>NW_010965591.1:139266-160943 GCF_000463585.1 Tarenaya hassleriana
TCAACGAAAATCGTTCGAGGACATGAGTGAATCGATCGATGGTTCGGGTCTAAGTTGTGGGTCAGACATCGCATTTAAAAAAAAAAGAGAGAAGAAAAAAAAAAGAAAGAAAAAAAAAGAGAGAGAAACGATGTCCTTCAACTTCAACGTCCTAGGAACCCGAGGTACTAGCATAGAGAAATTCTACACAAAGGTAAAAATCCAGGTACGAAGTAGAACTAAGATCGAAAAGGCTAAGTTGAGATAAGGATAGGTTCGGAAATAGACTTGGTGAGTTGTAGAGATTCTAATGGGTTCTAGGTGGCAATAAAAATCTCATGGATAGGTAGATTAGTCTTTGGTAGAAAGATCATAGTAGACCGGTTTGGGTACGATTCTCGGGAAACTAGTATTGGATGGATATTTTGCTTTTGAGTCTCACGATGATGCTATTTGATGTTCGTCACTCCCTGTTTTGCAGATTTTATTCCTTTGTTCTTTACTCGAGGACGAGCAAAGGTTTAAGTCTTGGGGGATTTGATAACTCCTATTCTTCTCTATATTTTGATGAGAGTTTGTCTAGGTTTTATAGGATAATCACATGCATTCATAGGCATTCTAGGCTTGTTAGGATACAAAACCTGTTTGTGCTCTAGTTTTGCAGAGTTACAGGTTTCAGAGATGATTGGACTCGAAAAGGAGCTAATTGGAGTGTCAAAGGAGAAGTCCGGATGAAGTACTCATGTTGCGACATCAATAACTTTCTCTACAGAGGTCCAAATCATGCGAGAATGTACCATTGGAAAGAGCACTTCAAGAGCTTCGCGTAGACACCAAAATCGCGTAAATCGGAGCAAAAAGTTACGAGTGAATTCGTGAAGACCAGAAAACTGCAGTGTAGGGCCGGATCCAACTGGATCCGGTCCGATTCCAGAACGCAGAATTCGACCCCAGAAATCTGGATCCGGTCCGGATCCACCTGGAATCGGCCCGGATGACACAAATACAAAAAGATAGATAAGAAGAGTTCATTAATATAATAGAGAAGAAAGTTTAACCAATCTTTTTTTTTTTTTTTGGATAAAAGTTTAACCAATCTCTTGGCCTTCACGATTCCCATCTTCTAACTCGATCTTCATTTTCTAGGTTTTTGCTTTGTTCTAGGTTGTTTAGAAACAATGGGAGACGTCCTCTATTTATGGATTAACGACTATGGGTTAAGTCTAGGTCGAAATATACACAAATCACGGAAAATCGCAAGTTTTATTTTTCTTGAGTCAGGCTTCAGTCGAACCATGTGCAGTCGAACCGCGCAACGTTCGATCCGAATAAAGTTTCTGAGCAATTTTCGTTCTTTCTCTTTTGACATCCATTCGATTGAACCACGCTTGGTTCGGTTGAGCCATGTGTTTTTTACATCCGAGATGTATAGGTACCGGTATTTTCACGTCCTTGACTCCAATTCATATGTAATTATGATCTAGAATGTTTATTGTAAGAGTAAAACCGACAAAAGATGACTAAATAATCATATCTAAATATAGAAACTTTTGGTGTTGAATTTCATTAGTTGACAGGATTGAAGGAACCCTAGGGCGATTCCAGCTTTCACCGGAGGACACCTTCCAAGGCGATATCTTGCCGGCCGTCGGCCGGAATGGCGAAGAAGAAGAAATCTCATTCTCCCAAGGTATCTAGTCGGACCAAATCAGCCTCACCCACCTCTGCCCGGGCTGTTGCCTCACCGGCGACATCCCCTTCTCTTCCACCACCCCAATCGACCACCCATCCACCATCTACTCCCCCTGCAACCTCCACCACTCAAATCTCTCATGCTCCTATTCCCCCGTCACTCATAGTCTCGAACCCCCTCCCCCTGCCCCACAAATTCCAGATTTCCTACTACCCAAGACTTTCCACCGTTACCCACTGTCCAAAAAGCACCCTCACCTTGTCACCACCCAGATGGCCCTCCGCAACCCAGACCCTTGGCTACCACCCACCCGCCCACTGCAACCCCTCACCCCTCCATTCTCACCAGCCCCCAGTTTCCCTGGGCTAAGCGGCTCCGCCCCACTTCCCGCAACCTGTCAAGGATTGCGTCCCCCACTTACACGAAGGAAGGGACTTCCCAAATCCGTGTACCAAGCTCTGTCTTCATGGAGACATCTCGCACCTGGGAAGGTTATCTCATCTGCCAGTTCTATGGCATGGCCCCTCCTGCGTCAAAGGTCTTCCAAGCCCTTAACCCTATTTGGGACAAAAAAAGGGAAATTGATTGTTCGCAGGGCCAGTGACTCTGCCTGCCTTGTCCGTGTTTTGGATTTGGCTACCAGGGAATGGGTTCTCGAGGTGGGCATATGGTGAGTGGCGGATGTGATGTTCACACTCTCCGAATGGACCCCTGTTGCTTCTCTTCGAAAGCCTGCTTTGAGCTCGGCTCCAATCTGGGTCACGCTTAAGCACATTCCGGCTGAATTGTATTCACTAAAGGGTATTAGCTACATCGCCTCGGGCATTGGAGAGCCTTTACACACGGATAGAATGCGTCTTGACCCCCTTACTATTGGAGAAGCTCGGGTCAAGATCGAAATTCAACTTGGTAACCCTTTGTCGCAGACTGTCGAAATTGAAGATGATAGTGGTGAGATTGCTGCAGTCCAAGTGGAGTACGCGTGGCTCCCCCCTCGCTGCTCTCGATGTAACGACTTCGGCCATAAGGTTTCCCATTGCCCGATGAGGGATCAGAAGATTGATGTTGATGCCTCGGTTTCTCCTCCAGAACCTGTCGCTGCTGTGATTGACCCTGAACAAACATCACCCACTCAGCCAGATATCCCGCCCCCTAACACTCCTGCCTCTCCACTACCCATTCCCCACTCGGCTGATCATTCCCCCTCTAAGGCTGATCAGATTGTGATTCCCCAGACCTCACCCCTAGCTACTAAAACACCCTCCCCCTCCCAAACCAGATCGAGTTCTGTAGCTGATGACCAAATAGTACAGGAAGCTCAACGGCTACTCCGCTCCCGTGTAGTACCCTGCCCTAACGACCCGCCTGCCACCAACCCTGGCAAAGGCTACGTCAACTAAACTCCTGGATCCCATGCTGATTTTGGACACTTTTTGGAAGCTTGTCTTTTGGTAGAATAGTTAGAATGAAGATTTTTTGCTGGAATGTACGCGGTCTTAACGGCTCCTTAAAACAAAGAAGTGTTAAGACCTGGATCTCCTCTCAAGGGGTGCTTATAGGAGGCCTTATTGAGACTCGGATTCGTGATGAAGCAGAGTCCGCCCGCATAGCTAGCCATATTTTTCCTGGTTGGCAGTCCACTACGAATTTTGGTTCGGCTCCGTTGGGGAGAATTTTGATAGCATGGGATCCTATCTTCTCGGTTGTTGTTTACAAAGCCTCGGCTCAAATGATCACTTGCGGCGTTTTCAACCTCAGTAACCAGGAATATGTTACAATATCCTTTGTCTATGCGAAAAACACATCGAATGAACGACGAGAACTTTGGGATGAAATCTCCTCTCTAGCATCCAACGGTTTGCTAACGGAAAGACCTTGGATGCTTATAGGAGACTTCAATCAGATCTTACGACCATCAGAGCGTGCATCGCCGTCTTATCCATTTACCCCTCACTCTTGCATGGTCGAGTTTCAGAATTGTCTGTATAGCAACGGCCTCTTTGACCTTGCCTCCCGAGGAAGACACTACACATGGACTAATAGCAGTGTAGAGAATCCGATTGCACGGAAGCTTGACCGAGCGGTTGTCAATGAAAATTGGTTGCTCACCTATGCTGATTCATATTCCACTTTTGAAGCCCCTGCTCCCTCGGATCACTCCCCTTGTGCGGTCACTCTTCGCCCGGAGTTGGCTTCCAGAAGACGAACAAGTTTTAAGTTCCTGAACTGCCTTATGCAGCTGCCTCAATTTCGGCCGCTTATGGAAAATGCCTGGACTTCAAACTCGGTGACGGGATCCTGCATGTACCGGCTTGTCTGCCAGCTTAGGGCACTCAAAGCTCCCCTAAGAAATCTCAACCGTAACTCTCTCAGCAATATTCAGCAGAGGGTTATTGGCGCTCTACGGGAACTCCATAATGTGCAGGATATACTCCTTGACAACCCGACTATTCAAACAGCCACCTCTGAAGCAAGGTTGCGGGCCACTTGGTCAACCCTTGCTGCAGCTGAAGAGTCCTTCCTACGACAGAAGTCCCGTATACGTTGGTTGCAAGAGGGAGATCAGAACACTAAGTTCTTCCACCGCACAATCCTATCGCGACGGGCCACTAACGCCATTCGCTTTCTTGTTGATGATGCAGGTCACAAAATATATGACAACACCGCAATGAAATCAATGGTCGTCGACTACTTCAAGGGTATCCTTGGAACCAGTGACCCAAACATCATCTGCTTGTCGGCCGAAGAGATCAGTAGGATACTTCCCTATCGGTGCCCAGAGGATGCAGCTCGATTCATGTCTGCAATTCCCACTGACGAGGAAATCAAATCTGAGGTTTTCAGCTTGCCTCATAGTAAGGCGCCTGGACCTGATGGCTTCCCGGCGGAATTCTTTACTGGTTGCTGGGATATTGTTGGACGCGATGTCATAGCGGCTGTCAAGAAATTCTTCACTTCTGGAACCCTTCTCAAGCAATGGAATACCACGCTTATCACTCTCATTCCCAAGGTCAAGGCTGCGGATTCTCTGAGGAATTTTCGCCCCATCTCCTGCTGTAATACGATATACAAAATCATCTCCAGGATCCTTGTACGGAAGCTGAAGAAAGTGATGCCATTAGCTGTTGCACACAATCAAACAGCTTTCATACCTGGGCGCTCAATATCGGAGAACATTCTGCTTGCCACGGAACTTGTATCAGACTTCTCTTCTTCAGGTAGACCACGAAAGGGGTTGTTAAAGATTGATCTGCGCAAGGCGTTTGATTCGGTCCACTGGGATTTCACCCTCAATGTGCTTCAGGCCATGTGCATTCCTAACCGGTTTATCAACTGGATACGGGAACGCATAACTTCGCCCACTTATTCTGTCTCCTTTAATGGTGAAACTACAGGGTTTTTCGCAGGAAGGAGGGGACTTCGTCAAGGGGATCCGCTCTCACCTTACCTCTTTGTTTTAGTCATGAAAGTCCTGTCAAAACTGTTGGATTGTGCTGTCATGGAGGGGCGGATCACTCTCCTTCCGAAGTGCAAGTCACCACTAATCTCCCATCTCTGCTTTGCTGATGATGTACTAGTTTTTTCTGACAGCTCGAGGCGCTCTTTATCAGAGGTCCTATCAATCTTTGACACTTTCTACACTATTTCGGGGCTAAAACTCAATAGGCAGAAAACCTGCCTATTCTTGGATGGTGGGAACACTGCTGCGGTGACCTCGCTTGCAGAGGATCTAGGCGTCACATCGGGATCACTCCCGATCCGATACTTGGGCCTTCCCCTCATACCGACCAAGCTCCGAGAGAGAGACTGCTCGCCCTTGACGGATGCTATCCGCGGTCGTATGTGTTCATGGACTGCCAAACACTTGTCCTTCGCAGGACGCTTGCAGCTGACCAAATCTCTCATCTACAGTGTCATTAATTTCTGGGCTTCCTCTTACATTCTTCCGTCCAACTGCCTTCGATCCATTGAACGTATGTGATCTGCTTTCCTTTGGACTGGTCTGCCGGACTCGGCAAGAGGGGCTAAGGTGGCATGGGCAGTTATTTGCACGCCAAAAAGCTCTGGCGGGTTGGGACTCAAGAGACTACAACCCTGGAACAAAATATTATGCATTAAGCTTATTTGGTCATTGTTTACAAAGAGCGGCTCTCTTTGGGTCGCTTGGGTCAAAGGACACCTGCTGAAACGTAGACCATTCTGGGCTCTACGAATTGGCGGACAGGGGAGCTGGGCTTGGTGTCGCATCCTCAAGCTTCGCCCGATGGTTCATGGCCATATTTGGTGTCGGGTCGGAAAAGGGGACTGCTGTAGCTTCTGGTATGATCAATGGTTACATATTGGAAGAGCTATTGACCTTCTTGGTGATGGTGGTCCGCGACAACTTGGGGTTCCAATTTCAGCATCGGTGGCTATCGCTGTCTTGGGCGAGGGCTGGGCCTTCCACCCGGCACGTTCGGATGAGGCTCTTTCGCTACAATGTGCGATCTTGGATCGACAAGTCCCCTCACCCTCGGGCCAAGATGACCTATACTACTGGTCGGAGTCTTTCTCCGATACCACCATGCCTAATTTCTCCACAGCTAAGGCATGGGCCAAGTTTGAGCAGCCTCCTCCACGCGTACCGTGGTTTCGAGGCATTTGGTTTCCTAAAGCGGTGCCAAAGCACTCCTTCATTTCCTGGTTAGCAGTCAAGAATCGGTTGCCGACTGCTGACTGATTGTGTTCTTGGGGCATCAACGCCCACCCAATCTGCTGTCTCTGCTCGGTTGATCCTGAATCGACTGAACACCTGTTCTTCAACTGTCTCTACTCCTCGGAAGTATGGCCATCAGTGATGGGTGATTTCAGCCACTTGTTTGCGCACAACCAATCACTATTGGATCAGATACACAAACTGATCAATTTCCAAGGTGACCCCCTCATCAAACTCATGCTCTTACTGCTCTTCCAAGCTTCTGTATACACAATCTGGTCGGAACGAAATGCAAGGGTACATGGTTGCGCCGCTCGACCGTCGGCTGTCCTCCGTCAAGATATCCTGCGAATCACTCGGCGGAGAATCAGTTCCCTCCGCCACTCCCTCGGCCTTAATACTGAGGATGGGCCTGTAACTACCTAGTTTCGTCACTTTGAAATCGCCGCTTGATCATCTATAGCTCTGTAAACAACTACCCCAACATGTATATTCAATTTGACATCAATGGAATTTACCTTTTAACAAAAAAAAAAAAGAAACTTTTGGTGTTATGGGTCTGGTTTTTATTTTATTAGTTACTGTCGCTATATGTAGTTGATGAATTTATATCAGTACTGCAGGGTTTTCATAACACGGGACTTACAATTATGCAGTAGAATGCTCTTCTTACAGGTTAACATAAAATCCAGTCTGACGACTGATATTCACGATATTGTACAACCATCTGAATCGTCAGGATTACAGAAGCATATCTCGTCTTCTACTTTCTACTATCTTCTCGATTATACAAGTAGTTTTAATATAACTGAGCAGAGTATAATGATGTAAATGACTCCTCAAAGTTTTCACTTTTTTTTTTCCATAAATCCAACTTGATCAATGCAGCACGATGATCATTGTCACAGTGTTCTTCGATGTTGTAAGTCTCTTTGACCATATGTGCCAATTACTGAACGTTTAGATACCCTTAACATAAGGGGGTATCGCTTATGTATTGGCGCCCGAGAACAGCTCGTTGCTCTCTAAACTTTCTTCATTCTCATTCACCGCTACATTGGGTCGAAACCCGGGAGCTTTTTCCACAGCAAAACTCAGCCTCAGTGGTCGCCCTTCCACCTCCTAGAAAATCCCAAAAACCTGAACTAGTAAGTTTCAATCCTAAAGCATCCTACTACAGATTAATCAGAACCCATAGTTAGAAACCAAACTGATCTATCTTCGAATGGAATGATCAAATCTATTCAATTCGATGAAAGGGTATTTAGCCTGTGGGCTGGATGCAAAAAGAGTGAAAGTCTTACCACACCGTTCATGGCATCTAGGGCAGACTGAACAGCATCAGTTGACTCAAAAGATATGAAACCAAACCCTCGGGATCTCCCCGAGTTCCTGTCATAGATGACTTTGGCACCAAGTAAACCAGGTTGGTTTGCAAATGCATTCTTCAGACCCTGTGAGGTTAGGCCCCAACCGAGATTCCCTGCATAGATCTTGTGAGGGCTGTCGACATAATCCCGGTTATTATCCCTAATCCGGACTCTCATCACTTCCCTCTCTCCGCCCATTGGAACCTCCGGGAAGTTCACTTTCACGGTCCGTCCTCCTATTTGCTACAAATCATAGTAATATATACTATCAGAACACAATCATTTCATTCGCCAAAAGCTTCAAATTCAGGCTGAAATGCTTCGATGGTGATGAACTTACAGAGCCATCGAACATCTGAATGGCCTCGTTAGCCTCTTCACTGGTTCCCATGGTCACGAAGCCAAAGCCCCTGCTTCTGTCAGTAACTTTATCATACACAATCTGCAAAACGTAAAACGCCATGTGATGCTTTAAGAAACCATTAACAAAGTATAATCCGGAATTATTTACTACAAAAGTGTAGCCCAGATCCAAAAAATTCGTAATATACCCAGAGGAATCTGTTCGATTTGAGAAGAAGGTTGAATCCAAAACTCCAATGTCAATCAACAAATTGGGTATATATCAACAGAATCATGATTTCCTACCACTCATTTCTAAAAATTTACAAGTTACAATCTAATTTGAGTTCAAATTCAACACACCGATCTATAAAAACAAGCACACTGCAAATGAAATAAAATGGGGAAGATAAGGAACCTGCACATCGACGACATTGCCAGCTTCTCCAAAAACTAGAGCGAGCTCCGAAGAAGTCATCGCATAAGGCAAATTCCCAACGTACAATCTCCCTTCTTCACCACTCGCTTGCGTTTCCGGTGATTTCCCTTCGTCTTCATCCTCCATTTCTTCTTCTTCTTCTTCAATGGGCTCTTCGGAGGCTGAGATTTCTTCACCGTCCCAACCATTTCCGGAAGAGATGGCGGCGGAGAAGTGGTGGCGACGGAGTTTGGGGAGGAAGAGAAGCAAATTAGGGTTTTGGCGGAGGAGTTTGAAGGGTTTTGGAGGGAAGCGATGGTGGAATTGGATTTGAGAGTGGAAGGAGAAGAAGCGGTTCGAAGCGGCAGAGGAGGGTACGCTTGCGACGGCGACGGAAACGGCAGCGTACGGAGAATAAGCCGACGACATGGTTTTGAGATTTGGGGTTTACGAAGATGAGTATGGTGGATTTTGTAGGTTTGTTAGGAGTGAGTGTGGATAAGGTTTCTGGAAACATAAATTAATAAATTGATTATTTTTTCCCGTAAAAAGTTTGATTAAAAAAAATATCGCCAAAAAACTCTATAGTCTTCCTACCTCAACGAGAAAATAATATAATGGTGGAAAAAAGCCCTTTTTTTGTAGAGAGAGAAAACTCTCTCACTTCTCTCTACCCCTTTGAAACCCTAGCGTACTTCTCGGGCGGCCGCTTCCCGGCCTCCCCCATCCTTCGCAATTGCTCCCCGACTGCAATCCAGTTCAGCACCGCCATCTCCTGGTATTCTAGGGTCCCACCCCTCTCCATCTTTTTTTTTCTCCTCCTCTCTACCTTCATCTCCTCCCCCACCTTCAACAGTCACCATATCTGCGACGCTCTCTCCAAATATTCCCCATCCGCTCCATAACTCCGAAAGGATACCTAGCCCTAGCTACGAGACTGCTTTTCCGGCCCTTCCCGCTCGCTCCCCTGCTGCGCCTCTTTCCACTTCCTCGGAGCAGCAAAACCCCAGATCTCTTCTCCCCCTTCTGAAATCCCAGCCCCAGCGGTTGGCGAGATTGTTCCCCCTTCTACAGCTCCCCCAGCTAAACCTGACAGCTGGAGTCATTGTCTTCTCAAGTCTCTGAAGCCGCTGCAGAGAATAGGATCCCCTGTAAAGCACTCTTCAGGGGTACCACTGATCTCGATTCCGGCTGAAACTCTTGAAGCTTCAGCTTCATAATGGGCCGAATTTTATGGTATACCACCAGTTATGGGACGCATTATCGGCATCACCAACGCGCTCTGGTCGAAGGGAGGGCCCCGAGTCAGGGTGTTTGATATCGGCAACGACACTTTTCTATTTTGCATGCCTAACAGAGCAATCAAGGATACTGTGCTGAGTAGGAGCTTCTGGCACATAGCCTCATGCCCCATGTATGTCTCCCCATGGAGCCCATACCACACTCCAACGAAATCAGTGCTGACATCCATGCCCTGTTGGGTCACGTTTCGCCGACTGCCCCACCAATTATTTAGCTCGGAGTGTCTCAGCCGTATTGCTACTAGTATCGGCGACCCTTGTGTTAGAAATCTAGGCGAATAAATTCGATCAAGTTATAGTAACCTAGACTCAACAATTAACCACAAGTGTACGGATCGTATGTAGTAGCTAGGGTCGAACACAGGGACAAGTAAACAACTGAATCAGATTCCAATCCAAATCTAAATCTAAAGAAAATATGAGGATGATGAGAATGTATCAAAAGCAAATAATAAAAACAAACGATAAACTATCAATGGCAAAACACTGCAGGCTTCGGGATTGCTTTACATGTAAGGATCTTTCAAAAGATGCAAACTAAATGGTTTATCTATCAGATTCAGGGAATTAAAGCTCTAAAGTAGAGATTAACTCTCTCGAGTCTAACCTCACTATCCAAGCTTTATCCTACTAATCTCTCGATTCAATAGTCTAAAACCCTGGATGCATGAACGAACGCTATCATAATCCCTAGGCAAATATTCATCTCTCAATGCAATACATGTTCTATTTATTGAGTTATTTACAGGTTAGAATCTCATATGTCAATGCGAATTAAAACTCTAAGTTCATTCAATCAAGTGGCCAACAAGATCAAACGCATTAAACGCAACTCAATAAACCGAATAGAATAAATAAAACCACAAAGTCTGGAATTAGAAACCAAAGATCCCTACATAGCAATTCCCTAACCTACAGTAAAGGAATTACTCGCTAAACATCGAGACGTCGGGGTTCATATCAATACAACAAAACATCGTAAAATAGAAGGAAAGAGGAACGCTTAGTCGATTTCTCGGCTTCGTGATCTCCGTCTTCTACTCCGATCTCTTGCTTCCTGATAATCGCCCCCTTTTGTGTGCTCTAGGGTGTATTCTCTGTGTAAAGCTTGAATTCCTTCGACCTAGGATGCTTTCCCCCTTTATTACCCTTCCTTTTGGGTAAAATTGGAAGTATTCCCGAATCTGGGGGTCAAACCGATCATTTCGGGCCAAATCAAACCGATCGTTTCCACTTTCTGAGCAATTTTCCGATTCTGTGGAGCTGAACCGATCGTTTCATAAACTCCAAAACGATCGATTCATGTTTCTGATGAGTTTTGACGGGCTTCACGAATTCGCTTGTAACTTCCTGCTCCGATGTCGGATTTGGGTGATCTTGGTGTGTATGTGCGTAGATATTGAGAAGATCTCTCAAATGATATATAGAACGCATGATTTAGACTTATAGAGCGAAAGTTATTGGACTTGCAAGATCTGACGTTTTCTGAGCTTCACGTTTTCCCTGAAAACACTCCAAATGTTCCCGTTTCGTCCGTGATGTTCCGTATTCCATGTTTTCCACTCCTTTTGCTCTTTTTATATCTGAAAACCTATTTGAACACCAAAGAATACAACCATCCAATATTGAAGCCAAATATGCCCTAAAATGCCTACAAAAATGTAAACCGAGTGAAATACATTAGACATCTTATATCAAAACATCACACAAAATATGTGTTATCAAACTCCCCCAGACTTAAACCTTTGCTCGTCCTCGAGCAAATACTCCGTGAAAAACTGTCTGAATGGAGAGCGAGACAATGACATAACTAAAAATGATAATCGAGAGCGAAACCTCTATCCGACCTAGATCCCCGTGAACAATGACCAAGTCTGTCTATTATGATCTCAATCTCTCTAAAGGATAGTCTTTCCTGACCATGGGATCTATACCGCTACCGAGAACCAATCTAAGGATGTCAATCATCTATTAAGCGTGTTTCTCGAACCTATTACACCATCCTACCTAATCGTATCTAGTCTACACTTTCAGCATTCATTCTTTTTCTTCTTCCTTCTTTTTATTTTCTTTCATCTAGCTAGATTTTTTTTCTTTTGCTAGCATCTCGGGTTTCTAGGACGTTGAAGTTGAAGGGTTCCTAATAATTTTTTTTGATTTCTTTTATTGAATAACCCGACCCACAACTTAGACCCGAACCATCGAATTGATGCACTCATGTCCTCGAACGATTTTCGTTGACGAGATAATGACAGCGGAGTGTTGAGATGCTCACTATCTTTTTCTGCAAATAAAAAAAGAATAATGCATTTGATAATAGACTTTACCGATTTTGGCAAACATGGAAACGGTTCTTATAGAAACTTTTCTACTTGGCTAGACAACATCGGTCCCATGGGTTCCAACCAACGATTTCTACCCCACAAGCTATTCTAGACAATCCTAAAGGTCAAGCAATCAATTCAACAAAACATAACCACGTTCAACGGATCACAATATTTTCAGGACGTTTTTACTCTCTCAATGCTCAAAACGGTTTTATACACGTGATCTTATATGTCCTAAACACTATGTGTAAATGGATAGTCCTAAAAACAAACTATATGATCCTAGAACATTCTATATGCACATGCAACTAAAAAGTGAAAAGAAAAAGGAAAACAATGCATGCAACACTACTCTAAATAGATATGGTTTGGCTTTAGACGAATCCTCCCCCAGACTTGAACTAGACACTGTCCTCGGTGTCAATTCTCATCTAGTAGAGGCAACCAATAAGATGAGTCAAGAGAGAAGTAAATTAAAAAGGGAAAAGAATATTTAGCTCGCGATGTTCGTTCACTCGCACTTAAGTCTGCCTACGTCTATCGCATAGCTAGCTTCCTTGCCTCCTCAATAGCTCCTCATTAGAACTCAACCTGGTGATAAGAGACACAAACCAATATCCGATGCAAAAAGAAAAAGAAAGGGAAGAAAAACTAACCTAAGAACTCGGGTTGCCTCCCGGAAGCGCTTGTTTAAGGTCGTTAGCTTGACTCGTCTTGCTCATGTGGGAGGGGGTTCAGGGGGAATGGTTCTTGGAGGAATGGTTTTAGGTGGAATGAGATTAGATGGGACAAACTCACCTGACTTGGTATGACTTCGATCGATGTGATGTAGTTCTTCATTTACCTTATCGAGCAACCGAAGATTGAGTGGTGGTAATTGGGGGTCAGGATGGAAGTCCGATGGAAGAGGTGGTGGATCTCCTTGAACATCAGTTTGGGGAACTGCTCGACCTGAGATGGGAATGGTCTCAGACTAGTAAACAACCAGTTCAACCTTATGTGATTTCACCTCGAATTTTCACTTTTGTGAACATGGTTGATCAAACTGAACATCTTCATTGTGTTTCTTTAGGCGTGAAGGGAACGGAACCGGTGGTGGTTTTGGCGGTGGAGGCACATATATCGGTTCTGTCTCTTTGTAGTTCGTCCTTGAATGCTCATCTGCGGTCAAAACGTCAGGCGTACAATCCAAATAAGCATTAGAACACTCACCCCTTTTTGTGACTAGGTTTGGTTGCTTGACTTTGGCTCTGATGTGGTGTGACTGGGTTTGCCTCTGTGCCAGCTGGGACACTGATCACACGGGTTTTTCACCGGTTTTTCAACGTCACACACTTTGATTTTTCCTTACATCTTAGGCATAATAGGACGTTAGACGGTCATGGGTAGGATTCTTTTCTCCATTTCCCTTGCAGGATGATCGAACGAGGATATTTGCGCACATGGCACGGAAAAGGAGCGGAATCGAGAAGTCCCGGGTAGCTCAGAGGAAATGAGCGGCCCGCTCGTTATAACGAGCGGTCGCTCGCTGTGGCAGCCAAGAAAACGGGCGGTCGCTCGGAGAATCAGGCGGTCTTTCTATGTTAAAACGGATAACGATCGGTTGCTCGGTACACAAGGCGGTCACCTCAAGTTGCAAAGAAGAACGAGCGGTCGCTCGTACATATGAGCGGTCGCTCACCCTGAAGAAAACGAGCGACACTGAAGAGAAAATGGGCGACCCTGAACAAAAAGTGAGCGACCACCCGATATCAAATCCGGCCCAAAAAGAAAAAGTCCGATTTTTGAGGAAAAACCTAGTTTTTGCACTTACACAAAAAGGGGATTTTGAGGAGAGAGAAGGGGGACTGGAGACTTGGAAAGAAATACACCTTGGAGAAGAGGAGAGGGATATTTGGAGACCTAGGGAGACATCTTGAAGAAGGAGATCACCATTGAAGATCACATTGAGCATTTCTTCTCCTTTTCTATGTTCTCCCCTTTTGTTTTCTGTTTTTGACCTTTAGATATGGAGTAGTAACCTTGTTGTAGGTGAGGGATCCCCACTTTTGTATGGACACCTATGCTTATCTATGATGCTTTTTGACCTTTAGATATGGAGTAGTAACCTTGTTGTAGGTGAGGGATCCCCACTTTTGTATGGACACCTATGCTTATCTATGATGCTTTTGAGTTTTCTTCTATTGGTTTGATGTTTTGTGCTTAATGCTATTGATTTGGTTGAAACCCTAATTGATATGATTGTAGAACACATTGATCATAGGGATATGGGAATGATGTTTGGAACCAAATGTCAAATGAGTAAATTATTCACATTGGGAGATGGATTAGCTTGCTTAGGGTTCATGATGGGGTACATTAATGCATCTAGAAATCATTTGGATCATTGGAAAATGGGTGAATCGATTCTCTAGGTAGTGAATTTAAGCTTGGGAGAGACAAACTCTAGAGGAAGTGCTTGAAACCCCCAATTGGAAGATAAACCCATAGGCATTGTAGCATCACTGACCGTCCATGCAATTCTTGAGGGATCCCGAACCTACAACGTTTCAAACCGTCGTTTTACAAACCGTTAATTTTTATCGCTTTCTCGTATTCCGATACTTACCACAAACCATATTTTTACTTGACCACCTAATCTAGCTTAGAGATAGACTAATACATCCTAGTCCTCATGTTCGACCTCGGTACTACAACTATCGTATACTTGCGGATAGTGGTACGGATCGGGTACTAAATATAAGACTCGGTGCGTGCGCATCAGACACTAGGACTCTGCTGGACCTCGGTTTCCACTGCCTGAGTAACTTCCTGTATCCCCACACTCTCTGGATCAATTGGAGGAGGGGGGCAATCAGTTTGTTGGGGGGGAACTTCTGGACTTGGCACCATGCCTGAAGATTCGGGAGGTTGTATAGCCTCGGGTGCAGGGCGTGCTGCAGTGACCGAAGATGGCATGTGTAGTGGGAATACCACTGGGGACTCAGGTGGGGCCCGTTGAGGGCAATGGCTAATATTGTGACCGATCTCTGAGCAAACGAAGCATTGTGGGGGGAGCCAGTCGTAGGCAACCTCGATCTCGTGCTCCTGACCGGTCGGCAAGGCAACGACAAGGCTTCTTGGCAGTGTAGTCCGAAGATTCACGTTGATGTAAACTCTGGCCATTGAGAGATTGTTCTTCGCGGCTGTTGCACGATCAGAGAATAGGGGGTTGATAACACATATTTTGTGTGATGTTTTGATGTAAGATGTCTACCGTATTTCACTCGGTTTACATATTTGTAAGCATTTTAGGGCATATTTGGCTTCGATATTGGATGGTTGTGTTGTTTGGTGTTCAAATAGGTTTTCAGATATAAAAAGATCAAAAGGAGTGGAAAACATGGACTACGGAACATCACGGACGAAACGGGAACATTTGGAGGTTTTCAGGGAAAATGCGAAGCTCAGAAAACGTCAGATCTTACAAGCTCAGAAAACGTCAGATAAGGTGGCTTGTCCATGCCTTATGTTCGACATATGATATCGTGATACAAAAGGATCATCAAACGGAATCATCACTGGCGTTCGTAAGATCACGAACAAACTCTATTCGAGATAGGTAGTCATAGTGTCTTGCTAGAGACCGCCTATGACTTGTATAACCGAAATAGAGATTTCGGGTTATACTGCTATATCGAATGAGCCTACAGGGTCACACATGCAGGGAAGGACAAATGCACGAGAAAAACGACGAAAAACCGAGTCGGAAGGGTCCAGACCGGAAGGACCAGAACGTCCAGACCGGACGGTCCGGCGGTCCAACCCTGATGGTCCAGAGTCGTGGTCCGTCTGTTCCGTAGTCTGGAACGGATGGTCCACGTTATGATGCAGACTGTCCGTTCTACACCTGGAACGGACGGTCCGCGTGCAAATCTAGACCGTCCGTTCTAGGCTTCGGATTTTTAAAAAATTAGACCGAAATTAGGGTTAAATAACCTTATAAGAAGGAGATTAAAACCCTAATTAAGAGAGCGACTTTGGCAGCCGTCTGGTGCATACTTTTGACAGATTTTGGTGAGATCCAAAAGGTCCAAGAGTTTCCAAGTCTCGTTTTCTCGAAGCATCATACCGAATAGCTGATTCGGGTCCTAGCAGACAAGTTCCAATCGTTGAAATCCATCCCGAGGTGTGGATACGTGTAGAAGGCGAGGTAATCTTCCTGTCTTAAATGATCGGATGAGTTCTTCAGTTGATACAGGCCCCGGATCGATTGAGGTAAGTGTTCTAACGTTTCTACGTAAGCATGCATGCATGGTTCTAGGGTTTCTTCAAATTTTTGTTTTATATCCGCTGCGCAAACCCTAGAATCGATCTAGAGATCCCAGGAAACCCAATAGTGGTATCAGAGCCTAGTTGCTCTCTATGTTTTTCGTAGAACCCAATCACACACGTTTTAGGATTTAAATCGTTTGAATCCATTTTTGCTTTGATGTCTATGCATGTTTGATGTTTGGATCTATGGTAGATTGCATGTTTCATGTTGGATAGAGTGCACGAGTTCGAATTTTGAGTGTACAAATGAATCCAGATCAGTTTCGGGTCTGAACCGGGCCGAGAACGCGGGAAAACGTGATCTGATCACGTAGACCTAACCTAGACCGTCCGTTCTGGGTGTGCCAGACCGGACGGTCCAGGGGTGGCAGACTGGGTGGATCAGAATGGAATGTCTGAACTAGATCGTCCGTTCCGCCTACTGCAGACCGTCCGTTCCTTCTGGTGTGATCGTTGAACGTCCGTTCTGACTTCTGAAGTCGAGACCGCTCGTTCTACCAAGCCTGGAACGTCTGTTCTACATGCAGAACGGACGATCCGAGGTACAGATTCCGAAATTTTTCGTTTTGCTAATCCGATTGTGCAACCGTTGCTTAATCTGATCAACTGTGACTTAAATAGCATGATTCGTTCGTTTGGATGGTCCATAGTGAATGAATGCATGTAACTTAATTAAGATATTAGATATGCTTGATTGAGTGAGAGCTTCGGGATTGGGATTACATAATCGAATGGATGGTCTATTCGGATTATGTACGATCGTTACACAAGAAACAAGTTAGATCTAGGAGCTCTATGAGTAAAGCACTTGTCAAGGCCTCGATCGTACGTGTCATGGGCCATGCCAAAGCTGGGTGTGCCGTATTATCTTGGTGAGGCAAGATGGAGAAATGGTGGTTCTCATAGCTTGAAAGTAGATATTTGATCTAATTGTGGTTTCAAAAAATCCCTTTTATATAATGCTAAGTGTGTACCTTCCATTACTAGAGCACTTGTCAAGGCATCGATCGTCCGTAACACGGGTCATGCCAAAGCTGAGCGTACCGGATTATCTTTGTGAGGCAGGGTGGGAAATCGTGGTTCCCACAGCTTGAATACGGTTTACCTTAGGTTAAGTTGTCAAATTTGACTTGAGACTTAATGGTACAGATGAGACAAGTATGCGATGATATTTGATATCATAGTCTCATAAAGGATCTAAGCGTCACATTGGATGTGATTGACATTAGATGTCTACCTAAATAGCGTAAGGCTGAGTGTAACAACTCATTCTTATGTGAAATACGGATCTTAGTCCCATATAGAAAATTATTATAGGGTTACTTTTCTATATGGGAATATTGCTTATATGTGCATCTATGTTGTCGTTGATTAATGATGGACTAGCTGGTAGTAGATCATTGATAGAATCTGCATTTTGTTTTTGTTCGTTCTATTTTGTCTTTTTCTGTAGGACATGGCGTCAATCGGTAGCGTACCGAGTTTGACAATGCGATCTATCCTTGAGAAGGATAAGCTTTCCGGGACGAACTTCTTGGATTGGTATCGTAACTTGAGAATAGTTCTGAAGCACGATAAGAAGTCGTATGTCCTGGAAGGGGCTCTACCACCAGAGCATGCGGCCAATACCACGAGAGCCGTCAGGGATGCTTGGTTGAAGCATCAGACTGAGGACATTGAGATCTCCTGTCTCATGTTGGGAAACATGGTCCCGAATCTGCAGAGGTAGTGATGAGGACATCCGACCCAACAACATCTCGAAATGAAAATCTTGACGGAAGCATACATGAAGCAAAGACAAAGGCAAACCGAGTTCCACCTCGGATCGAAGCCACCAAATAAAAAGTAGTTTCTTGGAGTGCAAGGCAATGATCCAAAGGAAGCTTCTTCATCATCAAAACAACTCCAACAACTAGCTTCCCAACCACCTCATTTAATGCAACATCAAGGCAACTCCAACAACTAGCTTCTCAACCACCTCATTTAATGCATTGGACTCCTACCCCTCTTGCATGTTCTTGCCATTCAATGTTGTAGTTGAGAATTATAGCCTATATAAAGGCCTTGTAATGCATCATTTGTAATCAGACTTGTAGAATGTCTCAAACATTTCGAGTTTTATAAACTCTTCTTCGGTTTGTCCGAAATTTATCCCGATCTTCGGTGTGTCCGAGATCACGAGTTTGGTGTGTCCGAACTCAAGCCTTGGTGTGTCCGAGGTCCACTATCTATTCTTCCCTTCGTTCCATCCATCTTTCTTTTCGGAATTACGTCGAGCATCGCTTGATCCGTGACTGATTCCGGAGACCACACTTGCCCTTTGAACACCATACCCGATCAAAAAGTCGAGAGCCTTCTCCGTGAAGCGCGTGAGACTGCGATTCGGCCTTGCTCCATCCTCTCCGAGCCAAGGCATGTATCATTTTGGTATCAGAGCTTGCTCGAGCCAACGGACGTCTAACCCCGGTGAGATCTATCCTTTATTTCAGTTTATTTCGTAAATAAGTTTTGAGGGCAAAACCCGGAGAAGCGAGAGGGAATGATGAGGACAAAACTTTTGAAGAGAGAGGGAATGATGAGGACATCCGACCCAACAACATCTCGAAATGAAAATCTTGACGGAAGCATACATGAAGCAAAGACAAAGGCAAACCGAGTTCCACCTCGGATCGAAGCCACCAAATAGTTTCTTGGAGTGCAAGGCAATTATCCAAAGGAAGCTTCTTCATCATCAAGACAATTCCAACAACTAGCTTCCCAACCACCTCATTTAATGCAACATCAAGGCAACTCCAACAACTAAGCTTCCCAACCACCTCATTTAATGCACCATTTAATGTTGTAGTTGAGAATTATAGCCTATATAAAGGCCTTGTAATGCATCATTTGTAATCAGACTTGTAGAATGTCTCAAACATTTCGAGTTTTATAAACTCTTCTTTGGTTTGTCCGAAATTTATCCCGATCTTCGGTGTGTCCGAGATCACGAGTTTGGTGTGTCCGAACTCAAGCCTTGGTGTGTCCGAGGTCCACTATCTATTCTTCCCTTCGTTCCATCCATCTTTCTTTTCGGAATTACGTCGAGCATCGCTTGATCCGTGACTGATTCCGGAGACCACACTTCCCCTTCGAACACCATACCCGATCAAAAGATCCAAAGCCTTCTCCATGAAGCGCGTGAGACTGCGATTCGTCCTTGCTCCATCCTCTCCGAGCCAAGGCATGTATCAGGTAGTTTGAGGAGAAGAGCGTGTTTGATATGATCAATCAGCTCAAGACCATGTTTGAAGAGCTAGTGCGTACTGAAAAGTGAGACCACACTTCCCCTTCGAACACCATACCCGATCAAAAGATCCAAAGCCTTCTCCATGAAGCGCGTGAGACTGCGATTCGTCCTTGCTCCATCCTCTCCGAGCCAAGGCATGTATCAGGTAGTTTGAGGAGAAGAGCGTGTTTGATATGATCAATCAGCTCAAGACCATGTTTGAAGAGCTAGTGCGTACTGAAAAGTACAAGACGCTGAAAGCTCTGGTGAAGACAGAGATGCCGAGAGGTAGCTCTGTCAACACCCACGTCCTCAACATGAGAGCTCATATTGAGGAACTTGAGCGTATGGGAGTGAAGCTCGATGGAGACTTGGTCGTGGACTTGATCCTGATGTCATTGCCCGAGGAATATAATCAGTTCGTGATGCAGTACCATATGCACGGGATGACAAAGAGCTTAGCCGAACTGCATGGGATGCTGAAATAGACCGAGCAGGATATCGTGGTGCCCAAGACTGTCCTTGCTGTTGAGAACAACTCCAGAAAGAAGCGGCGGGGTAAAGCCAAAAAGAAGGCGGCGAAAAAGGCAAAAGTTTCCTCTACGTCTAAGCCTAAACCCGATAAGGGTGACTGTCATTACTGCGGAGTGTATGGACACTGGAAGCGTAATTGTCACCTTTACTTGGAGGATCTGAAGAATAAGAAGCTTGGTGAAGCTTCTGCCTCAGGTATTCATGTTATAGAAGCTAACATCTATACTACATCTTCGTGGGTATTGGATACCGGAAGTGCCTCACACATCTGTGGAAATGTGCAGGGACTAAGAAGAAGTAGGATGCTGGCAAAGGGTGAACGCGCCGGAAATGGAGCAAGAGTTGCTGCATTGTGTATTGGCGTTTATGATTTGCATCTTCCTTCTGGACTTGTTTTAGAATTAAGTAATTGTTACTATGTGCCTGGGATTAGCAGAAACATTATTTCTATTCCATGTCTGGATTTGGATGGTTTTTGATTTGTGATTGAGAACTCGAGTTTGATGATTTATCGAGACAACATTTACTATGGTAATGGTTACATTGTGAATGGTTTATACGTCTTGAATGATCAGCCTTCGAACTCGACATCGTCCATCTATAACATGAGTACTAAACGGTTTAAGTCGAACGACTTAAACCCGACCTTCCTCTAGCATTGTTGTCTAGGCCATATAAACGAGAAACGCATTCAGAAGCTTCATCATGATGGTCTTCTGGATTCATTTGACTTTGAGTCTCTTGAATCTTGCGAGTCTTGTTTGATGGGCAAGATGACAAAGCATCCTTTCAAGGGGAAAGGACAGAGAGCGACGGAGTTATTGGCTCTCATACATAGTGATGTATGCGGACCAATGAGCTGTCCAGCTAGAGGAGGTTATCTGTATTTCGTTACGTTCACTGATGATTTCAGTCGATACGGTTATGTCTATTTGATGAGACATAAGTCTGAAACACTTGAAATGTTCAAGGCTTTCAGAAACGAAGTACAAAATCAGCTTGACAAGACGATCCAAACACTTCGATCTGATCGTGGTGGCGAGTATATGAGCTAAGAGTTCTCTGACTATCTGATTGATTGTGGTATTGTATCACAATTAACTCCTCCTGCAACGCCACTGTGGAATGGCATGTCTGAACGGAGGAACCGAACACTATTAGACATGGTTCGGTCGATGATGAGTCAGACAGATTTTCCAAAGTCCTTTTAGGGCTATGCTTTAGAGACCGTTGCGTACCTACTGAACAAGAGTCCAACGAAGGCGGCTGAAACGACGCTATATCAGATATGGACGGGGAAGCGTCCCAAGTTATCGTTTGTCAGAATTTGGGGTTGCGACGCTTACGTGAAGCGTGAGATGACTGATAAGTTATCCTCCAAATCTGATAAGTGTTTATTTGTAGGCTATCCTAAGGAAACTAAGGGTTACTACTTCTA
>NW_010965591.1:161343-169831 GCF_000463585.1 Tarenaya hassleriana
GAGCCTACCACATACCCAGAGGCTATGGCGAGTCCCGATTCCGAGAAATGTATGGACTCTGGTTGATGCATCTGAAGGGATAAAACCCATCGGATGCAAGTGGATCTTCAAGAAGAAGACCGACATGGATGGCAACGTGCACACGTATAAGGCACGACTTGTGCGGAAGGATTCCGTCAGATTCATGGTATTGACTATGATGAGACCTTTTCGCCTGTAGTCATGCTGAAGTCCATCAGGATCCTGCTTGCCATAGCCGCATATTACGACTATGAGATATGACAAATGGATGTCAAGACCGCGTTCCTTAACGGGAACTTGACCGAGGATGTGTACATGACACAACCCGAAGGTTTTGTCGATCCAAGGAACCCGGGGAAGGTGTGCAAGCTTCAGAGGTCAATTTATGGACTGAAGCAGGTTTCGAGGAGTTGGAACCTTCATTTTGATGAGACAATCAAAAGGTTTGGTTTCTCACAGAACGAAGATGAGCCATGTGTTTACAAGAAGGTCAGTGGGAGCACAGTAGTATTCCTGGTGCTGTACGTGGATGACATTCTCCTAATAGGGAATGACGTTCCTACCTTGCAAGACGTAAAGTCTTGGCTAGGAACGCAGTTTTCTATGAAGGATCTAGGAGAAGCGGCCTATATTTTAGGCATAAAGATCTATAGAGATAGATCTAGACCGCTTCTCGGATTGAGTCAGAGCACTTACATCGATAAGGTCTTGAAACGGTTCAAGATGCAAGATTCCAAGAAAGGAACCTTACCGATGAGCAGTGGCACAGTTCTCTGCAATAGTCAGTGTCCTACGACACCTGATGGGCGAGAACGCATGGATCGTATTCCATATGCTTCGGCAATTGGATCGATCATGTATGTCATGCTTTGTACTCGACCGGATGTATCCTATTGATGCGCACGCACCGAGTCTTATATTTAATACCCGATTCGTACCACTATCCGCAAGTATACGGAAGTTGTAGTACCGGGGTCGAACGCGAGGACTAGGATGTATTAGTCTATCTCTAAGCTAGAATGGAAACCAAATAAAAATATGGATGATGGTGTGTGTCGGAATGGAAACAAACAAATAAGATTAACGGTTTGTAAACGATGATTCGAGACATTGTAGGTTCGGGATCCCTCAAGAATCGCATGGACGGTTAGTGATGCTACAATGTCTATGGGTTTATCTTCCAAATGGGGGTTTCAAGCACTTCTTCTAGAGTTTGTCTCTTCCGAGCTTAGACTCACTATCTAGAGGATCGATTCACCCATCTCCCAATGATCTAAATGCATTAGTGTACCCTATCATGAACCCTAAGCAAACTAAGCCATCTCCCAATGTGAATAACTCACTCATTTGACATTTGGTTCCAAACATCATTCCCATATCCCTATGATCAATGTGTTCTAGGGTCATATCGATTAGGGGTTCATCCAAATCAATAGCATTAAGCACAAAACATCAAACCCATGGAAGATAACTCAAAAGCATCATAGATAGTTATGTTGGGGTTCCCTTCGGGTTCCTAGCATGCGATCTCATCGATCTAGGGTTTGGTTTCTAGGTTTCATGCAGCGGAAGGAAAGATCTAAACCTAGCCAAACGTCACACAAAAACCAATTGTGCAATAACCCGAACAATCGTGTATATCGTCGTGGGATTCGAATACTTACCTCGTTCTTTTAAGATCTGGAAGTATCAATCGATCCAGGGCCTGTTTTAATCACCAAGAGTTGAAAGCACAACTCCTCTACACGTATCCACACCGGCGGGATGAATTCCAACGCTTTGGAACGTAGCTGCTAGGATTCGTGAAGAGAAAACCGATGTCCTTGACTTGGAATCGATATTCCAATCACTAGAACTCAAAATCAAGCTTCTCTAAGCTCTCATTAGAATCTAGGACGTCTAAGGTTCTTACTCTAGGGTTTGTGGCGGCTCTCTGTGATCCATCCCTAATGGTGTGTGACCCTGTAGGCCCATTCGAAGTGGCAGTGGCTTCGGAAACCTTTTCCGAACCACAAGTCATGGTTAGCCTCTAGCCAAATGCCATGACTACCCCTAGAATAGAGTTAGAGGTGATCTAACAAAGCCAGCAATAGTTCGAGTTCTGATCCTTTGTCTCACGATGTCGTATGTTGAACAAGGGCATGGTTCGAGCCACCCTTCAAGTTCAACCGCTTACTCGTCTAGGCAAACCGACTGATAAAATAGATGTACATTCATCTATAGCGTGGCCACGCATTTTCACAGTCCGATTTCCACGAGGGGCCCAGCGACATCTCTCCTGCGTAGGAGGTGACAAGTCCCGTATTGCATGTCTACTCTCTGCATATGATTCGTGAACGTATCTGGGCAACGCCGTTATGATCATCCGGTTAAAGACGACGTTTGACGCAGTCAAGACACGTCACTCCTCATATCAGATACTCTAGACATCTTAGGTCTGAGGATCCAAGAACGAACCGCTGTATGAGATTCATGTCATGACTCATGTCCATGTGACAATCTCATGTGGGTCATCCAGTAACTCGTTCCAAACGAGAACCCATGATTGTGATTTGCATCTAATGCATATGATCATAATCATCTATCACACATCATGCTGGTCTTAATTCATCATTGTTCCCACAATGATAACTGACCAGGGAATTTAGAATCATCTGCAATGATTCAAGGATATTTACCGTAATATAACAAACATGCTAATCATATAACGGGAAAAGTAATGCATTCATAAACCAATGAATCAATACATAGTCAAAATGTCATATCACGGATCATCGTAGAGCATTACAACCAACAAGTTATAGGTGTCCATACAAAAGTGGGGACTCCTCACCCACAACAAAGTCACTACTCCATAACTAGAGGTTCAAAACAGAAAACAAAAAGGGAAAACATAGAAAAGGAGAAGAAAAGCTCAAGATGGTCTTCAATGGTGATCTCCTCCTTCAAGATGTTTCCCTAGGTCCCCCTTCTCTCTCATCAAACTCCCCTTTTTATGCAAGTGCTCCAGCTAGGTTTCTCCTAAAAAATCGGGCTTTTCCTTTTTGGGCCGGATTTGATATCAGGCGGTTGCTCACTTTTTGTTCAGGGTCGCCCATTTTCTCTTCAGTGTCGCCGGTTTTCTACAGGGTGAGCGACCGCTCATATTTACGAGCGACCGCTCGTTCTTCTTTGCAATTCGATGCGACCGCCTGGTGTAATGAGCGACCGCTCGTTCTCCGTAATAGCATAGAGCGACCGCCTGGTTTAACGAACGGGCCGCCTGGTCCCAAGATTCTGACACCGAGCGACCGCTCGGCTAGATGGGCGGACCGCTCATATTCTCTGAGTTCCCCGGAACTTCTCGATTCCGCTCCTTTCCCGTGCCTCGTGTGCAAATATCCTCGTTCGGTCATCCTGCAAGGAAAATGGGGAAAGGATCCTACCCATGACCGTCTAACGTCCTATTATGCCTAAAATATGAGAAAAATCAAAGTGTATGACGTTAGAAAAACCGGTGGAAAAACCGTATGATCAAATCCCCCCAGACTTGAGGTTTGCTCGTCCTCGAGTAAAGGTACGTATAAAACTATCCAAGGGGCGATAAGATATAGTCGGAGTACTAACATGGGTTTCGAGTGGGTTGGTTGTACGGGTCAAAATTGCTACGAACGAAATCGAGTTTGGTATACTTTATCTTCTCCAACATTCAAACGAAAGCTTATCAATGGGATTTCTATTGCTTCATGCGATCCAAAGTGAAGTGATTCTACTTGCCGAGCATATCTCCTAAACACATCCCAAATGACACCTCTAGAAGTTAATTAGCCTATAACTTCATTGTTTTCATTTGCCCCATATCTTTCTTTTTATTCGTGTCTCGTATTCTTTTTTTTTCTTCTCTTTTTCTCCCTTTTTTTTTTCATTTCATGCGATGTAGTCTTGGGCCTCTAGGACGTTGGAATTTGACAAGATCACTCTTTTCTTCTTTTTTTTTCTTTGTGTCCTTGTCCCACAACTTAGACCCGAGCCTTCGTTTCCGACGCACTCATGTCCCCGAATGATTTTCATTAACGAGTAGATGTCAGAGGAGTGTCGGGACACATCGTATTTTCTAGGGCTTGTTGCTACCTATAGGCTTCTTAACCTAGAAGTAAAAAAAAGGGTGGTTTTTAGGGAGAATTTGGCGCTTGGTTCGTAACCTCTACTCCACCTAGACTTTAGGAAACAAAATCATCCCACGTGACATTCATTCGTTCTAAGATTGGATCAACTATTTCTACTTCACTCGACAATCCGTTCACCGCTTTAGATAAATCTAATCTTAGCTCCTAAAACCTTTCCAAGCCAATCTTCACTCTATATCCCCACATCATCATCCGGCTAAACCTTTGAGGGGGGAAAACCTTATGCAAATGTATGCATGCATTTCTAGACATATATGCACATATGCAACCTATTAATGACAATCAATGCAAGTAGACCTATATGTACATTTGCAAGAGTTTTTTTTTTCGATGAATATGGAATGCGTGATTCTAAGTGCAAGTGATGCATGATGTGTAGGGTTCATGGGTACGATGTACGTTAGTGTCACTCCTCCCCCCAGACTTGAATCAAACACCGTCCACGGTGTTAACTCTCGCCTAGCGGGGAGATGCCAAAGAGGAAATAAGGAATGGATGGGTTGAAGTGGTTGAGTGTGTTACCTTTTTACGATGAGGTGGAGTTGCATTCCAATTTTTCTTTTTGCGGGTGTCGTGAGTCCATGAAACCTATGCGATGTGAGAAGGCTACAATGCTATGGAATGTTAGCTAAGGTGAATGCAAAGGGGTGAGAGTTAAGAGAGAGGACCCAGCGGGCCTTTAGCAGGACCCGTGGGATGAGGACTCTTGTCCGGAGTCTGTGTCGAGGTCTGATGATATTTCAAAACGGATTCCTTCTTCGGTGAGAGGAGGTAGCACAAAATAGGCCATGTCGAATGATCGATACCTACTCTCGACGTCCACGAACCTCCATAGTATGCCCCCATTTTGTTCTTTGACAAAGTTGTTCTCCAAAAGATGCATGTAGTTGATCTTGTCCCCGTGGATGAAATCATGTGCATATGCTCTAAGATTGACGCCCACTCGCTCTGCAATCATGGTTACGATTCCTCCAAAACAAATTGACTCGGTGGTTGAGGTAATTACCTTGTGCATATGCAGTGCTACCCTTGACGCGACGTCCGCAACCTCTAAACGGTTGTTCATCATGAAGTGGAGAGGTCCCATGAGCATGTTTAGTTCTGTGATGGAGACGGTTTGCGTATCCTCGCGTGCAAATAGAGTGGATGCCATGAATTGCTGGAGGTAGCGGACTGCGGGATGTCGTATCATGAAGGCCTCAAGTTGCCAGGGAGTGAAGGTCGCGGCCACTATTTGTGTCCAGAAGTTTCTAGCCTTGGCGATCGTGATCTTCGGGATTGTCGCCGTGTTGCCCGCTTGAACGCCCAAAATTTGAGTGAGTTGCTCCATTTTGAGATAGTATTGGCGCCCTTCTAAACGGAATCCGATGTAGCTGCTGCGAGGGTCGGCGTTCCTTGGGATGAAAGATTGGAAGGTGCAGGCGAATTCCGTTGTCAATGAATGGTATGTGCGGGGGTTGGCGCGGAGTAGACGTTCCCATCCGGCGAGTTGGAATATACCCTCGATCCTCTCATAGAGTTGCTTCGGTCGAATGCCATGGTGCATGAATTTTGAAGCCTTAATACCCCTCTGCTGGATTTGGTGTAGAAGAAATGTCTCCTCGTTGGATTGGGGTTGAAATTGGATCGGTTCCTCGTGTTCTTGCTCGGCATCAATATGGATTGCATCCACAAGACTTGAAAAGTGGGCGTTTTGTGGCTTGAAGTCTTGTAACTCAGGTATTGTGTCCGAATGTATTTCCGTGCTCTTCTCCAACGGTTGCTGGAATCCATCTGAAACAACTAAAAATATCAGAAATTGGTCAGAGAAAACGGGCAACCCGCCTGAAAAGGCGAGGGACCGCTCGTTTTGATGAGCCGAAAAGTATGATTCCAGGCGACCGCTTGGGCGGTCGCTCGATACTCGAGGTTCAGAAGGAGCGGGCGGTCCGCCTGTTTTCACGGGCGACAGCTCGCTCTCCAATTTTGCAAATGGGCGATCGCTCGAAAAAACGAGCGGTCCGCCCAGTTAGTCTGTCAGAAAAATTTTCGAGCCAAAATTTGAGGAGACGTTGCATAAACCGATTTTCGATAAGATCGATAACCCTTAAAACACGTCAAAACATCATATAAGTGCCCAAAGATCCAAAAGGAAGAACATAAGTCGCGGGTCATAAAAAAAATGTCCAAACACAGTTCAACGGGAAGCATAGAGCGTTATATCCTAATGATCATCGAATCAAGGGGCCGTCTTCTTACTCCCCTTGCTGGTTCCTGATGCGGATGAGGCTTCGGTGTCACTTCCTTGGACTGATTCTCCCGCGTCGGAGTCTTCGTCATCCATCATTTTCTCCATTGCGCGGATGATCTCACGTTGAGTGCTCTCGATAGAAGCGGTGAAGGTTGCTTCGAGAGTGGAGAACTGGTCCTCCATTGATTCTTCGATCGATGTGAGACGGGGGCCTAGCTCTTCGATTGTGGTGAGACGGGTGTCGAAGCTTTCTAGCTTCTGCAGGATGAGGTCCACTCGAGGATTGGGGGCGAATGTTGATGGATCCTCATTGCCTTGGGTCGGTGCCCCACCTCTTCTTCCTCTCGGGTCTCTTACTCGAGCTGGAGCGATGTCGAGGAAGTCTAGTCGCAGTGTTGCGGGCGTGAATACCTCTAAGGAGTTGCTCGGGAGCATTATGTATCTCCTCAATCCGTCATCTCCCGTGTAAACCCATTCGGACCCCTTTCGTCGAATATATCCTCTGAGTCGAAGAGCTTCCATGTTCAGGAGGATATTGGTATCGACGATGTCGGCTTGGAAGAAGGTGATTCCTGTGTCCACCCGTTGGGCTATCTTTGCGATCATACCGCCTATGCAAATGCATGTCTCACTGGCCTTGGTGTGGGCCAATGTGTGTAGATGCATAGTGATACGTGTGTACCGAGTCTAAAATCTATAACCCGATTCACAACTCACCGCAAGGATACAGATCGTCGTAACACGGGGTCGAACACAAGGACCGGTTGCTAAATCTAAACCCTAATCGAAACTAAATCAAAGCAAGCAAGTGAAAGTGATGATGGAAGTATGTGGAATCTAAAATAACTAAAATAAGAAAGCAAATAAAAACGTGTAAAATATCAAGCAAAGATGACCGTGGGTGTCGGGACCGTATTCGCGTGTATGGGTATATGCTAAGCATGCGAGAATCAAGATATTGAATCTGTATTCGGGAATCATCAAGCAACAAAAATAGAGAAATCACCTCCCGACATATAACTCACTATCTACAGTTCTCTAAATCCATATTCCTATGTGATTTATCAAACTAGATGCATGAAGAATGCTATCATCAACCCTAGATCGATCAAACCATATTTCTATGTGAATAATACGATCTATTCTATCGATTTTGATCCGAAACTAAACCCATATTCCTATGTAGTTCAGAATCTAAAACAATTGGCCAGGGGTCAGCAAACACCAACTGAATAAAGCACAAATCGATAAAACCGAAACAAATCCAAATCGCAACCAAGTTAGGGTTCAAACATACCCAAAACACAAACGAATCCCTAACCCACAGCCGTGGATCTACTCACGGTTCATGGAAAAAAACATAATAAAACCGGAAACAGAAACAAAAGAGGGAGAAGAAAGACTCACGTCGACAGCAAGCGATCTTCACGTTCCAACTCTCCTTCTTCTTCCCGAAATCCCGTAAAACTCCTATTTCTCTCACCAAAGCTCTCCAAAGTCTGTATAAAGTCTGTCTGCTCCTCTTGGACATCTGTAGGCACTTTTTATAAACCCTCGGCGGCGCTCCCGAAGTCCTACTCCCATTCAAATTCTGAAAATTCGAATCTGGGCTTTTTCTGGGTTGACTCGGACCGAGTCAGTACTCTGACTTGACCGAGTCAAAACGAGACTCTTTAAAATTCGGCCCAGCCCAATCTTCTGACTCGGGCATGTTGACTCGGGGTGTTCTGACTCGGACGTTTTGACTCGGTCTCTTCGTAACAGGCTTGAATTGGGCCATTTTTCGCATGTTGACTCGGCCTAACTTCCATGTTTGACTCTGGCCGAGTCAAGATGAGAAGTTCTTGACGTATTTCATCCCTTTGGCTCCAGATTGCTCCCGCTTTGGTCCAAATCGCGTACGAGACCTGTAATCTTATAAAAACACAACCAAACCGAGTTTCGTGGCCTAACACGCCTATAATGCCTACAAATGAATATGATCCTCGTCTAAATCTTATAAAAACGTCTTGCAAATATAGAGAGAATTAGGAGTTATCAAATCCCCCCAGACTTAAACCTTTTCTCGTCC
>NW_010965592.1:0-1206 GCF_000463585.1 Tarenaya hassleriana
TTTTTTTTCCTATAAAACTTTTATACTGCTGTCGAATCTAAAAGGAAAAAAATGTCTCAATACTCTTTTTATACTCTTTTTAAGGAAATTAAACAAATTGTTTTCCCAATGTAAATCGATTATATATCCAATTTTCCATTTTTACCGATAAAGTTCTCGTATTATATTATCCAAGAACGGAACATTTATCTCAAGCGATATAATTTTTAAAATATATTAAATCTTCCAATTACGATCTATTTCAATCTTCTGTTGTTGTTTTTTTTATAAAAAAAAAATACGATAACGATGCACACAAATTATTCTTTCAAGATTTTAGTCTGTTAATCGCTATATTCACTCGGTTTTTTTTGGTCGATATAATTTAAGCAATCTGATGATATTTTTATCAAATCAAGGAGAAAACCAAAGGATGTTTTTTAATGAAAATGTTTTAAATATTTAATTACTATATATACATACAGTGGAAGTGGATAGAATTGCATCAGTGGTCAAGAATTCGTAAAAGCTCGAGACAAACGAGGCATTGTAACTGTTTCCCACATGCAAAAACGCATTTTTGCATGCAAAATGTTTGTAGAACAGTGAACGTAGCCCCGATCATGACCACATTCACCCCCAACCTTATTATTACATATACACATATACACACACTCCCAAATTTAATTAGAGGGTTGAATAAGGGCAACTATTCCGGCTTCATTCGGAACGAACAAAAGAGCTAAGAAGACGGTCGGATCCCTGAGTTTGTACGTTCAAAGCTCTGAAAAGTTTTTTTTCCTTCCTTCATTTTTTTTAATAAATAAAATAATAACCTTATTTATAAAAAAAGATACAAAATTGCCAAGTCACCACAACGTACGAAACCAAAACGGTTTTCGCTTCTTTTGTCATTTTGAATAAATAGTCTTTGCCTTGTATTAACGTAGCAAACATGGAAAGAAACTCCCGGTTTATTATACAATTAAATATAATCCATCTATAAAAGGGATAAGATCTTACACCCCATTTTTTTTTTCTTTATCGATATGTTTTACACGTACCCAAAATAATTTCTCTTATTTTTCATTTTTTTTATTTCGTGGGATCTGATAGTAGTGGATTTGAATTCCACGTACACCGAGTTCTATATAAGAAGAGCGATATCCACCAGTTTCTCAAACACTCCACAAGATCTCTCTCTCTCTCTCTCTCTCTCTCTCTCTC
>NW_010965593.1:0-1206 GCF_000463585.1 Tarenaya hassleriana
GTCGGAAGGGCTTCACCGTCGACCTTGTCGGAGGTGTTTCACCGTCGATTCTTCCACTCGGCTGATAAGGACCTTCCATTTCGCCGGAGCTGGAAGGTAAGAGTTTGATATCGTCGGAGGTGCTTCGAAAATCTGTTTCGCCGTGGATTTCATTGGATTTTGCCGTGGATTTCATCGGAAGTACTTCGAAAGTCCATTTCGTCGGAGCTGGAAGGTAATAGATTTATGGGTTGTGTGTAATGTCCGTCAATGAATTTGAGATTCGGTTCTGTGGTTCTTCTGGTTGTGAGTGCAATCGAACCGAAAGTTTACTGGGTCTAGTTCCTGAAACGGGAATTAACAGGGATTCTAAGTATTTGTTATAGAAAAGAAAACTGATTGATTTTTGGGTTCTGTGTTTTTTTGCAGATTTGAAATTGGAATCTTCAGTGGTTGGATTTGTTCTTGCTGTGAGTATATCAACATGAGGTAAGTTACATTTAAATGTCGAATATAATTTGTTATGTTAAGGTAAATTGTGGTTTATGGTTGATGATGGTGTTATTTTTTTTTCTCGTTTTTACAGTAAAGTGAAGTTGAATTTCCATATGGGTGGTTTTATGACGTTCATTGATGGGAAATGGTCTTATGATGGTGGATTTGTGGAAAAAGGAATAGAGATGGATCCAGACTATTTGTGTTGGTTTTTTTTCGAAGAGTTTGTGCGGTCTAGAAAATTTGATGCTCCAATCGTTGAGATGTGGTATAAATTACCACATCAAAGTCTTGATGAGAAGAAAGTCATATATGAGGAGGTTGATTTAGGCATACGAGAAATGTATGATTTAGCTAGTAAGGAAGGAGAGTTGGACATTTATATTGATCACGAGCTATCAATACCAACACCAGGGTCTCCAAGTACATTAAAGAAGGATAAGGAAACTGAAGAGGTAGGATGTGTTAGGAGGCTTGAATTTAGTGAAGCTGTTGATTTGCAAAAAGAAAGAGACATGGGTGTTGGTGCAGAAGATGCAAGTAATGTTGATGCCGATGCTAGGGCTGAAGCTAGTGGTAATGTTGATGTCGATGATGGTGGTGACGTTGAACCTGATGTAGGAGGTGTAGGTGACGTTGAACCTGATGTAGGAGGTGTAGGTGATGTAGGAGGTGGAGCTGATGTTGAGTCTGATATGGGTTAATAAGGTACACCTCTACATCGATATGTTT
>NW_010965594.1:0-1205 GCF_000463585.1 Tarenaya hassleriana
CAAAACTCTCAAGGGAACAAAAAGAGGAGGAGGGAAGAGACCTCTGTCCTTGTATCTGCAGTAGAGTTGGGTGAGCTGTGTATAATTGGATTCGGTGAAACCGCTGTTTTTATCAATCGCAAACCACACCATATAGATTAACCACTCTACTAATCCCATAACCTACATAGGAGAAATAAAAACAAGAGAATGAATCTCGATAGGAAGAAAGGAGACGGACCATTTGGAAGCGACATTGACGACGAGAAGGACCTTCCCTTGATAATTACTCAGGCCGAAGTCCTTGCCGGAGCTGTCCTGATTTCCCAAAACCATCCCAAATTCAGAGAAGAAATAATCTTTTCCAGCCAAATTTCGACATACAACAAAAGATAATGAAGCGATCCACCTTGACGGTGAATTGATGAATGGATCTCTCGGAAACCGATGAAGAAGAAGTAGCACCCATCACGCCGGAGCTCTCTCTCCCTCTGCGTTTCTGGAACGACGAAGCAACGCAGAGAAAACCCAAGGAGAGGGATTTCAAAAGTTTCTAAATTTTGGGGATGCTCTCAAATAGAAGACGAAAGAAGCGTCGACGTTGACGCCCTTCGCTTCTGATTTGTTTTTTTAATCTAACTCATTATTCCTCCCACCCACAACACCACTCCTTCAATTAGCTGCAAAAATCATTTAAAAAAAAAATTTGGAGATTTCTTTGGCACAAAAGATGCATCTATAATTGAGAAATGAGTTGGACCGTTGAATAATAACATGACTAGCAAACTAATAAGAGTCATATATATCCACATTTCTTTCAATAGGACCAACGGACGCAGACACGAATGAGGAAAGACTGGAGTGGAGCAACTCCAGGCGCCGTTATTCTATTCTATGGGATTTGAATTCACATAAATATTCCTAATTTTATCCCCTAGAAGAAACTCATCACAGACAACAAAGTATTTCACCAAAACAAAGCAATAAATATATTCAGAGGATGGAGTGGAAGCCCGAAAGGAAGAGCCTCAGTAGTATTTGTAGGTACAAACTCCTCCCAGTCTCTCCTCCTCTTCCTCTTCCTGCTCTTTTGCACTTCGCACAAGAAGCGAGGCTTGGATTAGAGAAACACGTTATGTACACACACTGACTTCGTCATGTCCTACTCTCTCTCTCTCTCTCTCTCTCTCTCTCTCTCTGCCACATTACGACCCACCTCAACCCCA
>NW_010965595.1:0-1205 GCF_000463585.1 Tarenaya hassleriana
GAGACAAAACGAACCGAATGTGCTGTGAAACGGTAATGACTCAAATTAATCCAAGCAAAAATCCAAGCAATGGTGATCTAGCAAAAATCTAGACTAACACGAAAACGCCTAGTCCCCGGCAACGACACCAAAAACTTGATGCGCATGCACCGAGTCTTATATTTAGTACCCGATTCGTACCACTATCCGCAAGTATACGGTAGTTGTAGTAACGGGATCGAATACGAGGACTAGGTTGTGTTAATCTATCCCTAAGCTAAATTGATGATTAAATAAAAATATGATTTATGATGAGTGTCGGAATACAAGAAAGCAAGAAAAACTAACGAGTTGTAAAACGATGGAATTGAGGCGTTGTGGGTTCGAGATCCCTCAAGAATTGCATGGACGGTTGATGATGCTACAATACCTACGGGTTTATCTTCCAAAAAGGGGGGTTTCAAGCACTTCATCTAGGGTGTGTCTCTCCCGATCTTAAACCCACTACCTAGAGAATCGATTTACCCATTTCCCAATGATCCAAATGATCTCTAGATGCATTAATGTACCCCATCATGAACCCTAAGCAAGCTAAGCCATCTCCCAATGTGAATAACTCACTCATTCGATGTTTGGTTCCAAACCTCATCCCCATATCCCTATGATCAATGTGTTCCAGCATCATACCAACTAAGATTTCGCCAAAGTTGATAGCATTAAGTACAAAACATCAAACCCATGGAAGAAAACTCAAAAGCATCATAGATTAAGCATAGATGTCCATACAAAAGTGGGGATCCTTCCCCCACAACAAAAGTTACTACTCCATGCCAGGGTTTCAAAACAGAAAACAAAATGAAGAAACATAGAAAGGGAAAAGAGAAGCTCAAGATGGTCTTCAATGGTGGTCTTCTTCTTCTCAAAGTTTCCTAGGTCTCCAAAATCTCCTTTTTCACTTCTCCAAGGTGTTTTTCTTCAAGTTGATCGAGTCCTCCTCTCTCTCCTCAAACTCCCTTTTTTATGAAAGTGCAGCAGCTAGGTTTTTCCTCAAAAATCGGGCTTTTTCCTTTTTGGGTCGGATTTAATAACGGGCGGTCGCTCACTTTTTCTTCATGGTCGCCCGTTTTCGTCTTCAGGGTCGCCCGTTTTTCTGGTTCCGGGCGATCGCTCGTTTGTTCGAGCGACCGCTCGTTCTTCATTGCGTACGGTCGACCGCCTGGTTTCTT
>NW_010965596.1:0-667 GCF_000463585.1 Tarenaya hassleriana
TGTACTGTAAGAGTCTGTCCTGCAGGTGTACACACCATAAAAGGTGTAGTCGTATCGATCTCCATGATTGATAACTCTCCTGCCTTTTTCTTACTCAAGAAGCTATGTGTAGCTCCTGTGTCAAACAAAGTGAAGCATGCAACATCGTGTATGCAAATGATACCTGTGATAGCGGCAACATCGTCCTCCTCCAGATAGTCTTCATCAGTGGCCTCGTAGGTGGCCAATGGCTCTGCAGCAAATGGCTCCTCCACTGTGTATGGCTCCTCCTGGGCATCTTGCTCAGCTGTGAGAGCATAAACTCTCGGAGCAACACCGGATCTCTTCTGCGCTGGGCGTGGAGGCTTGTTGTTGGTTTGAGGATCTAGGTTCGCCATGCATCTAGCAGCAAAGTGCCCTGGTTGACCGCAGCGGTAGCATGACATGGTGTTTCCACAGGGTCCAGTATGGTCTCGACCACACTTAGCACATGGCCTCCTATACTGTATTGGCTGAGCTGGGGTAGTGGGACGATACGCCGGAGCCTTCCCCTTGTCGCGGGGTTGATTCGTCTGTCCAACTCTCACCGGAGGACGGTTGATTGGCACTCTCCTGTAGGGACCACGATCTTGTCTCTTGGCTTCCATCCTCTCCTTCTCACTGCGTTCCACCTTGTCGAGTTGGTTGA
>NW_010965597.1:0-1203 GCF_000463585.1 Tarenaya hassleriana
ATTGACCTGAAAGACTCGAAAAAGGTTCTAAATGGAACGTATGGCCTGGATATAGTCGTTTCAACTCCGTAGGTTCCAAATAACAACCCCATCCCACAAACTGTATATAGAAAGTCTGGAGAACTATAAATTCGAGCCAGTTCAACCACGTTCTACAAAGTCACTAGATCATCAAGATGTTCCTACTCTATCATCCCACAAATATTCCAAATGATGTTCAAAACGGGTTTTCGAGGTATGCACGTGAACTTATATGAACCTAATTCTATATGCCAATGCAATCATGCATATCCTAACAAAAACCCAACTATATGAAAATATAAAGCCGTGTGAATGCAACTAATGCAAAGTGATATGCAAAAGTGAAATTTTTTTCCTAAATCTATATGCCACGATAAAATGCACCTAAATTAAATGAAATCCTAAGTAGATAGGTCTGAATGTGTGAAGGATCTATCCACCCCCAGACTTAAACCATACACCGTCCATGGTGTAGACTCTCGCCCGGAAAAGTAGAATCGAAAATAACGTATGAAAAGAACAAATAAGAGGGGTAGAGAAAGCTTAGCGCTGCAAAATTCGTTCGCTCGCAACGAAGTTAACTCATGTCAAATGCAAGAGCTCTCACACACTCTATAGTTGGAACCTATCCAACGTTATCTCTCGGAAACCGATGTTCATCTCTCGTGTATCGGTGTAAACGCTCATAGAACAACAAACTTATCCGAACAAAAGCACAATAATAGCAATGGATTTCGATACGTCAATGAAAGATCCCAAATACAATCATGCATGGTATCTACTACCTATACTACAAAGAAAAAGATAAGAAAAAGAAAAATTACCTAGTGCTCGGGTTGTCTCCCGAGAAGCGCTTGTTTAAAGTCATTAGCTCAACCTATCTTGTTCAAATGATGGGAGGGTTTGAGAGGCGAAGATAATCAATCTTTCGCCACCCTGGATATTGAGCATTAAGTGCGTCTTTTGTACCTCGTGGATGTTTGAGCCGTCTATCCTTCTTATGTTTCCAAACTTGTGCAGGAGGTGAATCTTGCGGACGTCTGAGCCACGATTTCCCACCCTGCCTCACAAAGATAATCTGGCACGCTTAGCTTTGGCATGACCCGTGTTACGGACGATCAATGCCTTGACAGACGCTCTAATAATGGGAGGTACACGCTTAGCATTACATAAATAAGGGAT
>NW_010965598.1:0-1202 GCF_000463585.1 Tarenaya hassleriana
ATGATCTGAACTTATGTGCGTATGCGATGACTCTATGTGTTTTTGATGACTTGAAGTTTAGCGTATAACGACTCTAGCTTGTTGGAATTTGATGAAGGATTTACAATTGTGTGCATGATCTGAAATAACCAACAAGGGGGAGATTGTTAGTGCATATATTTGCACGTATCTTGGGTTGTTGAAAGTTTGTTGCAGGTCCAACAAACTTTGAGAGATTTCAGGAGAAAGATTCGGCAAAGATCAAACTCGAAGATATCTGAGATGCAACTGACAAGATTCAGATGAAGTCAAAGCTGAAGAGATAGAGTCAAGCTGAAGAGATAAAGATGAGATCTTGAAGATAGACACGAAACCAACAAGAATCAAGGAGAAGTCTATCAAATCAATTCGTGGAGATCTGAGGCTAAGGGAGGAGCCTATATAAAGAAGACACAAGTTGCAGATCGATATAGAGAGAAGGAGCATAATTTCTAAGTCTATTTTGTTAAGTGAGTGTGTTCTCATTATCTGGTGAGTGCGAGTCTGAGAGGGAGACCGATTGGGCAAATCTCTTCTCTCTGGTGAGTGATTTATGTGGTGAGGTTTTTTGATCAGTAGAATTCATTGTGAGAGGGGAAGAAACTCAGGGGGAGTTTCGGGTGTGTGTAGTAAGTACGATTCTTACAACAAAAAGTGAGTTGTACTTGACTATCTTTCTCAAGTGAATAGAACTGATTAGTTTTCCGCATTACTCTTTGAGGGTTCAACTTTTTCAATAATGTTAGGAGGAAAAAAGAGGTAGGAAATTGCGAGGAAGATCGACTGGTGGAGATGGGCCATTCCCCTAATTTAATATCCGACACAACCGATTCAGATAACAGGCGCTTATTCTTATTATTTTTGTTTTGTCCGATATAATCTTAATCTATCACTTTACCTGTTTCTGAAAATCTATATATATAAAAAAAACAACCTTAATCTGTAAAAGTGAATGTCACGTTGTAGAACACATGCCAATAATCCATATATTTTAAAACAATCGTCACAATGTACATGAGGCGTGATTAAAAAATGGGCCGTACATAAAAAAAAAAGGACAACTATTTTATTACTATTACTATTATTATTATTGTGGATTAAATTAAGGTGGGAAATTTGAATCAAGGAAAATTCAAACCTTGGTCGACGTCGGATCATTTGGGGCACTGGACTTGAGCTTTTTT
>NW_010965599.1:0-1202 GCF_000463585.1 Tarenaya hassleriana
CTTACAAGATCAAGGGCAAGGAGTTTTCGCACAAAGACAAACCAATTCGTCTCCAATATCATAGAGGGACTGCTAGAGGAGTGGACTGGAAGATACAACACTTATTCCTGCAAAGGAGATCAATAACCGGCGCCAATTGCAGAAATCAAGAGCGTTTGCGTTATCCAGCCAAAATCAGTCAAAACCGGAGATTGAACCAAGCTAGACCAAGCTCAGATGGTTCTCTTCATGTGGAGCACGAAATTTCCTTTTCAAGACTAGCTAGGAGAAGAAAGAAAGATGATCAACACAAATGGCACTTTCCTTATTTGTTTCAACAGCCAGGAGGAGACTTATTTCTTTCCTTTTCTTTATTTTCTTTTTCTTTATTTCCTTTTCTTTGTTTCTGATTTGTCCAACGGTTAGGACAGATCTTTCTTCCATTTCTTTTGTTGATTTCTATCTATTTGCTTACCAATAATCAAGCTTGAACACTATAAAAGCGTGCCTATGTATTATGCATCGAACAGACTTGAATAATAAGAATCTGAAAGTTTTTCTTTCTCCTTTGCTGAGAAATCTGTTCTAACTCCTTCTCTCTTGCATTCTTGCATTAGGGTTCGAGTTTTGGTCTGTATCAAAGAGCTTTCACACTTGGTGTCCCTCGCCTCCTCTTACCCATTCACGTTCCCTGGAAGCTAAACGAGAGCCCTTTGGCCTGTTTGCTTATGTTTTCTTCCTTAAGCTTCGTTTTTTACTTAATACAGTGGAGAGCAGCCCTTAGGCCTTCTATAGCAGTCAATACACAGACCTAATAACACCAACAGACCCGTGCTTGTATCATCTTTGGTATCAGAGCCCGGTCCAAGGCCACACGCAAGGTAACATGTATCTGATTCGATTTAGTTCCTGTCATTTCTAATCTGTGTGTGAGTTGTGTTAGATAGATATGGCTGAAAACGTAGAAGACACTCAAGCTGCAATTCTGCAAGTTCTTCAACTTCTAGATGAACGTTTAACACGTTTAGAAGAGGCACCACGAAGAATGCAACCCATTAGGTCCAATATGCGGCCCAACAATGAAAATCCTGATCCGGATCCACCTGATGCACAATCACGAATGGTGCAAAATCAGAGGGCTCGTGAAGAAGGTGGCGATGAATTTGATAATTCTGTTCAGAATAGAAGGAGAAGAAACAATAGGTTCCAAAGGCAAATTGAGG
>NW_010965600.1:0-1201 GCF_000463585.1 Tarenaya hassleriana
TATATATCTCTCGGTGGATAATCCGATGATCTGAAAATCGACCCAAACTACTACGCATCATCCGGTAGAAGATCTAATAAGTTAGAAGTCAATTCGAATTGCTAGCCATCGCCATATGGTCAATAATTTGAGGCAAATAATCAGCCATGCCCGATGAGTTGGTCGATTGTTGACTGATCATATTATTAACTTCATAACTTTCAAAAAACATATCAAAATAAATCTTTCTTTATATCATTAGAAAGCATTTTCTAATAGCTACGCTAGACACTATAATCGCGCAGATCTAATATATGAGCAAAACGTTATGAGCATATTTAGACAACACATTGACGGAATCCCTACATATCGATAAAAATTGGTATATATCTCTCGGTGGATAATCCGATGATCTGAAAATCGATCCAAATTACTAAGCATCGTCCGGTAGATGATCTATAACTCAGAAGCCAAATAACCATCCATGCCCGATGAACTCGTCGATTGTTGACTGATCATATTATTAACTTCATAACTTCTAAAAAACATATCAAAATAAATCTTTCTTTATATCATTAGAAAAGCTTTTTCTAATAGCTACGCATAAACACTATAATCGCGCAGATCTAATATATGAGCAAAACGTTATGAGCATATTTAGACAACACATTGACAGAATCCCTACAAATCGATAAAAATCGGTATATATCTCTCGCTGGATAACCCGATGATCTGAAAATCGACCCAAACTACTATGCATCATTCGGTAGATGATCTGATAAGTTAGAAGTCAACTCGAATTGCTAGCCATCTCCATATGGTCAACAATTCAAGGCAAATAACTAACCATGCCCGATGAGTTGGTCGATTGTTGACTGATAATATTATTAACTTTATAACTTCCAGAAAACATGTCAAAATAAATCTTTCTTTATATCATTAGAAAACTTTTTCTAATATCTATTCATAGACACCATAATCGTGCTGATATAATATATGAAGAAAACGTTATGAGCTTATTGAGACAACACATGGACCGAATCCCTACATATCGATAAAAATCGGTATATATCTCTTGGTGGATAATTCGATGATCTGAAAATCGATCCAAATTGCAAAGTATCGTCCGATAGATGATCTGTAACTCAGAAGTCAACTTGAATTCTAGCTATCGCCAAATAGTCAACAATTTGAGCCAAATAACCATCCATGCCCAATGAGT
>NW_010965601.1:0-2240 GCF_000463585.1 Tarenaya hassleriana
AAAGGTATTTACAACCTCGGGATGCCCCCGAGAGCGCTGTTTTTTCGGTCTCAGCTAGACCAGAGCACTTTTCACTCGTGAAACGGAGTCACGAGGGCTAAGGTGCCTCTCGGTCCGAGTTCATTTCCTGGGTTGTACAGTTTAACTCTCTGAGCATTAACCAAGAAAGAACTTCCCTTTCCATCATCGAGCTCGATAACACTATGAGTAGTAACCCTCTTAACTTTAAAAGGACCAGACCAACGAGATTTTAACTTACCTGGAAAGAGGCGCAACCGCGAGTTGAAAAGTAGGACTTGATCATCCTCTTTGAAAGTGCGGTGGAGGATATGTCTGTCATGCCATTTTTTTGCTCTCTCTTTATAAATCCTTGCATTCTCGTAAGCATCTAGCCGAATTTCCTCTAAATGGTGTAGCTCTAGAACCCGTTTCTCCGCTGCCGTCTTCCAATCGTAGTTCAAAGCCTTGATGGCCCAGTAAGCCTTGTGTTCCAATTCCACGGGTAAGTGACACGCTTTGCCGTACACAAGCTGAAAAGGGGTCATTCCAATCGGGGTCTTGAAGGCAGTCCTGTATGCCCAAACCGCATCCTCTAGCTTCAATGACCAATCCTTTCTTGACTTAGCAACCGTCTTCTCAAGTATAGACTTGATCTCTCTGTTTGATACTTCCACTTGTCCACTCGTTTGCGGATGATAAGCGGTGGCAATCCTATGGTGGACACCATACTTTGTCAAAAGGGTTTGGATTATCCTATTAACAAAGTGTGCACCCCCATCGCTTATCACTACTCTTGGCACCCCAAATCTTGGAAATATTGTCCGTTTGAACATCCTTGTCACAGTGCTAGAGTCGTTCTTCGGACTTGCTAATACCTCAACCCATTTCGTCACGTAGTCCACAGCCACAAGGATATATAAGTTCCCGCAAGATGAGGGAAACGGTCCCATGAAATCAATGCCCCACACATCTAACGGCTCCACTTCAAGTATGTAATGTTGCGGCATCTCATTTCGGCGTGAAATATTCCCTGTCCTTTGGCACGCGTCGCAAGAACTCACAAACCGGTGCACATCCTTGAATAAGGTTGGCCAATAAAAACCCGCTTGCAAAATCTTTGTAGCTGTCTTGGCCGATGCGAAATGGCATGCGTAATTCGATGCATGGTAGTGGTGAATCACTTGTCGTACCTCCTCTTCGGGTATGCATCTTCTGTACAATCCATCTTTTCCCCGTTTGAAGAGGAAAGGTTCATCCCAAAAGTATCCCCGAACATCATGAAGAAACTTTTTCTTTCCGCTGTAGCTCAACTCCGGGGGAATCACCTTGGCAACCAAATAATTGACAAAATCTGCATATCAAGGGGTATCGGAACTAACCTCCAAAGCTAGAACTTGTTCCTCTCGCAGTGATTCATCGATGGGCAACCTTTCGGGTACTTCTAGTCTTGATAGGTGATCCGCTACTGTGTTTTCCGTCCCTTTCCGGTCTCGAATTTCCAAGTCGAATTCTTGTAGAAGCAGTATCCATCGGATCAATCTCGGTTTGGCATCCTTTTTTGTAAGAAGATATCGCAAAGCTGCGTGATCCGTGTAAACGATGACTTTCGAGCCCACCAAATATGATCTGAATTTCTCAAAGGCAAACACCACTGCTAAAAGCTCTTTCTCCGTGGTGGAATAGTTCATTTGAGCATCATCGAGTGTCCTACTCGCATAGTACACCGCATGGTGTTTTCCATCTTTCTTTTGACCTAGAACAGCTCCTACCGCGAAGTCGCTAGCATCGCACATCAACTCGAATGGAATGTTCCAATCTGGAGGTTGAATAATTGGTGGCGACACTAATGCCTGCTTTAGAGTCTTGAATGCTTGGTTGCACTTCTCGTCAAACACAAAGGGTACATCTTTTCCTAGGAGTGCGGTTAAGGGTCTTGCTATCTTTGAGAAATCCTTAATGAATCGTCGGTAAAACCCCGCATGTCCTAAGAAACTCCGAATGCCTTTGATGTTCATTGGTGGAGGGAGTTTCTCGATGACTTCCACCTTTGCTTTGTCAACTTCAATCCCCTTATCCGAAACCCGATGCCCCAAAACTATGCCTTCTTGCACCATAAAATGACATTTTTCCCAATTTAGGACCAAATTTGCCTTGCTGCACCTGTCTAACACTCGATGAAGATTGGTTAGACACGCATCAAAGGAGGGTCCATGGACGGAGAAGTCGTCCATAAACACCTC
>NW_010965601.1:2519-4631 GCF_000463585.1 Tarenaya hassleriana
GGGGAAATGATCCTTTCGGGTGTTTGTGTTCAATTTGCGATAATCTATGCACATTCTCCACCCCGTGACAGTCCGTGTAGGTATTAATTCATTTTTCTCATTGGCGATGACTGTGATTCCCCCTTTCTTAGGTACAACTTAAATCGGGCTAACCCATGTACTGTCGGAAATCGGGTAGATGATACCCGCATCTAGCATTTTTAACACTTCTTTCTTAACGACCTCTTTCATGGTGGGGTTTAGTCTACGCTGGTGTTCTATGGATGACTTAGCCTCATCATCTAAATGAATGCGGTGCATGCAAAGTGAGGGACTAAGACCTTTGATATCCTTTAGCGTATACCCTAAGACGTTCCTATATTGCTTGATTAATGCAATCAACTTTCCATTTGAAAGTCATCCAGAGAGTCATTGACAATGATAGGGTATGTAGAGTTAGAACCGAGATAGACATACCTAAGCCCTTGTGGTAAGGGCTTTAGTTCCACCTTCGGTGCTTGCTCCGGGTCCCAATCAGTGGAGGGAGTCATCTTAGATCCTTTAGGTATGTCACTGAGGGTGTATGCTGCGAGATTTTGGCCTTCGTGGTTACCTTCGAGTGTTTCATGAGTTGGTTCTCCGTTTTTGCTCAGAACAAATGGGAGGGTCGCCCTACCATGAGGAAGGGCCGCCTGAAAATTGCGTGACTCACTTGAGCTGACAGGGCGCTCGCCCTTATGTGTGAGCGGGTCGCCCATTTTTTCTGTAAAACTTCCTGATTGCCCCATTTTCAGACTGGTCACCCTAAAATTAGGGAGGGCCGCCTGAAATTTCTGTGAACCAACTGAAACTGTAGAGAGGTCGCCCGTTTTTGTGAGCGGGTCGCCTGAATTTTCTGTAAAAATTTCTGATTCTTCCATTTTCAAGCTGGCCGCCCTAAATTTAGGGAGGGCCACCTGAAATTTCTGTAACTCGTCACTTTCTTCTATTTCACTATCCAAAGCCTTTCTGATCACCTCAATCTCCTCCCAATTGCTATACAAACTTTCATTTGTTGCCATTAGTGATATTTCCAACGGATCGATCTCTCGGAATTCTTTCATTACTTCTTCGACCATTGCTTCCAAGACATCCACGAAGCATACTGTATCATTGGTGGAGGGTTGTCGGTGTTGGTTGTGATGCTCTAGGATGATTCTGATATGACATTTTGACTTTGTATTGATTCATTGATTTATGAATGCATTACTTTTTCCGTTATATGATTAGCATGTTTGTTATATTACGGTAAATATCCTTGAATCATTGCAGATGATTCTAAATTCCCTGGTCAGTTATCATTGTGGGAACAATGATGAATTAAGACCAGCATGATGTGTGATAGATGATTATGATCATATGCATTAGATGCAAATCACAATCATGGGTTCTCGTTTGGAACGAGTTACTGGATGACCCGCATGAGATTGTCACATGGACACGAGTCATGACTTGAATCTCATACAGCGGTTCATTCTTGGATCCTCAGACCTGAGATGTCTAGAGTATCGGATATGAGGAGTGACGTGTCTTGACTGCGTCAAACGTCGTCTTTAACCGGATGATCATAACGGCGTTGCTCAGATACGTTCACGAATCATATGCAGATAGTAGACATGCAATACGGGACTTGTCACCTCCTACGCAGGAGAGATGTCGCTGGGCCCCTCGTGGAAATCGGACTGTGAAAATGCGTGGCCACGCTATAGATGAATGTACATCTATTTTATCAGTCGGTTTGCCTAGACGAGTAAGCGGTTGAACTTGAAGGGTGACTCATACCATGCCCTTGTTCAACATACGACATCGTGAGACAAAGGATCAGAACTCGAACTATTGCTCGCTTTGTTAGATCACCTCTAACTCTATTCTAGGTGGGTAGTCATGGCGTCTTGCTAGAGGCTAACCATGACTTGTGGTTCGGAAAAGGTTTCCGAAGCCACTGCCACTTCGAATGGGCCTACAGGGTCACACACCATTAGGGATGGATCACACGTGAAGAGAACAACGCGAGAAAAGAGCGACGAAGCGATCTGGAAGAGTTCCGCTGAGGAACGTTCGTTCCGCTGAGGAACGGACGGACCGTTCCGCAAG
>NW_010965601.1:4910-5113 GCF_000463585.1 Tarenaya hassleriana
TGCCGGTGGTTCTTCCTTTTGGTCAAATTAGGTCATACCGACCAGTCCAAGGCTTGGACCGATCGGTCTGGACCGATGATCAAAGGGGATTTCGTATTATGCTCAACAGACCGTCCGTTCTGGGTCTGTTGGAACATTCGGTCTTCGGGGTCGGTCTGCATTCGGTCATCCGTTCCAGAAGGTCTGGAACGGACGGTCCACGG
>NW_010965601.1:10931-15725 GCF_000463585.1 Tarenaya hassleriana
CGTTCCAGGCCTGGAACGGACGGTCCGACTTACGGGCAGTTTTCGGTTTTCGCGTTTTAAGGGTTTTGGGCAATCCTAATTAATATGAGAGCCGCCACAAACCCTAAAATAAGAACCTCAGACGTCCTAGATTCTGATGAGAGCTTAGAGAAGCTTGATTTTGAGTTATAGAGATTGGAATATCGATTCCAAGTCAAGGACATCGGTTTTCTCTTCACAAATCCTAGCAAATACGTTCCAAAGCGTTGGAATTCATCCCGCCGGTGTGGATACGTGTAGAGGAGTTGTGCTTTCAACTCTCGGTGATTAAAACAGGCCCTGGATCGATTGATACTTCCAGATCTTGAAAGAACGAGGTAAGTATTCGAATCTCACGACGATATACACGATTGTTTGGGTTATTACACAATTGGTTTTGTGTGACGTTTGGCTAGGTTTAGATCTTTCCTTCCGCTGCGTGAAACCTAGAATCCAAACCCTAGATCGATGAGATCGCATGCTAGGAACCCGAAGGAAACCCAACAGTCGGAGATTCTGATCGAGAGTGAATTCCACAGTTTCGTCTCCAATTTTTATTGTCAACCTTCCCGCTCTAACATGAACTATGGCGTCTGCGGTACTTAGAAAGGGTCGACCAAGAATAATCGGAACTTTGGAGTCTTCATCCATATCCAATACCACGAAATCAACCGGAACGTAAAATCCACCAATCTTCAGGGGTACATCTTCCACTATCCCCGCTGGATACTTGATCGAACGATCCGCTAACTGTAGAGCCATTCTTGTTGGTTTCAATTCCCCTATATTCAGCTTCTTGTAGATCGATAAGGGCATAAGACTTACACTCGCTCCCAGATCGCATAGAGCTCGATCTATCTCAATGTTGCCCAAGTTGCAAGGTATGGAGAAGTTTCCCGGATCCGACATCTTCGGAGGGAGCTCGTGTCTTGTAATGGCGGCACTGATTTCAGTGCTTAAGGCCACCGTTTCCTTTTCTACCACTCGCTTCTTAGTCAAAATATCCTTTAGAAACTTTGCATAGGAAGGCATTTGGAGAATCGCTTCATGGAATGGCATCGTAATCTCCATCTTTTTCAGCATCTCCGCAAACTTTCCAAACTGAGCTTTCTTCATTGAACTTTTTCAAACGAGAGGGAAAAGGGATTGGGGGTACCTTAGGTGGTGGAGGAATGTAGTCCGGCTCCTTTTCCTGGGTGTTGATCGTGGAGTCGCTTTCTTCCACCGCTTTGCCTTTCTCTTCCCTCGTTAGCCTTGGTGTTGGTGCTTTTTCGCTCATGGGTGGACCGATTTCCGGGAGTTGCTTTCCACTTCTCAACTCCACTGCATTAATGTGCTCTCGAGGGTTCACTTCAATCTTTCCCGGAAGAGTACCTTGTTGTCTCGACGAGGAAGATGAGAGTTGTGCCACTTGGTTGTCCAAAATCTTTAAATGAGCTTGTACTCCTTCCAATTGCTTTTTGAATACAATTTGCTCATTCTCGATGTTTCCGATAGATATTCCTTGTGACTTTTTCCCTTGGAGAATTTGCATCAGCATGTCCTTGATCTCGGGATCTTGATCTTTTGTTTGCTCTTGTTGTTGTCTATAGTTCGATGTTCCTTGATAACCTTGGTTTCCTTGGACTTGTTGCTGGAACTTAGATTGAAACCCCGGGGGTCCTTGGTTGCTCCGTTGAAATGTCGATTGCGGGTTCATTGCATTTGTTTGGTTCTTGTAGGAGAAGTTTGGGTGGTTCCTTAACCCAGGATGGTATAGGTTGGAAGGGTGGTTGTATTGGTTTGGACCAACATAATTGGCTTCCTCCGCTTCTTGATTGACCAAATACATCCCCGGTTGGATTTGTGCTGAACTTGGCTCCTCTATAGCTGCTACTTGCTTACTATTTGCAAGTTGTATCCGTATCTCAACAAGTTCAGATAACACCGCCTTGAGTGCTGCTCCTTCTCCCGCATCTCCCTTTGTTGAGCCCCTCCTACTGAACTCATTTGATGTATGGCCTCGTCCTTTGGCCAACTTTGCAATTGTTGCTTCTAGTTCTTGAAAAGGGATGTCATAGATGTCACCCCCACATGCCGCATCGATCCATGATCGAGTGTCATCCTTTAATCCATGAATGAAGATAGATAGGAGGTAATCTCGTTCCATTCCATGGTGAGGGCACATCCTTTGGTATTCTTTAAATTGTTCCCATGCATCATGAAGATTCTCCTCATCCTCTTGTATAAAAGTATTGATCCGATTCCTTGCGTGTTGAGTTTTGGTGGGTGAATAGTATTGCATAAGGAACTGCTCCTCCATCTCGTCCCGAGATGAAATGGAGTTTGGCTCAAGAGTGTAGAGCCAATCTCTTGCTCTCTCCATGAGTGAGTATGGGAAAGCCTCAAGGAGCACATCTTCCGTGGTGATTCCCGGCCCTTTCTTTATCGCCTTACAATTCATCTTGAAATTGGTAAGGTGAGCATTTGGATCCTCATTGGGCCTACCCCGGAAACTCATGTTGTTGAGCATTTGGATGCATTGTGGTTGGAGTTCAAAGTCCTCCAACGGCTCCTTGTTAATGCAAGAGAGTAGTTGAGTGTGCTTCGGTTGTGTGTACGTTCGAAGCGTTCTAGGGGCTGCTTGGGCTGGTTGTTCCCTTCGAGCATTGTTCTCTCTCAACAAATCTTCAGTCATTTTCCACTGTCTTTGTTGCTTCCGAGTAAAACATACAGTCCTCTCAATTTCTGAATCAAATAGAAGTTGATCCTTGTCGGTTGTGCTTCTTGTCATACACCGAGAGATCTACACGCAGAGAAAAGTGAAAAGAAAACTAGCCAAAGGTGAGAAAAGATCGTAACACTAAGAGATCCCAAGTAGAAACCCAAGCAATGACCTAGCAAAAACTTAGACTAACACGAAAAACGCCCAGTCCCCGGCAACGGCGCCAAAAACTTGATGCGCACGCACCGAGTTCTAAATTTGTAACCCGATTCGTACCACTATCCGCAAGTATACGGTAGTTGTAGTAACGGGGTCGATCACGAGGACTAGGTTGTGTTAATCCATTCTTAAACTAGATCAAAGGTGATGGAAAATATTGATTGCAAGGCGTTTGTGAAAATGTAAATATGAAATGAGGGTCAAATGAGCAAACGAAACTTGTGTGGTGAAAACGATTGGTCACGAGTGTTGTGGGTTCGGGGTCCCTTTGACGGGTATGGATGCTCAAAATGTGATGGCAATCATGATGATCATTTCTAATTGGGGATTTCAAGGCTCTTTGTGTAAGATCTTTCTCTCTCAAGCTTAGATCTACTATCTAGAAAATCAACTACCCATCTCTCGATGATCTAGAGGACTCCTAGATGCATTAACAACCCCTATCATAAATCCTAAACAAGTCAAACCATCTCTCAATGTGAATGCTTTGTTCATTTGATGTCTAGGTCAAAACACCATTCTCATATATCTATGATCAATGTTGTTCTAAAATCATTCAATCAAGATTTTGCCAAGATCAAAAGCATGAAGGTCAAGACATCAAACCAATAGAAATAACTAAAAGAGTACCATAGATTGAAACCCAACATCCATACAAAAAGGGGGACCCTTCCCCCACAGCTAGGGTTCTACTCCATACTCAAAGGAAGAAAACAAGAAGAAACAAAGGAGAACATGATAGAGAAGAGAAAGGAATGCTTAGATTGGTCTTCAATGGTGATGATCACTTCTCTTCTTCTCCAAGTCTCCCAAGCTCCAAGTTTTTCCCCAAAGTCCTTCTCCCTTTTTTCAAATGGCCAAAAGATCTCTTTTTTCTTTCCCTCTTTCCTCTTTTGTTCAGCAAACCCTAGGGCTTTCTTCTTTCTCACTAATGGGCTTGGAAATGATCCAAAACAACAAATGAATTTCGTCAGACAGAAATGGGCAGTCTCTTTGTATTTCAGGGCGGGAGCCCGAATATGCTTCACATTTTCGGGCGGTCGACAGAACTTATGGGCGGCCCTCCTGAATTTTCTGTTAAATCTCGAGGCTTCTATCACTTTAGGGCAGCCAGATCGCTTTCTAGGGCGGTAGCCTGTTTTTGCTCTTGTTCCACATTCCGCGTTTTCGTCCGATTTTTCCGTTGTTTTCTCCCGGAGACTTCACTGCATCACCTGATCCTGAAATGGCCAAAACAAGGACCTACTCTACCCCTAGACGATCATATGCACATGAATCCGATGATAAAGATCCCAATCACTCATAAAATTCTCAAGTAAATATGATGTGATCAATTGTGATCTACATCCAACGCGTTGATCACACATCATACTAGTCTTCATTCAACATTGTTCCCACAATGATGACTGACTAGGGAGTTTAGAATCATTCTCTAATGATTCAAGGATGCCGAAATACAACAAACATGCTAATCGTATAACGGATAAATAATGCATTCATAAATCAATGAATCAATACAAAGTCAAATGTCATATCATGGATTATCCTAGAGCATTACAATCAACATGAAGGTCTTCTGGATTCATTTGACTTTGAGTCTCTTGAATCTTGCGATTCTTGTTTGATGGGCAAGATGACAAAGCATCCTTTCAAAGGGAAAGGACAGAGAGCGACAAAATTATTGGATCTGATACATAGTGATGTATGTGGATCAATGAGCTGTCCAGCTAGAGGAGGTTATCTGTATTTCGTTACGTTCACTGATGATTTCAGTCGATGCGGTTATGTCTATTTGATGAGACATAAGTCTGAAAAACTTGAAATGTTCAAGGCTTTCAGAAACGAAGTACAGA
>NW_010965601.1:16770-17589 GCF_000463585.1 Tarenaya hassleriana
ACGGTCCGCACTAAACATAGACCGTCCGTTCTGCCTTACTGGAACGGACGGTCCACGTGCAATTCCAGACCGTCCATTCCAGGTTCCGGTTTTCCGAAAATTAAACCGAAATTTGGGTTAAATCACTTTATAAAAAAGAGATTAGAACCCTAATTCGTAAGAGACCTTTTGGTGCCGACTTTCAGAGGTTTGAGAGAGTTTTTGGGTGAGATCCAAAGAGTTCAAAAACTGAAGAGTCTCGTTTTCTCGAAGCACAAAATCGAATAGAGATTCGAGTCCTAGCAGACAAGTTCCAAGCGTTGGAATCCATCCCCAAGTGTGGATACGTGTAGAGGGCGAGGTAATTTCCTGCCTTTCGTGATCAGACGTGTTCTTCGATTGATATAGGCCCCGGATCGATTGAGGTAAGCGTTCTAACGTTTCTACGTTCAATAACAGCATGGTTCTAGGGTTCTATAAATTTTTGTTTTTCTTCCGCTGCGCAAACCCTAGAATCGATCTCTTAGGAATTAGATTCGCTCATGAGATCCCAGGAAACCCAACAGTGGTATCAGAGCCTGGTTGCTCTGTTTTGATTTCGTAGAACCCGATCACGCACGTTTTAGGATTTGAATTGTTTGAATCCATGTTTGCTTTGATATCTATGCATGTTTGATGATTGAATCTAGTGTAGATTGCATGTTTCATGCTGCATAGAGTGCAAGAGTTCGAATTTTGGGTTCACAGGAGAATACGGATCAGTTTCGGGTATGAACGGGGGCCGAGAACGCGAAAAACGTGATCAGATCACGTGACCAAACCCTAGACCGTCCGTTCTGG
>NW_010965601.1:17828-20771 GCF_000463585.1 Tarenaya hassleriana
TGTGTGTGACCCTGTAGGCTCATCCGATATAGCAGTATAACACGAAATCTCTTATTTTGGTTACACAAGTCGTAGGCGGTCTCTAGCAAGACACTATGACTACCTATCTCGAATAGAGTTTGTTCGTGATCTTTACGAACGCCAGAGATGATTCCGGTTGATGATCCTTTTGTATCGTGATATCATATGTCGAACATAAGGCATGGACAAGCCACCTTATCTGATTCGACTGCTTTCTCGTTCACTGAGTTCGACTGTCTGAAATAGACGACGTTCGTCTATAGTGCGGCCACACATTTCTACAGTCTCGCTCACACGAGGGGCCCAGCGATATCTCTCTCTTTTACGAGAGGTACAAATCCCGTCTTGACTATCTACAATCCAGTACATGATTCGTTTCTTGTTGGTTGTAATGCTCTAGGATGATCTGTGATATGACATTTGACTTTATATTGATTCATTAGTTTATGAATGCATTACTCTTCCCGTTATATGATTGGCATGTTTGTTATATTTCGGCATCCTTGAATCATTAGCGAATGATTCTAAACTCCCTAGTCAGTCAACATTGTGGGAACAATGTTGAATTAAGACTAGCATGAGGAGTGATCGATGCATTGGATGCATATCACAATCATGGGTACTCGTTGTGAACGAGTGACTGGATGACCCGCATGAGATTGTCATATGGACAGAGTCATGACTTGAATCTCATACAGCGGTTCGTTTATGGATCCTCATACCTGAGATGTCTAGAGTATCTGATATGAGGAGTGACGTGTCTTGACTGCGTCAAACGTCGTCTTTAACCGGATGATTATAACGGCGTTGATCAGATACGTTCACGAATCATATGGAGATAGTAGACATGCAATATGGGACTTGTCACCTCCTTAACAGGAGAGATATCGCTGGGCCCTCTCACTACAAGAAAAACTGTAATTTGCGACACCTGTTGCGACCGAAATTTTAGTCGCAATAAATTTACGACAGACCGCGACTAAAAAGCAACACAATCTCGGAAAAATATCTCTGTCGGATTTGGACGCAAAATCTGTCGCAAATTTCCGACCGTTTGCGACCGTTATATCTGTCGCACATAGTTGCGACAGAAATACGACGGAAAACGACAGATAATTTACGACAGATGGTCTGTCGGTATGTACCGACACAGTATGCGACAGATATGTTCGGTCGGGCTACGTGTACGACACATTTGCGACAGATGTTATGCGTCACAGACGTAATGCGACCGATATGCGACACACTGTAGGAGTCGCTGAATATGTGCGACTGACTTGCGACACATCCGTTAGTCGCAAAATTAGGTTGAATGGGATGTCACGTAACGTTTGTCGCAATGTTGTCGCATTTCGATCGCAATTCATTTTACGACAGAATATATCTGTCGCAATTCCGTCGCAACGTCCCTCCATATATCGCCCGCGCGATGAGGATGCATAGATAGGAAAAAAAAAGTGTTAACGAAAAAAAAAATACTTACAAAAAAATGTCTTTTTCATCCAGAATGTGGATGTATAATAGATTTGATTCTTCTAATCAAATCTCGAGTGAGTTTGCTGAAGGATTACAACATTTTATGGCGTTTGCAACAAGTCAAACTTCGTACATTGAGAGTTCGAAGTTACCATGTCCGTGCTCAAAATGCGAGAATAAAAGATGGCGAAGTCAGTATGAAGTGTGTAAGCACCTTTATAGAAGAGGTTTTATGTCAAACTATTATGTTTGGTTGGCTCATGGAGAAACGTATGATACGTCGTCATCATCACGTGTTTCACAAATGCAAGAACAACTTGTGGAAAACACGTCGCTACCTCCGATCTTTCAAGAAGATCAAGACCGAAATCTATATGCAGAGATGGTGAATGATGCATTTCCCAACGTTGCTCCTTCTCCATATATGGAAGAAGAGCCAAATGTTGAAGCGAAAAGATTTTATGATATGCTTAACACGGCGAACACTCCGATATATGAAGGTTGCGTTCAAGGGCTGTCAAGATTATCATTATCTTCACAATTGATGAATATGAAGACTGACTACAATCTTCCGGAGAGATGTATGGATGGCTTCAGTCAGATGTTTAAACAGTATCTTCCGGAAGGTAACACTGCAACAGAATCATATTATGAGACGAAGAGTCTGATGCGTACGTTGGGTCTACCTTACCGGAAGATTGATGTTTGTGAAGACAACTGTATGATTTTTTGGAAAGAAGATGCAGAATTGATGGAATGTCGTTTCTGCGGGAAAGACAGATATCGACCACGCCGGAAAGCTTCAAAAAAAGGCAAGTTAATTCCTTTGAAGAGAATGTTTTATATGCCTATAACAGATCGTTTGAAAAGGTTATATCAATCCGAAAAGACAACATCATTTATGCGATGGCATGGCGAGCATTCGACGCCCGATGGAGAAATGCATCATCCATCCGATGGTATAGCATGGAAACACTTTCAACAGGTATTTCCTGATTTTGCAAGTGAGACTAGAAACGTATATCTAGCATTATGTGTTGGTTATGATGCTCTAGGATGATCCGTGATATGACATTTTGACTTTGTATTGATTCATTGGTTCATGAATGCATTACTCTTCCCGTTATATGATTGGCATGTTTGCTATATTTCGGTATCCTTGAATCATTATCGAATGATTCTAAACACCCTGGTCAGTTATCATTGTGGGAACAATGATGAATTAAGACTAGCATGAGGTGTGATCGATGCATTGGATGCATATCACAATCATGGGTACTCGTTGTGAACGAGTGACTGGTCGACCCGCATGAGATTGTCACATGGACAGAGTCATGACTTGAATCTCATACAGCGGTTCGTTCTTGGATCCTCAGACCTGAGATGTCTAGAGTATCTGATATGAGGAGTGGCGTGTCTTGACTGCGTCAAACGTCATCTTTAACC
>NW_010965601.1:27189-30246 GCF_000463585.1 Tarenaya hassleriana
GATCCGGTCCGAATCAAGACAGCTGAGCTCGAGCCCAGGAATCTGGATCCGGTCTGGATCCACCTGGAATCGGTCCGGATCCAGTCTAAAACCCTGTTTCGCGATTTTTAGCATCTGAATGGGAATAGGACTCTTGGGAGCCGCCCTAGGGTTATAAAAAAGCCCTAGCCACGTCCTAGAACAGAGAGAACCTCAGAGAACACTTAGATACAGATTTTTGGAGAGCTTTTGGTGAGAGAAGAATAGAAGTTCGCGGGATTTCGGGAAGAAGAAGGAAGATTCGATCGTGGAGACTACACATCTGCATGAGACTTTCTTTCCTCTCTTTTATCTCTTTTTCTCTGTTCTTTCTATTGTTTTCTATGAACCGTGAGTAGATCCACGACTATGGGTTAGGGATTCGTATGTGTTTTGGGTATGTTTGAACCCTAACTTGGATTTCGGTTTTGATTTGATTCGGTTCTATTGATTTGCACTTTTATTGGATTGATGTTTGCTAACCCCTTGATCAATTATCTTGGATTCTGAACCACATAGAGATATAGGTTTGTTTCGGATCAAAATCAATAGGATAGATCGTATTATTCACATAGAGATATGGCTTAATCGATCTAGGGTTGATGATAGCGTTCTTCATGCACCTAGGGTTAACTTGAATAGATCGAGAGATTGACGAGTTACTCTGTAGGTAGGGAGTTAGTAGACCGAGAGGTGAATTCTCTATCTTTGTTGCTTGATGATTCCTGAATACAAGTCATAATCGTTATTCATGCATGCTTAGCATATACCCATACACGCGAATACGATCCCGACGCCCGTAGTCATCCTTGTTTGATAGGTTACTCGTTTTTATTTGCTTTCTTATTTTATTTTCCATTGATTCCACTTATTTCCACCATCACTTCCACTTGCTGGCTTCGATTTGGTTTCGATTAGACTTAGATTTAGCAACCGGTCCTCGTGTTCGACCCCGTGTTACGACGATCCGTATCCTTGCGGTGAGTTGTGAATCGGGTTATATATTTTAGACTCGGTACACACGTATCAGAAAGCTTCAAAAAAAGGCAAGTTAATTCGTTTGAAGAGAATGTTTTATATGCCTATAACAGATCGTTTGAAAAGGTTATATAAATCCGAAAAGACAGCATCATTTATGCGATGGCATGGCGAGCATTCGACGCCTGATGGAGAAATGCATCATCCATCCGAAACAAGAAGAATTTTCGTAAGAATCGTGTTGTAAGTGATTCTAGTCCGCTCGAACTGACGGGAGATGAAATATTATTCGAACGGATTGATGATTGTGTGAGATCATATGGGTTAGGGGTTACTGCAGAAGTCGGTGGAAATGGTCATTTGCCGATTGAAGGATATGGCGAATATCATAATTGGCACAAAAAAAGTATATTTTGGGAATTGCCATATTGGAGACATCACAAGTTGCGACACAATCTTGATGTCATGCATATCGAGAAGAACTTTTTCGATAACATCATAAACACGGTGTTGAATGTACCTCAAAAGTCGAAGGACAATCCAAACTCAAGGAAGGATATAAAATCAATTTGTTTGAGGAAGGAGTTGGAACTTACAGAAGATGGGAAAGCACCGGTTCCAGTTTTTCGTGTATATGGAGAAGCGCAGAAAAAAAATTTTCAGTGGTTGAAGGATGATCTGAAATTCCCCGATGGTTACTCTTCAAATCTGGCGCGATGTGTTGATATTGCAGGGAATAAATTAACGGGTATGAAAAGTCATGATTGTCATGTCTTTATGCAACGATTGCTTCCAATAGCATTTACAGAACTACTTCCACAACATGTACACGAGAGTCTATCAGGTATGTCAATATATTTTTTTAATATTGTTTTTTAATATGTGAACTATATATTGTTGGTTGTGATGCTCTAGGATGATCCGTGATATGACATTTTGACTTTGTATTGATTCATTGATTTATGAATGCATTACTTTTTCCGTTATATGATTAGCATGTCTGTTATATTACGGTAAATATCCTTGAATCATTGCAGATGATTCTAAATTCCCTGGTCAGTTATCATTGTGGGAACAATGATGAATTAAGACCAGCATGATGTGTGTTAGATGATTATGATCATATGCATTAGATGCAAATCACAATCATGGGTTCTCGTTTGGAACGAGTTACTGGATGACCCGCATGAGATTGTCACATGGACATGAGTCATGACTTGAATCTCATACAGCGGTTCGTTCTTGGATCCTCAGACCTGAGATGTCTAGAGTATCTGATATGAGAAGTGACGTGTCTTGACTGCGTCAAACGTCGTCTTTAACCGGATGATCATAACGGCGTTGCTCAGATACGTTCACGAATCATATGCAGATAGTAGACATGCAATACGGGACTTGTCACCTCCTACGCAGGAGAGATGTCGCTGGGCCCCTCGTGGAAATCGGACTGTGAAAATGCGTGGCCACGCTATAGATGAATTTCCATCTATTTTTTTAGTCGATTTGCCAAGACGAGAAAGCAGTTGAACTTGAAGGGTGGCTCATACCATGCCCTTGTTCAACATACGACATCGTGAGACAAAGGATCAGAACTCGAACTAATGCTGGCTTTGTTAGATCACCTCTAACTCTATTCTAGGTGGGTGGTCATGGCGTCTTGCTAGAGGCTAACCATGACTTGTAGATCGGGAATGGTTCTCAAATTTCTTTTTTATACCCATTTTTAAGATCGATCAAGTATATATTGATATTTAAACAACCTATTTTTTCTTTGTTTTGCAGATTCGAACGTCACCAGAAGATCATCCATTGTGGTTGCATGAGCTAGTTCAAGGGCCCATTTGTCGTGTTACATGTTGGCCTATATTTTTTTACCAGAGGCTACGTTTTCCACACACATGAACACGGACAACATCGTTCGACACATAACTTTGGTGTTTCTGTGAAAGGGTCAGAGTATTGTGCATCTGATAACGAACCCGATTTTTACGGACTACTGCAGCAGATTTTTGAACTCCAATATGCAGGTCATTTTGGACTCAAAGTGATGATGTTCAGATG
>NW_010965601.1:30358-31671 GCF_000463585.1 Tarenaya hassleriana
GGCTTCTCAAGCAGATCAAGTGTGTTACATCCCTTATCCGAAGAAAATTACAAGAAGGTCAGACATTGATTGGCGAGCCGTCGTGAAGATCAACCCCAGAGGAACTATTATTCAAGAAGAAAATGATGAACAAATCCCGCTTCAAGATGTCGATCAAGTCATTATTCAAATTGAAGACACGATTGAGGTTGGAAAGTTAATAGCCGAAGAAGGAGTAGTTGAAGAACTTGCAGACAATAATGACGAAGAGCAGGATAATACCGATGAGTCGGACGAAAAAACAACAGGAACTTCTGAATATGGTTCTTTTGATTAATAATAACTTTTTTTTTTATATATGAAATACCGATTTGTATTACAAATATTGTACTCGAAATCAAAATATTAGTTATCTTAAATTTTTTTCATTTTATTTTTTTTAATTATTACTTTATGTTGCGACCGACGGTATCGGTCGCAATATTGTCGCAAAATGTCGGCAATAATGTCCACGTGTCTCCGCCTTTAACGACACAGCGACAGATTGCGACAGCAGTAATCAGTCGCAATGCCCACGTGTCTCCGCCTTTAATGACACAGCGACAGATTGCGACATAATTAATCAGTCGCAATGCCCACGTGTCTCCGCCTTTAATGACACAGCGACAGATTGCGACAGAATTAATCGGTCGCAATGTTATTAAAACCATCGCGATCGTCTTCTTCCTCAGACACTTAGCCATTTCGTCTTCTTCCTCCATTTTCGCCGCCGCCGTCGTCCCCCACCGCTCCCTTCGCCGCCGCTCCTTCGCCGCCGCTCCTTCGCCGTCACCGAGGTAAGTTTCCAATTTTTGCAGACAGATTGATGTTCGTTTCGATTTTTAAGTGATTTTTGTTCGGATTTAAGGTTGTGGGCGAATTATTTTAGGGTTTAGAGTAAATTTTCGGGTATAGGGTTTAATTTAGGGTTTATTTCGGTTTTAGGGTTTGTTTAGGGTTAATTTAGGGTTTTGGGTTTATTTAGGGTTTATTTCGTTTTTAGGGTTTAATTTAGGGTTTATTTCGGTTTTAGGGTTTGTTTAGGGTTAATTTAGGGTTTAGGGTTTATTTAGGGTTAATTTAGGGTTTAGGGTTTATTTAGAGTTTATTTCGGTTTATTTAGGGTTTATGGTTTGTTTAGGGTTAATTTAGGGTTTAGGGTTTGTTTAGGGTTTAGGGTTAATTTAGGGTTTAGGGTTTAGGGTTTGTTTAGGGTTTAGGGTTAATTTAGGGTTTAGGGTTTAGGGTTTGTTTAGGGTTTATTTAGAGTTTAGGGTTTGTTTAGGGTTTATTTA
>NW_010965601.1:32295-35163 GCF_000463585.1 Tarenaya hassleriana
GTTTTTTCGATGAAGGACTTAGGAGAAGCCGCCTATATTCTAGGAATCAAGATCTATAGAGATAGATCGAGAAGGCTTCTTGGTCTAAGTCAGAGTACATACATTGACAAGGTCTTGAATCGGTTCAAGATGCAAGACTCCAAGAGGGGTGCCTTGCCAATGGGACATGACGTTGCTCTTAGCAAGACTCAGTGTCCAAAGACACAGGATGAGCAAGAGCGCATGAGTAGGATTCCATATGCCTCGGCAATTGGATCCATCATGTACGCCATGTTGTGTACTTGTCCGGATGTATCATATGCATTGAGTATGACTAGTAGATATCAGTCTACACCAGGTGAGGCTCACTGGATTGCGGTCAAGAACATCCTTAAGTACTTGAGAAGGACTAAGGATTTGTTCTTGGTGTATGGCGGATTGGAAGACGAGCTCGCTATAAGTGGTTATACCGATGCTAGTTTCCAAACCGATAGAGATGACTTCAGATCGCAGTCAGGTTATGTTTTCTGCCTGAACGGTGGGGCTATCAGTTGGAAGAGTTCCAAACAGCCAACCGTTGCAGATTCGACTACAGAAGCCGAGTACATAGCAGCATCGGATGCAGCTAAGGAAGCTGTTTGGATCAGGAAATTCGTGGGAGACCTGGGCGTCGTTCCTAGCATTGCAGATCCCATTGAGTTGTATTGTGACAACAATGGTGCGATTGCGCAAGCTAAGGAACCCCGGTCACACCAGAGATCCAAACACATACTCAGGCGATTTCACTTGATCAGAGAAATCATCGACAGAGGAGACGTGAAGATAAGCAGAGTGTCGACGGATGATAATATTGCCGACCCATTGACGAAGCCTCTCCCTTCGTCAAAGCATGATGGTCATGTTAAGGGTATGGGGATTAGATGCTTGTAGGATAGATCATAGAGCATAGTGGGAGATTGTTGGTTGTAATGCTCTAGGATGATCCGTGATATGACATTTTGACTTTGTATTGATTCATTGATTTATGAATGCATTACATTCCCGTTATATGATTGGCATGTTTGTTATATTTCGGTATCCTTGAATCATTATAGAATGATTCTAAACTCCCTGGTCAGTTATCATTGTGGGAACTATGATGAATTAAGACTAGCATGAGGTGTGATTGATGCATTGGATGCATTTCACAATCATGGGTACTCGTTGTGAACGAGTGACTGGTTGACCCGCATAAGATTGTCACATGGACAGCGTCATGACTTGAATCTCATAAAGCGGTTCGTTCTTGGATCCTCAGACCTGAGATGTCTAGAGTATCTGATATGAGGAGTGGCGTGTCTTGACTGCGTCAAACGTCGTCTTTAACCGGATGATTATAACGGCGTTGATCAGATACGTTCACGAATCATATGGAGATAGTAGACATGCAATATGGGATTTGTCACCTCCTTAACGGGAGAGATATCGCTGGGCCCTCTCGTGGAAGTCGGACTATGAAAACGCGTGGCTATGCTATAGATGAAGTTGCATCTATTTTACTAGTCGATTTACCAAGTCGAGAAAGCAGTTGAACTTGAAGGGTGGCTCAAACCATGCCCTTGTTCAACTTATGATATCGTGAGACAAAGGATCAGAATTCGAGCTGTTAATGCCTTGGTTAGATCACCTCTAACTCAATTCTAAATGGGTGGTCATGGCGTCTTGCTAGAGGCTAACCATGACTTGTGGTTCGGGAAAGGTTCCTAAAGTCACTACCACTTAGAATGGGCCTACATGGTTACACACCAATAGGGATGGACTTATACGTGAAGAATACGAAGAATGAAAACGAGATTTGACCGAAACGAGCATGAAAAGGATTTTTCAGTGCGTTGGTCCGGAGCTGACCAAGTTTGGTCAGCCCCGGACCAAGTTTGGTCAGTCCGGGAGGTCCGGAGGCTCGGTCCGCTTAGAAACCCCTAAAATCGAATTATGGAAACCTTCCGGATCCCGGTCCGCCGGACCAGGAGCTTGGTCTGGCGGACCAAGCTTAGTCCGAGGCCCACGGACCGGCTGACCTGAAGGCTTGCTCCGGCGGACCACGTGTGGTCAGCTCCGGACCAAGACCCTTCTTGGTCAGCTCAGTCCGACTTGTCATTTCTCGGTCCGCCTGTCCCAGAAAGCAAGCCTTCAGGTCAGCCGGTTCGTAGGCCTCGGACTAAGCTTGGTCCGCCGGACCAAGCTCCTGGTCCGGCGGACTGGGATCCGGAAAATTTCCAAATATTCGTTTTTAGGGTTTTCTAATCTTATTTAAGTTTAGGGTTTCGTCCAAACTTAAAAAAGGCCGACCTAAAACTCAGAGAAACATCCTAGAACCCTAGAGAAGTTGTTCTCTTCGATTTCTATTGTCCCGGGATTGGATCTCGTATCTTGAGTTACCCTTTTCTTCACTAATCCTAGCAGATTCGTTCCAAATCGTTTGGAATCCTTCCCGTCGGTGTGGATACGTGTAGAGGGACTGTAACTTCAGTCCTAGGTGATTTAGAAGAGGCCCCGGATCGAAATAAACTTCAAGTCTCATCGAGAACGAGGTAAGTAACGATTCCCTCGGTGATATACACGATCTTTCGGGTTTTACGAGTTTGGTTGCGTGTGACGTTTGACTAGGTTTAGATCTTTCTTCCATTGCATGAAACCTAGTAAACCAAACCCTAGATCGATATGATCGCATGCTAGGAACCCGTAGATATCCCCAACAGTGGTATCAGAGCCTGGTTTGGTCAGTCCCGGACCAAGACCAGATAGTTTGCGCTCCGATTCCAGGTCAGCCGGACCAAGGAAACGGACTAAGTTGGTCCGGAGCTGACCAAGTTTGGTCAGCCCCGGACCAAGCTCAGTTTTTGAACTGAG
>NW_010965601.1:36578-39923 GCF_000463585.1 Tarenaya hassleriana
TTATGCTTAGACTCAGATGGTTTCAGATTTGTTATTGAGAACAAATGTCTGTCCATTTATAGAGGCGATTTATTCTATGGTAAAGGTTACCAGTTTAATGGCCTTTATATTTTGGAAGATGAACCATCTGGATACAGGTCGAACGACTTAAACCCGACCTATCTCTGGCATTGTCGACTTGGTCACATCAATGAGAAACGCATTGCGAAGCTTCATTCTGATGGACTTCTTGATTCTTTTGATTATGAATCGATCGAATCATGCGATTCATGTTTGATGGGCAAGATGATAAAATCTCCTTTTACTAGAAAAGGAGAACGGACTACAGAGTTGCTAGAACTCATACGTAGTGATGTATGCGGTCCTATGAGCTCTCCCGCTAGAGGAGGTTATCTGTACTTTGTTACGTTTACTGATGATTTCAGTAGGTACGGTTATGTCTACTTGATGAGACATAAGTCTGAAACGCTTGAATTGTTCAAGACTTTCAGAAACGAGGTGCAGAACCAACTTGGCAAGACGATCAAGTTGCTTCGATCTGATCGAGGTGGCGAGTATATGAGCCAAGAGTTCACTGACTATCTGGCAGATTGTGGGATTGTCTCACAGCTGACTCCACCTGGAACGCCACAATGGAATGGCGTTTCCGAGAGGAGGAACCGAACCTTATTGGATATGGTACGGTCTATGATGAGTCAGGTCGATCTTCCTAAATCCTTCTGGGGATATGCTTTGGAAACTGCAGCGCTTATACTGAACAACTGTCCAACAAAGTCGGTTCAGAAGACTCCATATGAGATATGGACTGGGAAGCGTCCCAGGTTAGCATTCATGAAGATTTGGGGATGTGACGTTTACGTGAAACGTCTGGCTTCTGATAAGCTATCCGCCAAGTCTGATAAATGCATATTTGTGGGTTACCCTAAGGAAACTAAAGGGTACTGGTTCTACAACCCATCTGAGAACAAAGTGTTTGTTGCTCGGAATGGATCTTTCTTGGAGAGAGAGTTCGTCTCCAAGAGAGTCAGTGGGAGTAGAATAGATCTCTAAGAAGTTCGAGAACCACAAATAGTCGAGGAACCGAGTGAACAGGGCGAATCAGTTCAACCTGTGTCACAAGTTGTTGAGACAGCACCTCCTAGTGAACCTCGGAGATCTGGTAGAATTCGCCAAGAGCCTACAAGATATGGTTTTCTTGTGACTGGAAACGATGAACTCATGTTGTTAGAACATGACGAGCCTACGTCGTATTCAGAGGCTGTGGCGAGTTCCGATTCCGAGAAATGGCCCCAGGCCATGGAGTCTGAGATGCAGTCCATGTACGACAACAAAGTATGGACTTTGGTCGACTCATTTGATGGTATTAAGACCATTGGATGTAAGTGGGTTTTCAAGAAGAAAACCGACATGGATGGCATCGTGCATACCTATAAGGCACGACTCGTCGCGAAAGGGTTTCGGCAGATTCATGGTATTGACTATGATGAAACCTTTTCACCAGTTGTGATGCTTAAATCCATTCGGATTCTGCTGGCCATAGCTGCGTATTATGACTACGAGATATGGCAGATGGACGTCAAGACCGCATTCCTTAACGGGAATTTGCTCGAGGATGTGTACATGACACAACCCGAGGGTTTTGTCGATCCTAAGAGTCCGAGGAAGGTGTGTAAGCTTCAGAGATCCATTTATGGACTGAAGCAGGCTTCGAGGAGCTGGAATCTTCGATTTGACGAGGCAGTCAAAGCGTTTTGGCTTCCTGCAAAACGGAGATGAGCCATGTGTTTACAAGAAGGTCAGTGGGAGCGCAGTGGTCTTCCTTGTACTTTATGTGGATGATATATTGCTCATCGGAAATGACATTCCTACCTTGCAAGGAGTAAAATCCTGGCTAGGATCGGTCTTTTCGATGAAAGACTTAGGAGAAGCCGCCTACATTCTAGGCATCAAGATCTATAGAGATAGATCGAGAAGGCTTCTTGGTCTAAGTCAGAGTACATACATTGACAAGGTCTTGAATCGGTTCAAGATGCAAGACTCCAAGAGGGGTGCCTTGCCAATGGGACATGACATTGCTCTTAGTAAGACAGTGTCCAAAGACCAGGATGAGCAAGAGCACATGAGTAGGATTCCATATGCCTCGGCAATTGGATCCATCATGTATGCCATGTTGTGTACTCGTCCAGATGTATCATATGCATTGAGCATGACTAGTAGATATCAATCTACACCAGGTGAAGCTCACTGGATTGCGGTCAAGAACATCCTTAAATACTTGAGAAGGACTAAGGATTTGTTCCTGATGTATGGCGGATTGGAAGACCAGCTCGCTATAAGTGGTTATACCGATGCTAGTTTCCAAACCGACAGAGATGACTTCAGATCGCTGATAACGCAAATCCTAGGTGTATAAATAAGCTCAAGTAATAAAAACCTAGATACAGCGAATACCGCAAGGATACGGATCAACTGTAGTATCAGGGTCGAACACAGGGAATAGTTAACACTAAGAACAAGACTCGACTATGATTCAGATCAACAAATAGCAGATGAAATAGATGAATACTGAAAATAAAGCAATAAATAAACTAAGTAAATCAGATAACTAAACCACCGTAGCTTCGGGATAACCTTAATGCGCAGGGATTGTTTCTAAGGATGGAGAATCCTCTAATCGGGGATCTCAAGTTCTAATATCAGATTTGGCTCTCTCAAGTCCTAAATCCACTATCCAATAATTTAACCTATCGATCTCTCAACCTAATAGATTAAAATATCAAACGCATTAACAATGACTATCACAGTTCCTAAACCGATTAACCTATCTCTCAATAGTCTTAATCAATTCATTCAATAAATTCGTTCCGAATCTAATCTCAACTCTCGTTGCAAATCAGAATCTAAAATCAATCAATCAACTGGCCAACAAGATCAAAAGCAATAAACTCAGTTCAATTAAACCGAAGAGTATCGATAACGTAGTCTCGAAAAATAAAAACCAAACAAATCCTTACAAGGTTAAATCCCTAGCTACAGTGAAACGACTACTCGCAACCCATAACAACAAACGAGTTCAAACCAATAAGAAGAAACATAGAAACAGATAAAGAACACTCGCAGCGATCTCTCGACGACGATTCTTCAATCTCTGCTCCCGGAAAACTCCGTCTTGATTCTCTCTCCAGTTCTCTGGCTTCTCCTGTGATCTCTCGATCATTTCTGAAGCCCAAGACGTCTCCTACAGTTCTCTGGCTTCTCCTGTGATCTCTCGATGATTTCTGAAGCCCAAGACGTCTTCTATTTATTTGCTTGGCAGCTGGGCTTCTTCCTTTGCTGAAAACGGCA
>NW_010965601.1:43261-44332 GCF_000463585.1 Tarenaya hassleriana
TCGCGAAGGTATAGAGGCAGCAAGTTGAGCTATTTGATTATCGACAAGCTTGAAATGGGCGTCGGTCTTCTGTTGATGTTCACGCATCTCGGTGCGAATTATTTCTTGACCCTGCATAAGCTGTGCGAACATAGACTTAAGATCGAGGTCAAAATCTACCTGTGATAGAGGCGGAGACGGAGGGTAATTCTGCTGAGATTGAAAAGGCGCTAGGTAGTGTTGAACGGCCTGATTCTGATGCTGTTGGAGAGATCGGGGTCGAGGTTGATGTCCTTGAGAATGACCCTGATTAGACGGACCACCGAAATTTCCATGGGGAGTATTCAAGACGTTGGAAGAATTCGTGTACGAGAAGTTTGGATGATTCTTCCACCCCGAATTGGACACGTTCGAGTACAGGTTGTTATCTACATAGTAGACGTCTTCGATCTTATACCCGTTGGCTGATGTGTCTAAGTCTGAGATCTGATGGGCATTCTCAACCTGCATTTTAAGTTTTGCCAATTCTGCACGTAATGCCTGAATTTCAGATAGACTTTCCTTACCTGCACGACTTTCTTTGAGGCTAACGTTTCTGATAAACTCGTGAGAGGGAGCACACTCGTTGGCCATCTTGTTGATCTGTTGCTCTATGAAGTCGAATGACTTTTCGTTGAGGCTTCCTCCACATGCTACTCGAATAAGAACCCGAGTGTCCTCCTTTAATCCCTCTGAAAGCCGATGAGCTCAACATATTGATGAATGCCGGTTGAAACTCAAAATTGTTACGGTCGATATCAGGCCGGCGAATGCATGAGAGTTGCTGAATGTACTTGGACTGAAGGTATGCCCCATAAGTGTCATTGTTGTTCTCAGCAACTATAGCACGTTCCTCCATCTTTCTTTGTTGTCGTTTCTTCTTTCGATTGCGCTTAACGGACTTCTCGATTTCACGATCAAGAGGTACTAGGTTATCAGACCCAGAACTTCTTTTCATACACCGGGAAACCTACACACCAGAAAGTAGAACGAACAAAAAAATAGATCAAGAAATTGAGGGAAAACAAAAAGGAAAAAGGATCTAGATTCAAA
>NW_010965601.1:48431-48869 GCF_000463585.1 Tarenaya hassleriana
AGTTCCATTCCCTTCACGACTTGTGCAACAAAAAGAGGCCAACAGTCGGTGTGCGAAATCTCCGGAACACGTCTGGTCCGGCGGACCAGAAGTGGTTAGCCCCGGACTAGGCGTGTCTTTCTCTTGGTCAGTTCTGTCTTCCCCGGCTCGGCGGACCGCACATGTTTTGTTCCAGTCCTGGTCCGGAGCTGACCACGTGATACGTGTGTACCGAGTCTAGAATTTATAACCCGACACATCTCGCACCGCCTGACCAAGAACCGGACCGAGAGAGGGGAAAAACAGGCTGGTCCGGGGCTGACCAATCCTGGTCCGCCGGACCACGCTCAGAGAAACTCTGAGAAATTTTCCCGTTCGCCGGGAAAAAAGGAAACGGCCGACGGGCTTGGCCCGGGCCTGACCAGACTTGACCGTGGACAAACCAACCCCCACCAGAGG
>NW_010965601.1:49267-52791 GCF_000463585.1 Tarenaya hassleriana
CCGTTGTGTCATGGACTTGACATCGGTAGTCACGAGAGTGACAGGCGCAGGAGACGCGCACGATCGCATGCGATGCGATGGCCAACGTCACGCGAGTGACGGGCGTGGATTCGCCCCTGGTCATGGACTTGATCAGGGTATATGGCTAAGCCCTATGGTGGACTACATACGGGCGTGATTGTGATTGTTATTTACGTGCTTACTGTGTTTTACTTATTGCATGTGTTTTTTTTTATGGAAATGTTGACTGTACCGTTCTCGTTGGGAACGGGATTTCCGGGTTCAATCCGGGCTACTCACTAAGCAGTTGTGCTTAGCCCTCATGGCTTACATTTTTCAGATCACGAGGATTACGCCTAGCGCATCCGGCAGACGACGACCTGAGAGAGGCAGCATCATGTACGGGATTTACATTTTGGGTTACGAGACTTGTATTTTCCGCATTTTGTACGGTCAAATTATAACTATTCGGACATGTGTTATTTTGCGATACTGATCGCCTGTTGTATTTTTCGCTGCTTACTCTGGTTTATTTAAAAGGTTTTTTTTGGATTTCGTATTTTTGCTTCCGTATTATTATTATTTTATTACTATTGTCCATGTGGCACAGCCCGTATACTGTACACGAGTTACAGGTGTCACAACTTTTGGTATCAGAGCCACGTTCTTTTCTCGGGAAGGAATTGTGCTCATTACCCAACGATTTTCTACAAAAAAAATGTTTTCAAACCATGTCCGAAGAAAATCCTCTTGTCCGAGGTCCGTACATTGATGATGCAATATCGGTCATCAGGTTCTAAACTATCTTAATGTGGTGCAGTGAAATGGCGCCACGACGTGCTAGGCTTGCAGCGAGGGCTGACGACATTCCCGATCAGGTTCCACCGCCTAACCCGGGAGATGAGAGCTGGAGGGCCGAGTTTCGGCAGTTCCAGGAGACCGTGTGGCAGCACCTGGCTGCCCATGCACCACCACCACCCCCGGTGAGAGACCCGGAGCCGAGAAAGGAGGACTTTCATCAGCCGCCGATACCTGCTGCGATGGCGGGATAGGGGCGATGCATACCCTGCGGTTCGAGGGATAGGTGAGACCGGAAGCTGCGGAGGAGTGGCTCACCCAGATCGCTCAGGACTTGGAGTATCTGCCGTGCCCGCACCAGTACCGGGCTATGATTGCGAGCCATCACCTTTCGGGCCAGGCCCGACATTGGTGGGCGAATGTGGTGCAGGAGGCACCAGCGGGACACCGTTTCACCTGGGAAGAGTTTCGACAGGAGTTCGAGGCGAAGTACTTCCGGAGGCAGGACCATGAGTACCGCATGACCGAGTTCCTCATGTTGCAGCACGGAGACATGACGGTCAGTGAGTACGAGGCAGAGTTCACCCGCCTACTGATGTACGGAGGGCATCTGGTACCCACCGAGGCGTCGAGGATCCAGAAGTTCATTGCTGGACTCCGACCTTACCTGCGGAGGAAGATCGAGATCCAGGAGTACCCGACGCTGAGTCGATACATTTCGCAGCTGGAGAAGGTGGAGCGGGGAGAGCGAGAGAAGAAGGAAGGGAAGACTCGTGAGCGGAGCCCTTTCAGGAGATGCTTCGGCACGTGTTCATCGGGGAGGAACATCCGGACCAGCGATCCGCGTGACAAGGGCAAGGCGCCGACTGTTCGTGCACCACCACCACTGGCGGCGAGGGGACCAGTGGTATGTTATCGTTGCGACCAGCCCGGACACATTGCATCACGTTGTCCGACGAGGCCTACGGGACCACCGGCCATGGCACCGAGACCACCGCGACCACCGGGCTAGGTGGACCGACCGCCCCGACCCCCAGCGAGAACTGGAGCTGCCCCGAGGGTTTACGCTCTCGGTGCTGAGCAGGTGATGTAAGCTCCGAACTCGTGGATATAGGCTGGCCCGAACAACGCAATCACCGGCACAAGTATTGGCACTCAAACTCACGTGTTTCGGCTAAGGATGTTGGATGGAGGGGGATGAGAATGTTAGCTCAATCACCGGCCTTGTGAGGCACTCGAATTCAAGCTAAGATTCAGTGGATGAGATGGAGATAAGGAGGAAAGGTTTTCGGACACACCGAAAGCTGGCTCGGACACACCGAAGCCCTTCGTCTGACACACCAACGAGGATAACGGTTTGGAGATTCAAACTCAACAAACACAGCAAGCTTAAGCTCGAAAATGGCAATAGATTTCTTAGGTAATGAGTTCTGAAAACTTACAAGGATAAATAGCAATCTCAAAACATTTCCAACAGCTCTTAGCATTCAAAGCTAGATAAGCATGCAAGCTAGGTAATTAATGCTCTCTTAAGTACACAATATAGCTGTTGGAAAATGACATAATCTAATGTGTTTCTTCAGCAACATCATGGACCGAAATCTTCATTAAGTGGCGTGTATGGGCTGCTCCAAGATGGGCTGGGCTCATGTCCTTGGAGTGAAGTTCGTCCAGCATGTCGGAGACGAATAAGGTGATGCGTTCGCGAAGGGCACGCGCCTTGGCTCGAGTGAGGGGTGGATCGGGCCTGTGGTTTGGGCGTGTATGCCTTGGCCTTGGCTCAACTAGAAGTTCCCCATCACTATTGAAGATATGCTCGACATTAGGCAGCTCCTTGCGTTCCAAGCTATCCCGCTCCCGCTCCGTGCACTCCAAGCTATCTTGCTCCCGTTCCGTGCGTCCGGTCTCTATGTCCTCATCATTCCCTCCCTCTTGAGAAGTTTTCGCCCACGAAAATTCATGACCTGCATCAAAAGGAAGTAAATCAGCAACGTTAAAAGAACTAGACACGTTATACTCACCTGGAAGTTGGAGATCCAGGAGGAACAAGAGGAGGAGGATCACCCTGCTGGAGCCGAGGCTGCCGCGATCGCAGGTACTCTATATATCCATGGGGTTGCATGTTACACACTATTCGATACCGGGGCGACCCATAGTTTCGTGAGTGTGGAGGTAGCAGTGAGACTAGAGACAGGGGAGATCGAACCGAGAAGCGATTTCACCGTGCGAGTACCCACGGGAGAGACATTAGCAGTGCATGGGATCCTGCGAGGGGTGCCCCTCGAGGTTTGCGGTCGCTTATTAGCCGCAGATTTCATCGTGGTACCCATCAGGGGATTAGACATTATATTGGGTATGGATTGGCTGATGAGATATCAGGCTACATTGATTGTCCCAAGAGGACGATCTGGTTCGCGGACGATTTCGGAGGGTTTGAGTTCAGGGGTAGAGGAGCGCCAGCAGTAGACCCGATCATCTCCGCACTGAAGGCCGAGAAGATGATCAGGAAGGGCAATGAGGCTTTCCTAGTAGTTATTACGGCTACACAGGAGTCAGAGAGGAGACTGGAGGATACGCCGGTTGCCTGGGAATTTCCAGACGTCTTTCCCGATGACCTTCCGGGATTACCACCGGGTCGAGAGGTTGACTTCGGCATAGACGTGCTACCTGGTACTGAGCCTATCTCCAAGGCCCCGTACCGGATGGCACCTACGGAGATGGCCGAG
>NW_010965601.1:53822-54033 GCF_000463585.1 Tarenaya hassleriana
AGTTAGTAGCAGTAGTTCACGCACTGAAGATTTGGAGATCATATCTGTACGGGGAGAAGGTTAAGCTCAACACGGACCATAAGAGCTTGACCTACGTGATATCTCAGAAGGATCTGGATCTGAGACAGCGGAGGTGGTTGGAGTTGATTGCAGATTATGACCTGGAGATAGCCTATCATCCGGGGAAAGCTAACGTAGTGGCCGATGCCCT
>NW_010965601.1:54328-54708 GCF_000463585.1 Tarenaya hassleriana
GCGATACATCCGGGGGCGAGCAAGATGTATCAGGGTCTACGTCAGTGGTATACTTGGCCGAGGGTCAAGAGAGATGTAGCGGATTACGTAGCGAGGTGCCTCACTTGTCAGCAAGTAAAGGCAGAGCGACAGATGCCGGGAGGCAAGCTACAGCCGTTGGAGATTCCAGAGTGGAAGTGGGATTCGATTGTCATGGACTTCGTGGTCGGATTACCACTCACGCCGAGCAAGAAGAATGCCATTTGAGTAGTCGTAGATCGACTAACCAAATCCGCCCATTTCATTCCTATCCGTCAGGAGTATCCGATCGGGCGGTTGGCGCAGATTTACATTGATGAGATCGTACGTCTTCATGGAGTTCCGAACGAGATTATATCGGA
>NW_010965601.1:55101-55457 GCF_000463585.1 Tarenaya hassleriana
GAGATCGTGGAGGAGACCACCGAGGTGATACAGAGGATTCGCGCTCATCTGAAGACGGCACAGGATCGGCAGAAGTCGTATACCGATCAGCAGAGACGAGACTTTGCGCTTGAGGTTGGAGATTATGCCTTTCTCCGAGTGCAGGCGATGCGGGGTCATGCGAGGTTCGGGCATAGCGGGAAGCTGAAGCCACGATACATCGGGCCTTACCCCGTGATCGCGAGAGTGGGAGCTGTTGCATACCATCTTGGATTACCGCAGGAGTTGGGCAACGTCCATGATGTGTTCCACGTGTCGATGCTGCGGAGGTACGTAGCGGACCCTTCTCACGTACTACAGCCACAGGAGTTGGAGTT
>NW_010965601.1:55534-56756 GCF_000463585.1 Tarenaya hassleriana
GTGCCACTCGTGAAGGTCTTGTGGCGAAGCCAAGGGGTCTCTGACATGACCTGGGAACCCGAGGCAGAGATGCGTAGTAGTTATCCGCACCTTTTTACTTGAGCGTTGTACGAGCTCCTTATGTATGACGTTCGGTTGTATTAGACTTATACTTCGGATAACGTTGGCAATATGGATTGTGTTTTGGTGATAATATCCAGTACGAGAAAGTATTGATGATATTATGCGATTCCGAATTCGAGGACGAATTCTTTTTAAGGGGGGAGGATTTGTGATACCCTGAAACCCGATTTGAATATTTAATTATTAAAAATAAATAATTAAATAGAGATATCACGAAATCACCAAAAGTGATGGTACAATATCGGAGAGAGGCACGAGGATCGTCACGTGCGGAAAGAACCGAGAAAGAATGAAGAAAAGGAAAAGAAAGAAAAAAAAAATACAGGGTTGGTCCGTCGGACTAGGAATGGTCTGCGGCGGACCAACCGCTCAGTCGGAGTGGGAACGGAGCGCGCAGACTGGGGAAAAGATTGCAAAAAAAAAAAATATCTGACCCCGGTCCGGCGGACCAGGAATCTGGTCCGGCGGACCGGGAATCGACAGATTGCAACTCGCCAACTTGCGGTCTTGGGACGCGGAATTCACCGGATTCCGGGGCCCACTCGCCGTCCAGTCGCCTCCCATGCCTCGAGGATGTTGCAGGCTCGCCTATGGGCCTGGGCTCGAGCCCACTTGACCCCTCTCGCACGCCATAAACATCTCCCAACCCTCTGCCTTAGCCATTTTCGGGCAAAACAGAGGAAGTAGAGAAAGAGGGAGAGAGGGAGAGAAAGGCGACGAACCAGGACAAGGGGAGCTCGGGGAAGCAAGGGGGAACGTCCCTAGATGTGTCCTGAAGGTGTTCACGTCGTGTGGAGCCACAAGGAACGCACACAAGCTCGGGCAAACTCAAGAACAAGGTGAGTGGCTTGAGTTAGATTTGTGAGAGCTTGTTTTCAATGTGTGATGGTCCAAATCGAGATTTCATTGCGTGCTTGAGGTTTAGAACATGTTTAGGGATGTCAAACTGTGTTTTAGTAGCATTTGGAAGCAACCCCGAATCGATTAGAATGAGAAAAATCGAAACAGAACCGGAGAAATCGCGAGGAAGAAGGAGGTTCCAGTCCCGGTCCGCCGGACCAGGAGTGGTCAGCTCCGGACCGAGACTGGGACAACACGC
>NW_010965601.1:56965-63999 GCF_000463585.1 Tarenaya hassleriana
CTCGGACCGACTGACCAAGAGACGGAGCGGACAGGGGAGAAGGAATACTGGTCCGGCTGACCAGAACTTGGTCCGCCGGACCAGGCTCAGAGAAACTCGGAGAAATTTTCCCTTCGCCGGGAAAAAAGGAAACGGCCGACGGGCTTGGCCCGGGCCTGACCAGACTTGACCGTGGACAAACCAACCCCTACCAGAGGATAAGACTTCGCGATTGGGATCAATCGAATCGAGTTTTGCCAGAACGTTGCGTAGCGTAGTGAGATGTGCGATATCGAAATACGAGTGATCGTTGTGTGATTGTATGCGGGTAGAATTTGCATGGCGTTAAACGGTAGCTCGGTAGGGACCGGATACCGTGATGCGTATGGTTGTACTATGGGGATGTTGCACGTTGTGTGCCATGTGTGTAGCTTGCTCGTGCGTACGAGATAAGCGTGATTGTGTTTGTGGATGGTTGTGGACTCAACCATCACCGTCATGGACTTGACGGGCGTTTGAGACGCGTTTTAGTCGTGTGCGACACGACGGCCAACGTCATGGATTTGACGGGCGTGGACTCGCACCTAGTCATGGACTTGACTGGGGTATATGGTTGGATCCTATGGTGGACTCCATACGGGTATGATTATATTTCCGTTGTGTCATGGACTTGACATCGGGGGGTATATGGTTGGATCCTATGGTGGACTCCATACGGGTATGATTATATTTCCGTTGTGTCATGGACTTGACATCGGTAGTCACGAGAGTGACAGGCGCAGGAGACGCGCACGATCGCATGCGATGCGATGGCCAACGTCACGCGAGTGACGGGCGTGGATTCGCCCCTGGTCATGGACTTGACCAGGGTATACGGCTAAGCCCTATGGTGGACTCAATACGGGCGTGATTGTGATTGTTATTTTCGTGCTTACTGTGTTTTACTTATTGCATGTGTTTTTTATGGAAATGTCGACTGTACCGTTCTCGTTGGGAACGGGATTTCCGGGTTCAACCCGGGCTACTCACTAAGCAGTTGTGCTTAGCCCTCGTGGTTTATATTTTTCAGATCACGAGGATTACGCCTAGCGCATCCGGCAGACGACGACCTGAGAGAGGCAGCATCATGTACGGGATTTACATTTTGGGTTACGAGACTTGTATTTCCCGCATTTTGTACGGTCAAATTATAACTATTCGGACATGTGTTATTTTGCGATACTGATCACCTATTGTCCATGTGGCACAGCCCGTATACTGTACACGGGTTACGGGTGTCACAGAACCAGCCTACATCCCGCCTCCGCCTAAGGTACCCCCGATACCTTTCCCTTCTCGTCTAAAGAAGTTTAATGAGGACAGCCAGTTCGGGAAGTTTGCGGAGATGTTAAAGAAGATAGAGATTACAATGCCCTTCCACGAGGCAATTCTCCAAATGCCCTCCTACGCAATGTTTTTGAAAGATATTTTGACGAAAAAAAGGGTTGTGGAGAAAGAAACAGTAGCTCTTAGACCGAGGTTAGTGCCACAATCACGAAGCACGAACTTCCCCCGAAGATGTCTGATCCGGGGAGTTTCTCTATACCTTGCAAGTTGGGAAATATTGAGATAGATCGAGCCCGATGTGATCTTGGAGCAAGCGTGAGCTTAATGCCCTTGTCAATCTACAAGAAGTTGAATATTGGTGAGCTAAAACCTACAAGAATGGCACTGCAATTAGCGGATCGATCAGTCAAGTATCCAGCAGGATTACTAGAGGATGTACCTTTGAAGATTGGTGGGTTCTATGTGCCGGTAGATTTCGTGGTTTTAGACATGAATGAAGATTCCAAGGTACTGATCATACTAGGCCGACCATTTTTAAGTACATCGATGTTGTAGTGCACGTTCGAGCTGGTTGATTGACGATGAAAATTGGAGACGAGACAGTCGAATTTACCCTCGATCAGAATCTGAAGCAAACGTCAACAAGTGATACGGTATGTTATGCGGATATACTCGAAGCTATGGCAGAGGAAGTGATTGGAGAATTCCGTGAAGTGGATCCACTAGAAATCTCACTAATGGCCGCAGAAGCAAGTTTATATAGCAACTGGGAAGAAATCGAGGAGATTAGACGGGCATTAGACGATCGGGAAGAAGAAAAAGAAGTTTCTACAGTATTTCGAGCGGCCCGCCCAGATTTTTGGGCGGCCTGCCCGAAAGTGTTAGAAGAAGAAGAGATCCAGGGAAAGACGGGCGACCGCCCAGGAAAGCAGGCGGCCCACCCGAAATTTCTGAGCAAATTCGAAGAAAATATTGAAGAAACGGGCGACCGCCCGGGAAAGCAGGCGGCCCGCCCGCTATTTCTGAGCAAAATCGAAGTGGATTCTGAGGAAACGAGCGACCGCTCGAATTTCCAGGCGGCCCGCCCGAAAAGTCTGAGCAAAATCGACTCAGTTTCGGACAAAACGAGCGACTGCTCGACATATTGGGCGACCCATCCATTTCTGCCTGATAAGGAAGAATTGCAGCTCGAAGCCCTCTTCGCGACCACTCGAGCCATACCTGACGCGCCTCAAGTCCCGAGAGGAGACACACACATCGGTTGGGATCCCAAACATGCCCCACAAGTGGAATTGAAACCCCTACCTCAAGGGTTAAGGTATGTTTTCCCGGAGCAAATTCTACTTATCCCATTATCGTTAACGATGCATTGGATGAGGATCAAGTAGAAAAACTTACCAGGCTACTTAGGCAATACAGGGAAGTCCTAGGGTACACTCTAGGAGACATCAAGGGTCTTAGCGGGCCGCCTGATTTCCCTGGCGGTCGCCCGTTTTTCCAATTTTTTCATCAAATTTTCTCAGAAATTTCGGGCGGGCCGCCCGTAAATCTGGGTGAGCCGCATGAAATACTGCATAAACTTCTTTTCCTCCTTCCCGATCATCTAACGCCCGTCTAATCTCCTCGATTTCTTCCCATCTCCTCCTAATGAGAACAATGAACTCATACCAACAAGGACAATCACGGGATGGAGAATGTGCATTGACTATCGCAAGTTAAACACAAACACCCGTAAAGACCACTTCCCTTTACCATTCATTGATCAAATGTTAGAAAGACTCGCATTGCATTCATATTTTTGCTTTCTCGATGGCTATTCCGGATTTTTCCAAATTCCAATTCATCCTAGCGATCAAGAAAAGACAACATTCACATGCCCTTATGGTACATTTGCATATAGACGCATGCCATTCGGATTATGCAATGCACCGACCACATTTCAAAGATGCATGATGACTATTTTTTCTGATGTGATTGAAGATATAATGGAGGTGTTCATGAACGATTTTTCGGTCCATGGACCCTCCTTTGATGTGTGTCTAACCAATCTTCATCGAGTGTTAGACAGGTGCAGCAAGGCGAACTTGGTTTTAAATTGGGAAAAATGCCACTTTATGGTGCAAAAGGGCATCGTGCTTGGTCATAGGATTTCAGATAAAGGGATTGAGGTTGATAGAGCAAAGGTCGAAGTTATTGAGAAGCTTCCTCCCCCGACGAACGTAAAAGGAATCCGAAGTTTCCTCGGACATGCGGGGTTCTACAGGCGTTTCATAAAAGATTTCTCGAAGATTTCAAGACCCCTAACCACTCTTTTGGGAAAAGACGTGTCATTTGAGTTTGACAAGGAGTGTCATCAAGCCTTTGAAACACTCAAAAGGGCGTTGGTGACACCTCCAATCATCCAACCCCCGGATTGGGATCTTCCCTTTGAACTCATGTGTGATGCTAGTGATTATGCAGTGGGCGCGGTCTTAGGACAGAAAAAAGATGGCAAACATCATGCGATTTACTACGCTAGTAAGACACTAGACGACGCCCAAATGAATTACTCAACTACGGAGAAAGAGCTCCTGGCGGTAGTATTTGCGTTTGAGAAATTCCGATCCTATTTGGTTGGATCAAAAGTCATTGTTTATACGGACCACGCAGCCTTGCGATATCTACTCACAAAGAAAGATGCCAAGCCACGGTTGATTAGATGGATATTGCTTCTACAAGAGTTTGATTTGAAAATTCGAGATTGCAAGGGGACGGAGAATACAGTGGCCGATCATTTGTCAAGACTAAAAGTACCCCATGAGATGCCGATCAATGATTCACTACGAGAGGAACAAATTTTAGCATTAGAGGTTAGTTCCGATGTCCCTTGGTATGCGGATTTTGTCAATTATTTGGTTGCCAAGGTGATTCCACCGGAGTTGAGCTATAATGGAAAGAAAAAATTCCTCCACGATGTCCGGGATTACTTTTGGGACGAACCATTTCTCTTCAAACGGGGAAAAGACGGGTTATTTAGAAGATGCATCCCCGAAGAGGAAGTGCAGCAAGTGATCCATCATTGTCATGCATCGGATTATGCGGGTCATTTTGCTTCGGCCAAGACATCCGCGAAGGTTTTGCAAGCGGGTTTTTATTGGCCGACTCTCTTTAAGGATGTTCACCGTTTTGTGAGCTCTTGCGATGCTTGCCAAAGAATAGGGAATATTTCGCGTTGGAATGAGATGCCACAAAACTACATCTTAGAAGTGGAACCGTTCGATGTGTGGGGAATCGACTTCATGGGACCATTTCCATCATCCTGCGGTAACCTATACATCCTTGTGGCTGTAGATTATGTGATGAAATGGGTGGAAGTACTTGCTAGCCCGAAGAATGATTCAAGCACTGTTTCACGGATGTTCAAAAAAGTCATATTTCCTCGGTTTGGAGTCCCGAGAGTGGTGATAAGTGATGGGGGAGTACACTTCGTTAATAGAGTGATTCAGGGCACCATAGAGTAGCCATTCCCTACCACCCCCAAACGAATGGCCAAGTGGAGGTCTCCAACAGGGAGATAAAACAGATCTTGGAGAAAACAGTGGCCAAGTCAAGAAAACACTGGGCTTTGAAGCTTGAAGATGCGGTTTGGGTATATCGGACAGCATTTAAGACACCGATCGGGATGACTCCGTTTCAACTCGTGTACGGCTTATTGGGCGATTAAGGCGTTGAACTACGATTGGAAAACCGCAGCAGAAAAACGAGTGCTAGAGCTCCACCACTTGGAGGAAATTCGCTTGGACGCGTACGAGAACGCACGAATCTACAAAGGAGCAGGCCAAGAAGTGGCATGATTGCCACATCCTCTACCGAAACTTCCAACAAGGTAACCTCGTGCTTTTATTTAATTCCCGACTAAAACTTTTTTCAGGAAAGTTGAAATCGAGATGGTCGGGACCGTTCACCATAAAGCATGTCACCTCACATGGAGCGGTGGAACTCGACAACGAGAAGGGCAGGTCATTTATGGTCAACGCCCAAAGGATCAAACCGTACAACCCGGGAAAAGCTAAGCCGAGAGGAGGTACCTCTGTACTCTCCTTTTCTTTGATCACTGAATGCCACATCGGTTTAGCTACGACCTTAACTAGCAACACCGGTTAACCCCGGGATGTAAATTCTTCAAAACTCGTTCTTTTCTTCTTTTCTTCTTTTATTCACCATGGAAAGGCTCCAAATTCTCCCAAATCACTCCAATAAAACAATAATCCTTTCGTCGGGGGGAAAACGGGGGACGAAAAATTTTAGCATGCGCCGGACCACAGAGAAAATGAGCGGCCCGCCCGGTAAACCAGGCGACTGCCCATTCATCGAGCGACCGCTCGAACAATCGAGCGATCGCCCGCACCTTTTCGAAAAAAAATAATAATAATAAATATCGAGCGATCGCCCGAGAAACCGAGCGACCGCTCGGTCTCGAAATCGAGTTTTTAACTCGATTTCGGGAGAGAGAGCCACCACTTCACGCAAAAATACCAAGACTCTCTCCCCTTCTCTCTCGCCGGTGACCGATTTCCCTAGCCACCGTGACCGAGTCCGCCACTTCGAAGCCTCACCGCGCCGCCGTCGTTCCGGAACCACCACGCTCAAACCCCACGCGAATCTACACTCTCCGAAAACCCTAACCGGTAATTCCTTCCTTCAAAATCGTGACATTAGGGTATTTTGGTTAAAGATAGGTCGAAAGTTTTGATGGGCATAGCTGCTAGGGTTGGTTTCGATCGATTTCGACCGGAAAATCCCAATTTCTGGTCGAAATCTCGATCTTCCAAACCAGTGAGCGGTCGCTCATTTTTTCGAGCGACCGCCTGATTTGTCAGCGGTCGCTCAAGCGACCGCCCGAAAGACGAGCGACCGCCTGTGAAAACAGGCGGCCCGCTCGTTTTCTATGAAATCCGAAAAACCACTCTATTTTTCTCACCCTAACCCCACTGCCCCAATCCATATCGACTATACCTTTGCAGATGGTACCAAAAAGAGCCCGCACAAGCGACGTCGCTTCATCGTCACAGGAAGCCGAGTTCTCTCAAAGGAGAGAGATGAGACCGGACATAATCACCGAGATATTGGAGACGAAGCAGAATCTCCTCGTCGAAGGACCACCAAAGCTGGTCAAGATCGGCCGACACGATGAAGCATACGAGCGGGCGAAGCACCTATCGAAGTTGAAACAACGCCCAAGCAAAGCTATGTGCGAACGCACGATTCGAGGGTTGGGTATTCAAGCGAACGTCGAATACATATTCGACAAGCTCGACTGGGGAGCACCGAGCAGGAGCGTCGAGCCCTCATTCAAGAGCGTAACCTGTGAATTCGTGGCCACCTACTCATGCTACTTCCCATCCGACGGCACGATCGACGAAGCATACATGGAATTCCGCTTGAATAAGAAATGGGTGAGACTAAGCATGGCGCAATTTGCAGACATCCTGAAGGTCCAAAGGGGAACGCACTTCTTACTACCGACGATCTCCGCATATGTCCTCCAAGATTTTTGGAAGAAGATAGCAGTCCGTCGGTACTCAAGCTCAGCGGGGAAGATTTCATGGGTACAACATCCGGCAATCCGATACGCGCATCAAGTCATGTTCAACATCATCTTCGCGCGAGACGAACCCGATAAGATCCACAAAATCGACCTGGGTTACCTCTATCAAGCATTACGGGAGTTTCATGATGGTCCAACTCTC
>NW_010965601.1:64095-69899 GCF_000463585.1 Tarenaya hassleriana
CGTATGATCACAAAGATAACACAGCGGGTCGACACGGGAATAGTATTCTACGAAGCTGATATGGTCGATGATCATATCCTCCTGGATATGGACGCCCTCCGACTCCGATGGCACATTCAGCGAAGGGGATGGCAGTGGATCTTCAAGGGCGATGACGGGATGACACGAAGCCTTGTGCTCCCGTGCGAACAGATCGAGACGTTCACACCCGATACCCTGCGGCTGGACTTTCTCGACATTACCCCAGACCGATTGAGAATCGGGAGAGGAAGAGCGACTGACCCCTCGACATCGGGAGTTGAGGGTCAATCGAGCTCCACCCCCGACCCTCGGCTTGACCTCACCTTGCAGAAGCTAGAATGCTTCGACACTCGACTCACGACTATCGAGGGATTCGGCCCCCGACTCACCTCCCTCGAGGAATCCATAGAAGATCAGATGGGCACTTTGAAAGCCACGCTCACAATATCGATAGAGAGTGCCCAACGAGAGATAATGCGAGCGTGTGAGAAGATGATGGGTAACGACGACTCCGATGCGGGAGAATCAGACCAGGAGTCCGAGGAAGAAGGCTCATCCGCATCCGGGGCCAGCAAGGGGAACAAGAGGACGGCCCCTTGATTCGATCATCGTTAGGATAGAACGTTTAACATTTCCCGTAGAACGATGTTTTCATGTGTTTAAAACTCTTGTCTCGTGCTGCTCTTTTTGGATTGTCGGTATTATTATATGATGTTTTGGCATGCTTAAATGTTGATAATCTTGTCGGACTTCATGTTTATGCAGCATTTCCTCGAAATCGGGTCAGATAAATTTTTTCACAGAAAAAATGGGCGGACCGCTCGGTTTTTCGAGCGGTCGCCCACTCGCGGATGAAAAACGAGCAGTCGCTCACCTTTTCAGGCGGACCGCCCGTCCCGTTTTGAGAGACCGCCCAAGCGGTCGCCTGGAACCAATTGTTTCAATTCAAGAAAACGAGCGGCCGCTCACAAAAGCAGGCGGCCCGCCCGTTTTCTCTGACGAATTCTTGATATTTTTCAGCTATTTCAGATGGATTCCAGAAGTCGTTGGGGCAAAGCGCGCAAATACATTTCGGACAGAATACCCATCCTCCATGACTTCAAGCCGCAAGAAATGCCTTTCTTAAGTCTCGTAGATACGGCTCCCATCAACGTCGATGCACCTTTTGTGGAACCAACTCCATTCCAACCCCAATCCGACGAGGAAGCACTCGTCCTACATCGAGTCCAGAACAGAGGAATCAGAGCTTCAAAGTTCGTGCATCACCGCATTCTACCAAAGCAACTCTACGAGAGAATCAGGGATATTTTTCAACTCGCGGGCTGGGATCGCCTCTTCCAAGCCAACCCTCGGACTTACCGAAGACTGACAACAGAATTCGCTTGCACCTTCAAATGCTTCATCCCGACGAATGGTAACCCTCGGGAAGGTTATTTTGGCTTCAGACTTGAAGGGCGGCAATTCTATCTCTGGGTGGAACAACTTGCAGAAATTCTAGGCGTCGAGATGAGCGCCAAAGCAGCGATTCCGAAGATCACAGTCACCAAAGCCCGAACTTTCTGGATGAAAATCGCAACGGGCACCTTCTGCCCATGGGAACTCGAAGCCCTCATGATCCGACACCCCGCGATTCGCTATCTCCAGCAGTTCATGGCCTGTTCGTTACTCGCACGAGAAGATCCACAAGTCCTCTCAATCACCGAACTCAACCTCCTCATGGGACCCCTCCACTTCATGATGCATAACCGGCCTGAAGTCGCCGACATAGCCTCGAGGGTCATCCTCCACATACACTCGGTACTCTCTTTCGATCTTGGTTCAATTTGTTTTGGAGGTATAGTCACTTTGATTGCAGAGAGCGTAGGAATCAACCTCGGACCATACGTACATGACGCCATTCATGGAGACACGATCAACTTCATCCATCTCGTGGAAAATAGCCTAGTCAAAGAACAGAACGGAGACATCTTATGGAAGTTCGTAGACGTCGAGAGTAGGTGTCGATCATTCAACATGGCTTACTTTGTACTACCTCCTCTCACCCAAGAAGGCATCAAATTCGAAGTCCAGACGGATATTGGCACGGAATCCGACCAAGGATACTCATCTCACGGGTCCTGCTAAAGGCCCGCTCGGTCCTCCCTCTTCACCCTCACCCCTTTGCATTCATTTCGGCTAACATCGCATTGCACTGTAGTTCCCTCACATTGCATAGGTTTCATGGGCTTACGACAACCGCAAAAGAGAAATTGGAATGCGATTCCGCCTCATCGAAAAAGGTAACACAATCACCCCCTTCATTCCATCCATTCCTTATTTCTCTTTGAAAACTCTCCATTAGACGAGAGTCAACACCATAGACGGTGTTTGATTCAAGTCTGGGGGGAGGAGTGACACTAACATACATCGTACCCATGAGCTCTACACATCATGCATCAATTGCACTTAGAATCATGCATTCCACATTCTTCAAAAAAAAAAACGAGTCTGGGGGGATTTGATCATACGGGATTTTCACCGGTTTTTTTAACGTCTTACATCATACTTTGCACATACTTTAGGCATAATAGGACGTTAGACGGTCATGGGTAGGATTCTTTTCTCCATTTTTCATGCAGGATGATCAAACGAGGACATTCACGCACAAGGCACGAAAAAGGAGCAGAATCGAGAAGACCCGGAAGGCTCAGAAAAAATGGGCGGCCCGCTCATTCGACGAGCGGTCGCCCATTGGTGAAATTCATCCTGAGAATTTGATCAGAGAAAATGGGCGGCCCGCCCACTTAATCGAGCGGTCGCTCGATGCCGAAATCACGGGAACAGGTAGTCGCTCAAGAAACCAGGCGATCGACCGTGCGCTATGAAGAACGAGCGGTCGCTCGAACAAACGAGCGGTCGCCCGGAACCAGAAAAACGGGGGACCCTGAAGACGAAAACGAGCGACCCTGAAGAAAAAGTGAGCGACCGCCCGTTATTAAATCCGGCCCAAAAAGGAAAAAGCCCGATTTTTAGGAGAAACCTAGTTGTTGCACTTGCATAAAAAAGGGAGTTTGAGGAGAGAGAAGGGGGACTCGACCAACTTGACGAAAAACACTTTGGAGAAGTGAAAAGGGAGATTTCGGAGACCTAGGAAACTTGGAGAAGGAGAAGACCACCATTGAAGACCATCTTGAGCTTCTCTTTTCCCTTTCTATGTTTTTTCATTTTGCTTTCTGTTTTGAAACCCTAGATATGGAGTAGTGACTTTGTTGTGGGTGAGGGATCCCCACTTTTGTATGGATACCTATGATTAACCTATGATGTTTATGAGTTTTCTTCCATGGGTTTGATGTTTTGTACTTAATGCTATCAACTTTGGCGAAATCTTAGTTGGTGTGATGCTAGAACACATTGATCATAGGGATATGGAGATGATGTTTGGAACCAAACCTCAAATGAGTGAGTTATTCACATTTGGAGATGGCTTAACTTGCTTAGGGTTCATGATAGGGTACATTAATGCATCTAGAGATGATTTAGATCATTGGGCGATGGGTAAATCGATTCTCTAGGTAGTGAGTTTAAGCTCGGGAGAGACAAACTCTAGATGAAGTGCTTGAAACCCCCATTTGGAAGATAAACCCGTAGATATTGTAGTATCATCAATCGTCCATGCAAGTCTTGAGGGATCCCGAACCCACAACGCCTAGAATCATTGTTTGCAACCCCGTTAATTTTATTTATCGAAATTTCATTCCGATACGCATCACAAATCACATTTTTATTTGACCATCAATCTAGCTTAGGGATAGACTAATACAACCTAGTCCTCGTGTTTGATCCTGTTACTACAACTACCGTATACTTGCGGATAGTGGTACGAATCGGGTACTAAATATATAACTCGGTGCGTGCGCATCAAGAGACACTTTCAAGCTACGAAAATTAGGAATTCACCCTATTTCGATGCGCCATCAAGCCGTCTACTTCCAGAAACTTATCCATGCATCAAATAACATTCATAATATTATTAAACATGCATAGATCAAGCCTATCATGCAATTCTAACCATTAAAATCATGTAGGCAAGCAACAAGCACGACGATATACAGAGAACCAGGCTCTGATACCGCTGTTAGGTTTCGCTACGGGTTCCTAGCATGCGATCTCATCAATCTAGGGTTTGGTTTCTAGGTTTCATGCAGCGGAAGGAAAATCTAAACCTAGTCAAACGTCACACGTAACCAAACTCATCCGTAAAACCCCGTATAATCATGTATATCACCATTGGAATCGAATACTTACCTCTTGCGTGAAGAAACAAAGGTAGAAGTCGATCCAGTGCCTGTTTAATCACTTAGGACTGAAGTTACAGTCCCTCTACACGTATCCACACCGACGGGAAGGATTCCAAATGCTTTTGGAACCGATCTGCTAGGATCTGTGAAGTATATCAAGCGGGATCTAATCTCGGGAGCTAGAACTATTAAAGAAACGATTTCTTGTTCTGAAAGTGAGTTCATAACTTAGGAAGGCGTCCAACACCTCCTTATAAGATAGAAACCCTAATCCTTGTGAAAAGACACTTTTTCCGAGTATTGACTCGGTCTGAGTCAGAACTCTGACTCGATCGAGTCAGAACGAATCAGCCCAAGCCCATTGTCAACTCTTGACTCGGCCCATTGAGTATTGACTCGGTCCGAGTCAAAACCTTGACTCGACCGAGTCAAAACATCAGCCAAGCCCAAAACACTTTCTGGGCTTCGACTCGCATGGAACTGACTCGGTCCGAGTCAAATACTGACTCGCTCCGAGTCAGAAGGCTGAAAACGTCCCGATACTCTGATTTGATCCGAAAACCGTTTTTCCGACCAAATCCAAGTCTTCCTTTCCGATACTTCACATATAAGTCCATCACTAATGGTGTGTGATCCTGTATGCCCATTCGCAGTGGCAGCAGCCTCGAGAATCATTCCCGATCTACAAGTCATGGTTAACCTCTAGCAAGACGCCATGACTACCCACGTTGAATTGAGTTAGAGATGAACTAACCAAGGCATTAACAGCTCGAGTTCTGATCCTTTGTCTCACGATATCATATGTTGAACAAGGGCATGGTTTGAGCCACCCTTCACGTTCAACTGCTTTCTCGTTTTTGCAAATCAACTAATAAAATAGATGCAACTTCATCTATAGCGTGACCACGCGTTTTCATAGTCCGATTTTCACGAGAGGGCCCAACGATATCTTTCCTGTTAAGGAGGGGACAAGTCCCATATTGCATGTCTACTATCTCCATATGATTCGTGAACGTATCTGATCAACGCCGTTATAATCATCCGGTTAAAGACGACGTTTGACGCAGCAAAGACACGCCACTCCTCATATCAGATACTCCAGACATCTCAGGTCTGAGGATCCAAGAACGAACCGATGTATGAGATTCAAGTCATAACGAGTACCCATGATTGTGATATGCATCCAATGCATCAATCACACCTCATGCTAGTCTTAATTCATCATTGTTCCCACAATGATAACTGACCAGGGAGTTTAGAATCATTCTCTAATGATTCAAGGATACCGAAATATAACAAACATGCCAATCATATAACGAGAATGTAATGCATTCATAAATCAATGAATCAATACAAAGTCAAAATGTCATATCACGGATCATCCTAGAGCATTACAACCAACAGTCTCACCCTATATTATGGTTTTTAATCTCCTTCTTATAAGGTGATTTAACCCTAATTCGGTCTAATTTTCGAAAAACCCGAAGCCTGGAACGGACGGTCCAG
>NW_010965601.1:69930-70382 GCF_000463585.1 Tarenaya hassleriana
CTGCCATTAGTGGACCGTCCGTTCCAGACCTTCTGGAACGGACAGTCCGTTCTGGACCGTCGGGTATGTTGGTTTAGTGCTCTATGATGTACTGTTATGCGAGCTCTGTTTAGATGCATTTGATGTATTGACACTGTCGGTCTATTTATGGATGGATGAGTGTTTTATTCATTACATATTATGCATACTTATGTGTTATGAAATCCATGTATTGTTATGAACAATACTAAACTCCCTAGTCGTGTATCATTGTGGGAATAATGATATACCAAGACTAGTATGATGTGTGATTGATGATCATATAAATGATCATAGGTATTGGATACGATCATATAAATGATCATAGGTATTCGTTGGAGAACGGAATACTGGAATGACCCACATGAGATTGTCACATGGACTATCGTCATTGACTTGAATCTCATATGGCGGTTTCATGATTGGATTCTCAG
>NW_010965601.1:70585-71914 GCF_000463585.1 Tarenaya hassleriana
CCGCACTATAGACGAACGTCGTCTATTTCAGACAGTCGAACTCAGTGAATGAGAAAGCAGTCGAATCAGATAAGGTGGTTTGTCCATGCCTTATGTTCCACATATGATATCGCGATACAAAAGGATCATCAACCGGAATCATCACTGGCGTTCGTAAGATCACGAACAAACTCTATTCGAGATAGGTAGTCATAGTGTCTTGCTAAAGACCACCTATGACTTGTATATCCGGAATAGAGATTTCAGGTTATACTGCTATATCGAATGAGCCTACAAGGTCACACACGCAGGGAAGGACGAAACGCATGAGAAAACGACCGAAAAACCAAGATAGAAGGGTCTGGAACGGACGGACCAGAAGTCCGGAACAGACGGTCTGCCAGGTCCAGACCCGATGGTCCATGAATAGTCGCAGACCGTCCGTTCTAACACTTGGAACGGACGGTTCACGTTGACAACAGACCGTCCGTTCTGGTTTGTATGGAACGGACGGTCCACGTGAGCAGACCGTCCGTTCCGGCTTGCTGGAACGGACGGTCCACGTGAGCAGACCGTCCATTCTGGCTTGCTGGAACGGACGGTCCACGTGTAATTCTGGACCGTCCGTTCTGGGTTTTGGGTTTTTCAGAAATTAGACCGAATTAGGGGTTAAATCACCTTATAAGAAGGAGATTAAAACCCTAATCGTAAAACGAGACTGAGAGAGCCATCTGGTGCAGACTTTTGAGAGCTTTTGGTGAGATCCAAAAGATCCAAGAGTTTCTAAGTCTCGTTTTCTCGAAGCATCATACCGAATAGCAGATTCGGGTCCTAGTAGACAAGTTCCACCCGTTGGAATCCATCCCGAGGTGTGGATATGTGTAGAGGGCGATGTATTCTTCCTCCCTTTCGTGATCAGACGAATTCTTCAATTGATACAGGCCCCGGATTTATTGAGGTAAGCGTTCTAACGTTTCTACGATTCATAGAAGCATGGTTCTAGGGTTTATTAAATTTTTGTTTTACATCCGCTGCGCAAACCCTAGAATCGATCTCTTAGGAATATGATTCGCTCTAGAGATCCCAGGAATTCCTTCAGTGGTATCAGAGCCTGGTTACTCTATTTTGATTTCGTAGAACCCAATCACGCACGTTTTAGGATTTGAATTGTTTGAATCCATGTTTGCTTTGAATTCTATGCATGTTTGATGATTGAATCTATGGTAGATTGCATGTTTCATGTTGCATAGAGTGCAGCAGTTTGAGTTTTGGGTCCAGAGGTGAATTCGGATCGGTTTCGGGTCTGATCGGGGCTGAGAACGCCGGAGAACGTGATCTGATCACGTGGAC
>NW_010965601.1:71932-73280 GCF_000463585.1 Tarenaya hassleriana
GGGTCCGGAGATGGCGGACTGCACAGATCAGAACGGATGGTCCGCACTAGCCCGTCCGTTCCGTCTGCTGCGGACCGTCCGTTCCGGCTGGTTGAGACCGTCCGTTCCATGGCTGAGAGTGGACCGTCCATTCTGCTGCCATGGACCGTCCGTTCCGCCAACTACAGACCGTCCGTTCTGTGTTGTTTCAGCGTGGAACGTCCGTTCTGACTTCTGAAGTCGGACCGCTCATTCTGCGAAGCATGGAACGTCCGTTCTATATCTAGAACGGACGGTCCGAGGTCCAGATTCCAAAAATTTTCGTTTTCTAGGTCTGATTATGCAATCTTGCTTAATCTGATCAACTGTAACTCAAATAGACATGATTCATTCTTATGGATGGTCCACAGTGAATGAATACATGTAACTTAATCGAGATATTAGATATGTTTGATTGAGTGGGAGCTTCGAGATTGGGATTACATAATCGAATGGATGGTCTATTCGGATTATGTAATACATCTGATCAAGGAACAATTGTTGATCCTTGATATGTACAATCGTTGCACAGAAACCGGTTAGATCTAGGAGCTCTATGAGTAAAGCACTTGTCAAGGCCTCGATCGTACGTGTCATGGGCCATGCCAAAGCTGGGTGTACCGTATTATCTTGGTGAGGCAAGATGGAGAAATGGTGGTTCTCATAGCTTGAAAGTAGATGCTTGATCTAAGTGTGGTTTCGTAAATCCCTTATTTATGTAATGCTAAGCGTGTACCTTCCATTACTAGAGAGCCTGTTAAGGTATCGATCGTCCGTAACACGGGTCATGCCAAAGTTGAGCGTACCGGATTATCTTTGTGAGGCAGGGTGGGAAATCGTGGTTCCCACAGCTTGAATATGGTTTACCTTAGGTTAAGTCGTCAGGTTTGACTTGAGACTTAATGGTACAGATGAGACGAGTATGCAATGATATTCGATATCATAGTCTCATAAAAGATCTAAGAATCACATTGGATGTGATTGGCATTAGATGTCTACCTAAATAACATAAGGATAAGTGTAACAATTTATTCTTGTGTGAAATATAGATCTTAATTAGTCCCATATAGAAATTTACGGTAGGGTTATTTTTCTGTATGGGAATATAACTTGTATATGCATCTATGTTGTCATTGATTGATGATGGACTAGCTGGTAGTAGATCATTGATAAGGTATCGTTGATTGATGATGGACTAGCTGGTAGAAGATCATTGATAGAATCTGCATGTAGATGTATTTTTCGTTCTGTTTTGTCTTTTTCTGTAGGACATAGCGTTAACCGGTATTGTACCGAAGTTGACGATGCGATCTATCCTTATGAAGGATAA
>NW_010965601.1:73507-76671 GCF_000463585.1 Tarenaya hassleriana
AGCGTTCCAAGAGAAAGGGCAAGAGGAAAGTGACAAGCGTTGTCATTGAACCTAAGCCTAAGTCCAAAAAGGAAGATAGTTATTTCTGTCATGCAGTTGGGCATTGAAGAAATTGTAGACTCTACCTGGAAGATCAAGAGAAGAAGAAGCTTATAGAAACATCGAATTCTGGTGTCTTCGTTATAGAGGCTAACTTGTTTACTTCCACATCGTGGGTATTGGATACCGGAAGTGCTTCGCACATTTGTGGAAATGTGCAAGGATTGCGAGGAAGTAGACAGTTGGCAAAAGGAGAAGTAGATCTCCACGTTGGGAATGGAGCAAAGGTTGCTGCATTAGCCATAGGGAGTTACGATCTAACTTTACCTTCTGAACATGTATTGGAGTTGCATGATTGCTATTATGTTCCTGCCGTCAGCAAGAACATTATGTCGATTTCATGCTTAGACTCGGATGGTTTCAGATTTGTTATTGAGAACAAATGTCTGTCCATTTATAGAGGTGATTTGGTAAAGGTTACCAGTTGAATGACCTTTATGTTTTGGATGACGAACCGTCTAGATACAGGTCACTCTATAACGTTTGTACTAAACTGTTTAAGCCGAACGACTTAAACCCGACCTTCCTCTGGCATTGTCGTCTAGGTCATATAAACGAGAAACGCATACAGAAGCTTCATCATGATGGTCTTCTGGATTCATTTGACTTTGAGTCTCTTGAATCTTGCGAGTCTTGTTTGATGGGCAAGATGACAAAGCATCCTTTGAAGGGGAAAGGACAGAGAGTGACGGAGTTATTGGCTCTCATACATAGTGATGTATGCGGAACAATGATCTGTCCAGCTAGAGGAGGTTATCTGTATTTCGTTACGTTCACTGATGATTTCAGTCAATACGGTTATGTCTATTTGATGAGACATAAGTCTGAAACACTTGAAATGTTCAAGGCTTTCAGAAACGAAGTACAGAACCAGCTTGGCAAGACGATCAAGACACTTCGATCAGATCGTGGTGGCGAGTATATGAGCCAAGAGTTCACTGACTATCTGGTTGATTGTGGTATTGTATCACAATTAACTCCTCCTAGAACGCCACAATGGAATGGTGTGTCTGAACGGAGGAACCGAACACTGTTAGACATGGTTCGTTCGATGATGAGTCAGACAGATCTTCCGAAGTCCTTTTGGGGCTATGCTTTAGAGACCGTTGTGTACCTACTGAACAAGAGTCCAACAAAGGCGGCTAAAACGACACCATATGAGATATGGACGGGGAAGCGTCCCGCATTGTCGTTTGTCAGAATTTGGGGTTGCGACGCTTATATGAAACGTCAGATGACTGATAAGTTATCCTCCAAATCTGATAAGTGTTTATTTGTAGGCTACCCTAAGGAAACTAAGGGTTACTACTTCTACATTCCAGCAGAGAACAAGGTGTTCATTGCTAGGAATGCGACTTTTATGGAGCGAGAGTTCGTCTCCAAAAGAGTCAGTGGGAGTAGGATCGAACTTGAGGAGGTTCGAGAGCAGCAAATAGACGCTGAGTCGAGTGATCAAGTTGAAGAAGTTCAACCTGTTTCACTGCTGGTTGTGACTCAACCTTCAACGAGTGAACCTCGGAGATAAGGCAGGATTCAGAGACAATCCAAACATTTTTAGAGTGCGTCGAAACATGTTTAGAGTGCATCCAAATAGACTTTGCATCCAAACATGTTTAGAGTGCGTCCAAACACGTTTAGAATGCGTCCAAACACTTTTAGAGTGGAGTGCATCCAGACATGTTTAGAGTGCATCGAAACATTTAGAGTGCGTCGAAACATGTTTAGAGTGTGTTGAAACATGTTTTGAGTGCAATAAAAGATGTTTAGAGTTCGTCGAAACATGTTTAGAGCACGTCAAAACATATTCAGAGCGCATCCAAAGATGTTTAAAGTGCGTCGAAACATATTAAGAGTGCATACAAACATGATTAGAGTGCATTAAAACAATTTTAGAGTGCGTCAAAACATATTTAGAGTGCGTCTAAACATGTTTTGAGGGCAATAAAACACGTTTAGAGTGCATCAAAAGATGTTTAGAGTGCGTCAAAACATATTTAGAGTGTATCCAAACATGTTTAGAGAGCATCCAAACATACTTAGAGTGCATCCAAACATACTTAGAGTGCGTCCAAACATACTTAGAGTGCATCCAAACATACTTAGAGTGCGTCCAAATACGTTTAGAGTGCGTCCAAATACTTTTAGAGTGCATCCAAACATGTTTACAGTGCATCGAAATATTTTTAGAGTGCGTCGATGCATATTTAGAGTGAGTCGAAACATGTTTTGAGTGCATCGAAACATGTTTAAAGTGCATTAAAATAGACTTAGAGTGCATCCAAACACTTTTAGAGTACATCCAAACATTTTTAGAGTGCATCCAAACATGTTTAGAGTGCACCGAAATATTTAGAGTGCGTCGAAACATTTTTAGAGTGCGTTGAAACATGTTTTGAGTGCAACAAAAGATGTTTAGAGTTCGTCGAAACATGTTTAGAGATGTCAAAACATATTCAGAACGCATCCAAACATGTTTAAAGTGTGTCGAAACATATTAAGAGTGCATACAAACATGATTAGAGTGCATTAAAACAATTTTAGAGTGCATCAAAACATTTTTAGAGTGCGTCAAAACATGTTTAGAGTTCGTCTAAACATGTTTTGAGGGAAATAAAACACGTTTAGAGTGCATCAAAACATGTTTAGAGTGCGTCAAAACAAACTTAGAGTGCATGCAAACATCTTTTTAGATCATCCAAACATTTTTAGAGTGCGTCGAAATATGTTTAGAGTGCAACCAAACATACTTAGAGTGCATCCAAACACACTTAGAGTGTGTCCAAACACGTTTAGAGTGCATCCAAACACTTTTAGAGTGCATACAAACATGTTTAGAGTGTATCGAAACATTTTTAGAGTGCGTCGAAACATGTTTAGAGTGCGTTGAAACATGTTTTGAGTGCAACAAAAGATGTTTAGAGTTCGTCGAAACATGTTTAGAGCACGTCAAAACATATTCAGAGCGCATCCAAACATGTTTAAAGTGCGTCGAAACATATTAAGAGTGCATACAAACATGATTAGAGTGCATTAAAACAATTTTAGAGTGCGTCAAAACATATTTA
>NW_010965601.1:77265-77649 GCF_000463585.1 Tarenaya hassleriana
TTAGAGTGCGTCGAAACATGTTTAGAGTGCAACCAAACATACTTAGAGTGCATCCAAACACACTTAGAGTGTGTCCAAACACGTTTAGAGTACGTCCAAACACTTTTAGAGTGCATCCAAACATGTTTAAAGTGCATCGAAACATTTTTAGAGTGTGTCAATGCATATTTAGAGTGCGTTGAAACATGTTTTGAGTGCATCGAAACATGTTTAAAGTGCATTAAAATAGACTTAGAGTGCATCCAAACATTTTTAGAGTGCATCCAAACATGTTTAGAGTGCATCGAAACATTTTTAGAGTGCGTCGAAAGATTTTTAGAGTGCTTTGAAACATGTTTTGAGTGCAACAAAAGATGTTTAGAGTTCGTCGAAACATGTTTAGAG
>NW_010965601.1:79908-84105 GCF_000463585.1 Tarenaya hassleriana
GTCAAAACATACCTAGAGTGCATCCAAACATGTTTAGAGAGTATCCAAACATTTTTAGAGTGCATCGAAACAGGTTTAGAGTGCATCCAAACATACTTAGAGTGCATCCAAACACACTTAGAGTGCGTACAAACACGTTTAGAGTGTGTCCAAACACTTTTAGAGTGCATCCAAACTTGTTTAGAGTGCATCAAAACATTTTTAGAGTGCGTCGATGCATATTTAAAGTGCGTCGAAACATGTTTTGAGTGTATCGAAACATGTTTAAAGTGCATTAAAATAGACTTAGAGTGCATCCAAATACTTTTAGAGTGCATCCAAACATGTTTAGAGTGCATCGAAACATTTTTAGAGTGCGTCGAAACATGTTTAGAGTGCGTTGAAACATGTTTTGAGTGCAACAAAAGATGTTGAGTTCGTCGAAACATGTTTAGAGCACGTCAAAACATATTCAGAGCGCATCCAAACATGTTTAAAGTGCGTCGAAACATATTAAGAGTGCATACAAACATGATTAGAGTGCATTAAAACAATTTTAGAGTGCGTCAAAACATATTTAGAGTGCGTCGAAACATGTTTAGAGTTCGTCTAAACATGTTTTGAGGGCAATAAAACACGTTTAGAGTGCATCAAAACATGTTTAAAGTACGTCAAAACATACTTAGAGTGCATCCAAACATGTTTAGAGGGCATCCAAACATTTTTAGAGTGCATCGAAACAGGTTTAGAGTGCATCCAAACACACTTAGAGTGCGTCCAAACACGTTTAGAGTGCGTCCAAACACTTTTAGAGTGCATCCAAACATTTTTAGAGTGCGTCGATGCATATTTAGAGTGCGTCGAAACATATTTAGAGTGCGTCGAAACATGTTTTGAGTGCATCGAAACATGTTTAAAGTGCATTAAAATAGACTTATAGTGCATCCAAACACTTTCAGGGTGCATCCAAACATGTTTAGAGTGCATCGAAACATTTTTAGAGTGCATCGAAACATGTTTAGAGCGCTTCCAAACATACTTAGAGTGCGTCGAAACATGTTTAGAGTGCAACCAAACATACTTAGAGTGCATCCATACACACTTAGAGTGTGTCCAAACACGTTTAGAGTGCGTCCAAACACTTTTAGAGTGCATCCAAACATGTTTAGAGTGCATCAAAAGATTTTTAGAGTGCATCGAAACATGTTTTGAGTGCGTTGAAACATGTTTTGAGTGCAACAAAAGATGTTTAGAGTTCGTCGAAACATGTTTAGAGCACGTCAAAACATATTCAAAGCGAATCCAAATATGTTTAAAGTGCGTCAAAACATGTTTAGAGTGCGTCCAAACATGTTTAGAGTGCATTAAAACATTTTTAGAGTGCGTCGAAACATATTTAGAGTACGTCGAAACATGTTTAGAGTTCGTCTAAACATGTTTAGAGTGCAAGAAAACACGTTTAGAGTGCGTCCAAAAACATTAGAATGCATCCAAACATATTTAGAGTGCGTCAAAACATACTTAGAGTGCAACCAAACATATTAAGAGACAATCCAGACATTTTTAGAGTGCGTCGAAACATGTTTAGAATGCATTCAAATAGACTTAGAGTACATCCAAACATGTTTAGAGTGCGTTCAAACACGTTTAGAATGCGTCCAAACACTTTTAGAGTGGAGTGCATCCAGACATGTTTAGAGTGCATCGAAACATTTTTAGAGTGCGTCGAAACATGTTTAGAGTGCGTTGAAACATGTTTTGAGTGCAACCAAAGATGTTTAGAGTTCGTTGAAACATGTTTAGAACACGTCAAAACATATTCAGAGCGCATCCAAAAATGTTTAAAGTGCGTCGAAACATATTAAGAGTACATACAAAAATGATTAGAGTGCATTAAAACAATTTTAGAGTGCGTCAAAACATATTTAGAGTGCGTCAAAACATGTTTAGAGTTTGTCTAAACATGTTTTGAGGGCAATAAAACACGTTTAGAGTGCATCAAAACATGCTTAGAGTGCGTCAAAACATACTTAGAGTGCATGCAAACATGTTTAGAGACCATCCAGACATTTTTAGAGTGCGTCGAAACATGTTTAGAGTGCATCCAAATAGACTTAGAGTGCATCCAAAAATGTTTAGAGTGCGTTCAAACACGTTTAGAATGCGTCCAAACACTTTTAGAGTGGAGTACATTCAGACATGTTTAGAGCGCATCGAAACATTTTTAGAGTGCGTCGAAACATGTTTAGAGTGCGTTGAAACATGTTTTGAGTGCAACAAAAGATGTTTAGAGTTCGTCGAAATATGTTTAGAACACGTCAAAACATATTTAGAGCGCATCCAAAAATGTTTAAAGTGCGTCGAAACATATTAAGAATGCATACAAAAATGATTAGAGTGCATTAAAACAATTTTAGAGTGCGTCAAAACATATTTAGAGTGCGTGAAAACATGTTTAGAGTTTGTCTAAACATGTTTTGAGGGCAATAAAACACGTTTAGAGTGCATCAAAACATGCTTAGAGTGCGTCAAAACATACTTAGAGTGCATGCAAACATGTTTAGAGACCATCCAAACATTTTTAGAGTGCGTCGAAACATGTTTAGAGTGCAACCAAACATACTTAGAGTGCATCCAAACATGTTTAGAGTGCATCCAAACACTTTTAGAGTGCATCCAAACATGTTTAGAGTTCATCGAAACATTTTTAGAGTGCGTCGAAACATTTTTAGATTGCGTTAAACATGTTTTGAGTGCAACAAAAGATATTTAGAGTTCATCGAAACATGTTTAGAGTGCGTCCAAACATATTCAGAGCGCATCCAAACATGTTTAAAGTGCGTCGAAACATATTAAGAGTGCATACAAACATGATTAGAGTTCAATAAAACAATTTTAGAGTGGGTCAAAACATATTTAGAGTGCGGCGAAACATGTTTAGAGTTCGTCTAAACATGTTTTGAGGGCAATAAAACACGTTTAGAGTGCATCAAAACATGTTTTGAGTGCATCAAAACATACTTAGAGTGCATCCAAACATGTTTAGAGAGCATCCAAACATTTTTAGGGTGCATCGAAACAGGTTGAGTGCATCCAAACATACTTAGAGTGCATCCAAACATACTTAGAGTGCATGCAAACACACTTAGAGTGCGTCCAAACACTTTTAAAGTGCGTCCAAACATGTTTAGAGTGCATCAAAACATTTTTAGAGTGCGTCGATGCATATTTAGAGTGCGTCGAAACATGTTTTCAGTGCATCGAAACATGTTTAAAGTGCATTAAAATAGACTTAGAGTGCATCATGTTAAAGACGTTGAAGACAACATAGATGGCGAATCATCATCAGATGACCTGCACAACAAGGAACCTACGAAATAAATGCAGAAGCTAATCATCTTGGTGCATTAATGTGAAGATATCATGCAGCACCTCTTTATCATACAAATCAAGTATTGAAGACAGCACCTCATTAAATGCTTGTCATGCACACATGTAACAGCTAGTGCATTTAATACTTTGTCTCTAATCTGTCCTATAAATGTATGTAACCTCTCACATTATGAATAAGAAGAATCCTCCATTCTCTCTTCATTTTCGTCATCACTTCATACTCTAAAACTCACATAGTATCAGAGCTTTCGTTCTTCCTGTTTTGATACTCCCTTGTTCTCCGATCTTACTCAAATCACTTCTTCTACTCAAATGGATTCTTCTCTTCGTTCTATTCCTATTGTTCTCAATGGAGACAACTATTCTTTGTGGTCTCGTACTGCTCAAACTATACTTAAGAGCAAAGGGTTGTGGCCACATATTTCGGTTGGGATTGAAAATCTCGTCGACATCACAAGCAAGGCAACCGAAGCTGAAACATCTGGAGATGATCAAGTAGCTTCCCAAGTTGTCAAGCAATCTGGAAAATGGTTTCAAGAAGATCAGATGATACTTGCCATTCTTCATTGCTCCATGGATCATGATGTTCTCTCAAGCTATGTGCACATCAACACTGCCAAATGGCTGTGGGAAACACTTGAAGGAGCCTACGGTAATGTCTCCAATCTGACACGAATCTATGAGTTGAAGAATTCTCTACATAATATTCATCAAGAGGACAAACTGTTTGTCAAGCATTTGGGAGAATTCAACACGATTCGTGCTGAACTTAATGAGCTGCGTCCCCCATTCACCGATCCCAAGATTGTTGCTGAACGTCTAGAG
>NW_010965601.1:84198-85226 GCF_000463585.1 Tarenaya hassleriana
AAGTTTGTGCGATGATTAAGAAAGAAGAAGGCTCAAAGAAGCTGTTCAAAGGGACAAGTGAAATTGCTCACTACCGAAAGGGTAATGTTTCCAACAAACTCAATAAACATATTGTTTGTGAGCACTGCAACAAGGCTGGGTATACAAAGGACAAGTGCTGGATCCTTCATCCTCACCTCAAACCATCAAAGTTCAAGGAAAACACTCCTCATGGTAATCCTACAAAAGAATCAGCTATGGCGGCGGTAACCTCCGAATTTGTCACTAAGGCAGACTTCAACAAACTCCTACAACTGCTCAAAGAGCAAAAAGACTCAGGTATGGCTTTCCTTGGACACCGTGGTACTAAGGATCTGATTATTGACTCAGGAGCAACAAACAATATAATATGTGACAAAAGATTGCTTCACAATATGACACATCTAGATGGAGATATCACTGTAGCAAATGGTGTGAAAGTTCAGATTAAAGGACAAGGAACTATGATGCTATTTAACCGAGAAATTAGTGCTCTATATGTTCCAGATTTCACTACTAATCTTCTTTCCACTGCACGTGTATGTAGTGATCTCCAATGTTCTGTAATATTTCGCACTAATGATGTTATTTTTCAGGATACTAAGACATCTCATGAAATTGGGAGAGGTATCGCTCGGAACAATCTATATTTCATCCAGCCTCACTCTATTTCAAATGTTTGTTTTAGTTCCATATGGAATGCTAGGCTAGGCTATCCTCATGAAAAAGCTTTCTCTCTTTTGTTTCGTCATATCCAGTTTGATCATTCTCGATGTGAAGCATGTATCCTTGGAAAACATTGTCGAACTGTTTTTCCTAAATCAACCACTACATATGAGAATTGTTTTGATCTCATTCATTCTGATGTATGGTCATCCCCAACTGTTTCACGTGATGGGCATAAGTACTTTGTTACTTTTATAGATGAAAAATCTAAGTATACATGGATTACTCTTATGCCATCTAAGAGTCACGTTTTTGAAACATTCAAGAAGTTTCATAAGTATGTT
>NW_010965601.1:85251-100751 GCF_000463585.1 Tarenaya hassleriana
GTCTCCTTTTGAGGTACTTAACAAGTGTAAGCCATTACTTGAACACATTAAAGTTTTTGGATGTGTTTGTTACGTGTTTCTTACAGAAAATCAACGCGGTAAACTGGATGCACGGAGTCAAAAGTGTATTCTTGTTGGGTACTCTACCACACAAAAGGGCTATAAATGCTTTGATCCAATTGCCAATCGTGTTCGAGTGTCAAGGGAAGTGCAATTTCATGAAGATCTAAGCTACTATGATATTCAATCATGGAACACGATTGAAGACCTTCCTACATCTCAAGAAGACAAGTTTTAGATCACATGTTACACCCTACTAACGAACTCCAACAACACTGTCAATCATCAAGCACCTGCACCCCATCTTCATCTCAGTCTAGTGAGGATGCCGCCAAAGAGGATTCCCAAGTGGATTGTGAGGTACCGACTGTATCACAAGACTTTGTTTCAACTGATAACGTTACACCTTTTCAGGATGATAACAACAATGACAACCACGACTCAACATTGCAAGATGACATGGAGACAAGCTCACCTGAATCAGAGGTGTCCTCCTCAATGGAGCAATCTCACTCAATTGATCCTCCCAATCCTCCTACACTTCGCAGAAGCACTAGGCCACGCGCACCAATCTCTGAATGGAGTAACCGTCGAGTCTACTACAATGGGTATGCTGTTGCATACCCCATTCAATTCTATGATGATTGTTCTTCTTTTCCAAATTGTCATCAGGCTTTCCTAAGTCTAGTTGAAAGTGAAGATGAGCCTTCTTCTTATGAAGAAGCCAAACATATCCATGTGTGGCACACAACAATGGATGAGGAAATTCAAGCTCTGGAACGCAATGGCACTTGGGAAGTGGCCACTCTACCCGACGGCAAACGTCCAGTTGGTTGCAAATGGGTATACAAGGTGAAACACTTGAGTAATGGGGAGGTTGAGCGATATAAAGTACGGTTAGTTGCTAAAGGTTTTACTCAAACTTATGGGGAAGACTATACTGACACATTTGCCCCTGTTGCTAAATTATCTTCTGTTCGTGTCATTTTATCCCTTGCTACTAATTTTGATTGGGAGTTGTGGCAGATGGATGTCAAAAATGTTTTTCTTCAGGGGGAACTAACTGAGGAAGTGTATATGGTTGCACCTCCTGGTTATCAAGATACAACTGTAATTTGCGACACCTTTTGCGACCGAAATTTATGTCACAATATATTTTGCGACAGACCGCGACTAAAAAGCGACACAATCTCGGAAAAATATCTCTGTCGAACTTGGACGCAAAATCTGTCGCAACTTTTCGACCGACTACGACCGATATATCTGTCGCACATATTTGCGACAGAAAGACGACGGAAAACGACAGATACTTTACGACAGATTGTCTGTCGGTATATACCGAAAGAATTTGCGACAGATATGTTCGGTCTGACCATTTGCGACAGATATTATGCGTCGCGGAAATTATGCAACCGATATGCGACATACTATAGGAGTCGCTCAATATATGCGACCGAGGTGCGACTCACCGATGTGTCGCAAAATTAGGTACATACGTGAATGGTATGTCACCTAACTTCTGTCGTATTTCTGTCGCATTTCGGTCGCAAATCATTTTACTACAGAAAATATCGGTCGCAATTCCGTCGCAACGTTTCTTCTATATACTCGCCGCGCGATGAGCATGCATAGATAGGAAAAAAAATTACTACCGAAAAAAAAAATTTATTTACAAAAAAATGTCTTTTGCATCCAGAATGTGGATGTATAATAGATTTGATTCTTCTAATCAAATCTCGAGTGAGTTTGCTGAAGGATTACAACATTTTATGGCGTTTGCAACAAGTCAAATGTCGTATATTGAGAATTCGAAGTTACCATGCCCGTGCTCAAAATGCGAGAATAAAAGATGGCGAAGTCAGTATGAAGTGTGTAAGCACCTTTATAGAAGAGATTTTATGTCAATCTATTATGTTTGGTTGGCTTATGGAGAAACGTATGATACGTCGTCATCATCACGTGTTTCACAAATGCAAGAACAACTTGTGGAAAACACGTCGCTACCTCCGATCTTTCAAGAAGATCAAGACCGAAATCTATATGCAGAGATGGTGAATGATGCATTTCCCAACGTTGCTCCTTCTCCATATATGGAAGAAGAGCCAAATGTTGAAGCGAAAAGATTTTATGATATGCTTAACACCGCGAACACTCCGATATATGAAGGTTGCGTACAAGGGCTGTCAAGATTATCATTATCTTCACAATTGATGAATATGAAGACTGACTACAATCTTCCGGAGAGATGTATGGATGGCTTCAGTCAGATGTTTAAACAGTATCTTCCGGAAGGTAACACTGCAACAGAATCATATTATGAGACGAAGAGTCTGATGCGTACGTTGGGACTACCTTACCGGAAGATTGATGTTTGTGAAGACAACTGTATGATTTTTTGGAAAGAAGATGCAGAATTGATAGAATGTCGTTTCTGCGGGAAAGACAGATATCGACCACGCCGGAAAGCTTCAAAAAAAGGCAAGTTAATTCCTTTGAAGAGAATGTTTTATATGCCTATAACAGATCGTTTGAAAAGGTTATATCAATCCGAAAAGACAGCATCATTTATGCGATGGCATGGCGAGCATTCGACGCCTGATGGAGAAATGCATCATCCATCCGATGGTTTAGCATGGAAACACTTTCAACAGGTATTTCCTGATTTTGCAAGTGAGACTAGAAACGTATATCTAGCATTATGCACGGATGGATTTAATCCATTTGGGATGTTTGGTCCAAATTATTCTCTATGGCCGGTGATTTTAACACCGTACAATTTACCTCCGGACATGTGTATGAATAGAGAATTTTTATTTCTCTCAATATTAGTTCCGGGACCTAAACATCCTAGGAGGAGTTTGGATATTTTCCTTCAACCGTTGATAGAAGAGTTGAAAGACCTTTGGAGTATTGGGGTTGAGGCATACGACGTGTCAATAAAGCAAAATTTTTTGCTTCGTGCCGTACTGATGTGGACAATTAGTGATTTTCCAGCATACTCGATGTTGTCTGGTTGGACAACGCATGGTCGGCTAGCTTGTCCGTACTGTATGGATGAGACCGACGCATTTTGGTTGCCGAACGAGAGAAAAACGAGTTGGTTTGATTGTCATCGTCGTTTCTTGTCAAGGAATCATGCATTGCGCCGAAACAAGAAGAATTTTCGTAAGAATCGCGTGGTAAGTAATTCTAGTCCGCTTGAACTGACGGGAGATGAAATATTATTCGAACGGATTGAAGACTGTGTGAGATCATATGGGTTAGGGGTTACTACAGAAGTCGGTGGAAATGGTCATTTGCCGATTCAAGGATATGGCGAATATCATAATTGGCACAAAAAAAGTATATTTTGGGAATTGCCATATTGGAGACATCACAAGTTGCGACACAATCTTGATGTCATGCATATCGAGAAGAACTTTTTCGATAACATCATAAACACGGTGTTGAATGTACCTCAAAAGTCGAAGGACAATCCAAACTCAAGGAAGGATATAAAATCAATTTGTTTGAGGAAGGAGTTGGAACTTACAGAAGATGGGAAGGCACCGGTTCCAGTTTTTCGTGTATTTGGAGAAGCGCAGAAGAATTTTTTTCGGTGGTTGAAGGATGATATAAAATTTCCTGATGGTTACTCTTCAAATCTGGCGCGATGTGTTGATATTGGAGGGAATAAATTAACGGGTATGAAAAGTCATGATTGTCATGTCTTTATGCAACGATTGCTTCCAATAGCATTTGCAGAACTACTTCCACATCATGTACACGAGAGTCTATCAGGTATGTCAATATATTTTTTTAATGTTGTTTTTTAATATGTGAACTATATATATATAAACTTGATACGTGGTTATTGTGCAGGGATCAGCTCATTTTTTCGGGTGATTTGCAGTCGGACGCTTAAACTTGAAGATATCACCATGTTGAAACAAAACATAGTTCTGGTAATTTACAATCTGGAAAAAATATTTCCACCGTCATTTTTTGATGTGATGAAACATTTACCAATCCATTTACCACGAGAAGCAGAACTTGGTGGACCAGTTCAATTTCGGTACATTATAATTAATTACTGTGTTTCGTTTAATTAATATATAAGACTTAATCCTCTGCATACTTGTTTAAATAACTGATGATTGTTTAATTTTATTTTTTTTAGGTGGATGTACCCGTTTGAAAGATTTATGTACCATTTGAAGAAAAAGGCAAAACAAAAAATCTTTGTTGAAGGATCAATTGCTGAACAGTATATCAATGAGGAAATATCATTCTTTACCTCATATTATTTTGAAGATAATGTGGCAACAAAGAGCAGAAGTACAAGAAAATCATCCCATTGCGATGATGGCCCTAGTTATCCGACGAATGCAAATATTCCCCATATATTTGACAGAAAAGGAAGATGTGGTGGTAACGCCAGCGATGCCTACTTATCTGAAAAAGACTATCATGTGGTACATACTTTTGTATTGTTGAATTGCGAAGAAGTACTACCTTTTGAAAGGTTCGTTTATACATTTAATTATTTATGGCGTACAATTTTGTTACATTAATTCATTTACAAGTTTTTTTCATTTTATTTTGCAGGATTTTTGATGAACAAGTATACAACATGTATGGTGACGTAAATGACGAGGAATTGACCAAAATTAAAGAAAAAGGGTTTGCTACGTGGTTAAAAGAATATGTAAGAATTTTTCATCAAATTTCTTATTTAAACCCATTTTTAAGATCGATCAAGTATATATTGATATTTAAACAACCTATTTTTTCTTTGTTTTGCAGATTCGAACGTCACCAGAAGATCATCCATTGTGGTTGCATGAGCAGTTCAATGGCCCATTTGTCATGTTACATGTTGGCCTATATTTTTTACCAGAGGCTACGTTTTCCACACACATGAACACGGACAACATCGTTCGACACATAATTTTGGTGTTTCTGTGAAAGGGTCAGAGTACTATGCATCTGATAACGAACCCGATTTTTACGGACTACTGCAGCAGATTTTTGAACTCCAATATGCAGGTCATTTTGGACTCAAAGTGATGATGTTCAGATGTGATTGGTTTGATCCTACACCCATGAGAGGGATCAGAGTCAACAAAACAGGTGTTTTTGACATATGTTACACACGTCGATACGGAAAATATGATCCTTTTATATTGGCTTCTCAAGCAGATCAAGTGTGTTACATCCCTTATCCAAAGAAAATTACAAGAAGGTCAGACATTGATTGGCGAGCCGTCGTGAAGATCAACCCCAGAGGAACTATTATTCAAGAAGAAAATGATGAACAAATCCCGCTTCAAGATGTCGATCAAGGCATTCTTATTTGAAGAAAAAGGCAAAACAAAAAGCCTTTGTTGAAGGATCAATTGCTGAACAGTATATCAATGAGGAAATATCATTCTTTACCTCATATTATTTTGAAGATAATGTGGCAACAAAAAGCAGAAGTATAAGAAAATCATCCCATTGCGATGATGGCCCTGGTTATCCGACGAATGCAAATATTCCCCATATATTTTACAGAAAAGGAAGATGTGGTGGTAAGGCCAGCGATGCCTACTTATCTGAAAAAGACTATCATGTGGTACATACTTTTGTATTGTTGAATTGCGAAGAAGTTCTACCTTTTGAAAGGTTCGTTTATACATTTAATTATTTATGGCGTACACTTTTTTTAAATTAATTCGTTTACAAGTTTTTCGATATATTGTGCAGGATTTTTGATGAACAAGTATACAACATGTATGGTGACGTAAATGATGAGGAATTGACCAAAATTAAAGAAAAAGGGTTTGCTACATGGTTAAAAGAATATGTAAGAATTTTGCATCAAATTTCTTATTTAAACCCATTTTTAAGATCGATCAAGTATATATTGATATTTAAACAACCTATTTTTTTTTGAAACTATTATTCAAGAAGAAAATGATGAACAAATCCCACTTCAAGATGTCGATCAAGGCCTTCTTCAAATTGAAGACACGATTGAGGTTGGAAAGTTAATAGCCGAAGTTGAGAAGCCAATATAAAAGGATCATATTTTCCGTATCGACGTGTGTAACATATGTCAAAAACACCTGTTTTGTTGACTCTGATCCCTCGCATGGGTGTAGGATCAAACCAATTACACCTGAACATCATCACTTTGAGTCCAAAATGACCTGCATATTGGAGTTCAAAAATCTGCTGCAGTAGTCCGTAAAAATCGGGTTCGTTATCAGATGCATAGTACTCTGACCCTTTCACAGAAACACCAAAATTATGTGTCGAACGATGTTGTCCGTGTTCATGTGTGTGGAAAACGTAGCCTCTGGTAAAAAAATATAGGCCAACATGTAACACGACAAATGGGCCCTTGAACTAGCTCATGCAACTACAATGGATGATCTTCTGGTGACGTTCGAATCTGCAAAACAAAGAAAAAATAGGTTGTTTAAATATCAATATATACTTGATCGATCTTAAAAATGGGTTTAAATAAGAAATTTGATGCAAAATTCTTACATATTCTTTTAACCATGTAGCAAACCCTTTTTCTTTAATTTTGGTCAATTCCTCATCATTTACGTCACCATACATGTTGTATACTTGTTCATCAAAAATCCTGCACAATATATCGAAAAACTTGTAAACGAATTAATTTAAAAAAAGTGTACGCCATAAATAATTAAATGTATAAACGAGCCTTTCAAAAGGTAGAACTTCCTCGCAATTCAACAATACAAAAGTATGTACCACATGATAGTATTTTTCAGATAAGTAGGCGTTGAGCACGCCTCAAGGACATCATTTATCGGGTAAAGAGCAGACGCGTACGACCTGCATGGATGTCGACGGCGATCTACGATCAGCTAGTTGAATATTGGGATTCAGAAGAAGGAACGCAGAAGAGTCAAACATTCTCAATTTTCACCATGCTGAAACAAAACATAGTTCTGGTAATTTGCAATCTGGAAAAAATATTTCCACCGTCATTTTTTGATGTGATGGAACATTTACCAATCCATCTACCACGAGAAGAGAACTTGGTGGACCAGTTCAATTTCGGTACGTTATAATTAATTACTGTGTTTCGTTTAATTAATATATAAGACATATATATGCATACTTGTTTACATATATAACTGATGATTGTTTAATTTTTTTTTTAGGTGGATGTACCCGTTTGAAAGATTTATGTATCATTTGAAGAAAAAGGCAAAACAAAAAGCCTTTGTTGAAGGATCAATTGCTGAACAGTATATCAATGAGGAAATATCATTCTTTACCTCATATTATTTTGAAGATAATGTGGCAACAAAGAGCAGAAGTACAAGAAAATCATCCCATTGCGATGATGGCCCTGGTTATCCGACGAATGCAAATATTCCCCATATATTTTACAGAAAAGGAAGATGTGGTGGTAAGGTCAGCGATGCCTACTTATCTGAAAAAGACTATCATGTGGTACATACTTTTGTATTGTTGAATTGCGAAGAAGTACTACCTTTTGAAAAGTTCGTTTATACATTTAATTATTTATGGCGTACAATTTTTTTACATTAATTCATTTACAAGTTTTTTTCATTTTATTTTGCAGGATTTTTGATGAACAAGTATACAACATGTATGGTGACGTAAATGACGAGGAATTTACCAAAATTAAAGAAAAAGGGTTTGCTACGTGGTTAAAAGAATATGTAAGAATTTTTCATCAAATTTCTTTTTTATACCCATTTTTAAGATCGATCAAGTATATATTGATATTTAAACAACCTATTTTTTTTTTGTTTTGCAGATTCGAACGTCACCAGAAGATCATCCATTGTGGTTGCATGAGCTAGTTCAAGGGCCCATTTGTCGTGTTACATGTTGGCCTATATTTTTTACCAGAGGCTACGTTTTTCACACACATGAACACGGACAACATCGTTCGACACATAATTTTGGTGTTTCTGTGAAAGGGTCAGAGTACTGTGCATCTGATAACGAATCCGATTTTTACGGACTACTGCAGTAGATTTTTGAACTCCAATATGCAGGTCATTTTGGACTCAAAGTGATGATGTTCAGATGTGATTGGTTTGATCCTACACCCATGCGAGGGATCAGAGTCAACAAAACAGGTGTTTTTGACATATGTTACACACGTCGATACGGAAAATATGATCCTTTTATATTGGCTTCTCAAGCAGATCAAGTGTGTTACATCCCTTATCCGAAGAAAATTACAAGAAGGTCAGACATTGATCGGCGAGCCGTCGTGAAGATCAACCCCAGGGGAACTATTATTCAAGAAGAAAATGATGAACAAATCCCACTTCAAGATGTCGATCAAGGCCTTCTTCAAATTGAAGACACGATTGAGGTTGGAAAGTTAATAGCCGAAGAAGGAATAGTTGAAGAACTTGCAGACAATAATGACGAAGAGCAGGACAATACCGATGAGTCGGACGAAAAAACAATAGGAACTTCTGAATATGGTTCGTTTGATTAATAATAACTTTTTTTTATGTATAAAATATCGATTTGTATTACAAATATTGTACTAGAAATCAAAATATTAATTATCGTAAATTTTTGCATTTTATTTTTTTTAATTATTATATTATTTTGCGACCGAAGATATCTATCGCAACATTGTCGCAAAATGTCGGCAATAATCTGCGTCTCCCGCTTTTTTTTTCGTTGCGACAAATGGCGACAGAATTAATCTGTCACAATGTCCACGTGTCTCCCGCTTTAATGACAAAGCGACAGATTGCGACAGAATAAATCTGTCGCAATGTTCTTAAAAACATCGCGAATCGTCTTCTTCCTCAGACACTTAGCCATTTCGAAACTTACCTCTCAAATCGCCGCCGCTCCTTCGCCGCCGCCAGGTAAGTTTCCGAACTCTTCTTCCCCTTTCTGATCGGTTTAGTGTATAGGTTCGTTGTTTTTTTTCTTTCGAATCGAATTTGGTTCGGTTTAGTGTTTAGGTTCGTCGCCGCTCCTTCGCCGCCGCTCCTTCCCCTTGCCGCATCACCGCGCCGGTCATTTGCCGTCACCGAGGTAAGTTTCCAAATTTTAATAAAAAAGTTTCCAATTGTTTCGATTTTTAGGTGTTTTTGGTTGGGATTTAAAGTTGTGGTCGAAATTTTTTGAGGGTTTAGAGTTAATTTTCGGGTTTAGGGGTTAATTTTAGCTTTTAGGGTTAATTTTTGATTTTAGGGTTAATTTAGAGTTTAGGGTTTATTTAGTGTTTTGGGTTTAATTTGGGGTTTATTTAGGTTTAGGGTTATTAGGGTTATGTTTAGTGATTAGGGTTTAATTTGGGGTTTTTGATTTTATGGTTTTTGATTTTAGGGTTTTTTTAGGGTTTAGGGTTAATTTAGGGTTTAGGGTTATTTTAGGGTTTATGGTTTATTTAGGGTTTAGGGTTTATTTAGTGTTTAGGGTTTAATTTGGGGTTTTTGATTTTAGGATTTTTGATTTTAGGGTTTTTAGGGTTTAGGGTTAATTTAGGGTTTATTTAGGGTTTAGGGTTTATTTAGGGTTTAGGGTTGTAGATTTTAGGGTTTTTTTTAGTGTTTAGGGTTTAATTTGGGGTTTTTGATTTTAGGGTTTTTTTAGGGTTTAGGGTTAATTTAGGGTTTATTTAGGGTTTAGGGTTATTTTAGGGTTTAGGGTTTAGGGTTGTAGATTTTAGGGTTTCTTTAGTATTTAGGTTTAGGGTTTAGGGTTAAGAGTTTAGGATTAGGGTTTAGTGCTAGTTCACGGGTTTTCATAATTTTGTTTTTATATGTAACTTGTAGATGAGTCACTCCCATTCTAGTGGTCGTAGTGGTAGCGGGGTACGATCCCGAGGACGTGGGATCGGATCATCTAGATCACCATCTGTCCATCGGGATCAGGGGGTAGTCGATCCTCCTCGACTTGATGTACCTTTCATGGGTGCGGCTTCCTCCCAATCCGTGAATGAAGGTGCTTCTAGTCATGGTGCATCGCCATCGCCATCGTTGCAGGAGATTCTAGCATCTGCAGAACGTCGTCTCCGACCTCGTCTAGATCCGGATCGCTCCCCCGGTTCTATTTGGTAGGTATTTTTATGCATATAATATATATTTATTTTAATTTCTTTTAAATTAATTTTACCAAACCGATTTTTACAGGTTTGATCGTAATAACGACGTGATTGCGTCCGTCGTCAGCATCTTTCAGTCGGACTTCAAAGGTCCATAGCGGAGTCTCATCCGTGTTCCTCCATCTGATCTGCAGCGTTGGTTTGGGGCTTTCACGGTAAGAATTTTGGCACTTAGTTCAATTTTATATGCATACAAAATTATAAATTTATTTTTTTATAGCAAGCTTATTATTGGGACGAGTCTGTTCATGACCGAGTCTACGCCGGTTGGAGGCTCGCCGTCCGAGATCGCCTCAAGGACAGCATTTATCGGGTAAAGAGCAGACGCGCACGACCTGCATGGATGTCGACGGCGATCTACGATCAGCTAGTTGAATATTGGGATTCAGAAGAAGGAACGCAGAAGAGTCAAACATTCTCAAGCAATCGACGATCCCGAGCGGAGGTCAAATGCGCACCCCCGACCCACACTGCAGGACGGAGATCATTTGTTCGAGTCGCCCATGAGATAGTAAGTAAATAAATATTTATTTTAAAATCTTTTTGAATTTTTTTAATTAAATTTTTTGGGTGCAGACGCAGAAGGAAGGTGAAGAACCTTCTGCATTGCGATTGCTGCAGGAGACTCACCGTCGAGCTGACGGTACTTATATCAGCGATCGCGTTCAGGAAATCGAGGATGCGATTCAGGCAAAGATCACTGATCTCTCTCCCAGTTAGAGGAGAGTTGTGGATTGACCCAACTTTCGCCAGCAGAAATCAACCGCCTCTATCTGGAGGTAAATTTATATTTTTTTTATTTTTTTATTAAATTATTTTAATTGACGTATACTTTTGATTTCGTAGGTTGTCCAACCCGATGCCAAAGGACGTATATACGGTGTCGGTGCAATGACGACTCAGTTAGGTGGTAGTCATCTGGATGCAACATCGATCGGTCACCACGTCTCACTCACTAAGGAGATTGAGCTGTTGAAGAAAAAGATTCAAGAGTTCGAAGACGATCGCAGGAAGATTACTAGACTTGAAGAAGCTGAGGCACATATTGCACGTTACGAGACGCTTTTCGCCCGGCTATTTTCTCCTCGAGACGACCCACCAACGGCGCAAGAGATGCCGTTCAACCCATTTCTGACTCCTCAGCCCGGAGTCGGACCTTCTACGACACCGGCGGACCAAACAACCGGATCAGACAATCCGGATAACTTTTTTGTTTAGTGTTTAATTTGTTTTTAATAAATACTTTTTATTTAATAAATACTTTTTAATTTTAAATAAATATTTTTTATTTTTTATTTTTAAATTTGTTTTTTTAAAATTTAATTTAATTTAAATAATTATTATTTATTAATATTTTTTTTAAAAAAATTATATAATAGATTTGCGACAGAGTGCAACCGATTAGTTTTGTCGTAATGTTGCGACCGAATACCTACCGATATATTTGGTCAGTATATTGCGACAGATTGCGACCGATATATTTTGTCGTTATGTTGCGACCGAATACCTACTCCTATTTCTGTCGCAATATGCGACAGATCTGGATTCACCGATTTGCGACAGATTACCGACATATAGCCATCTGTCGTATATGTGCGACCGACCTACAGATCTGTCTGTCACAAAGTTACGACAGAATCACGACTACACAGATTTTGCGACAACGATTTAGCGACCGATAATCATCGGTCGTAATCTGTCGCAAATTTTTTTTACCGATAGATTCTTCTTCATGTTGCGACATATTTTTCTGTCGCAAATTACAGTTTTTCTTGTAGTGTTGTAAACTGAAGAAAGCGATTTATGGTCTCAAACAATCTCCACGTGCTTGGTATCAAAAACTTCACACTGCACTCACTAATCATGGGTTTGTGAAGAGTGAATCCGATCACTCCCTCTTCACTCTTCAGGGAGAATCAGGTATTGTCGTTCTTTCAATATATGTTGACGACATAATTGTGACTGGTAGTGATCATGATGGCATAAGTCGAACCAAACAAATGTTGCATTCGTCATTTGACATTAAGGATTTGGGGGAATTAAAGTATTTACTTGATATAGAAGTCTTTCTTACTCAATCAGGACTGTTTCTATCACAAAGGAAATACACTCTTGAGTTACTTGCAGCAACAGGAAAGATCGGTGCAAAACCTGCGAAAACACCGCTTGAGGAGAATTTCAAAGAAGTTGGAGATAAATCACCATTTGAGGATGCTGAACTTTATCGATGAACAGTAGGTAAGTTGATTTATCTTTGTATTGCCCGACCTGATATTAGTTTTGCTGTGCACCAAGTTAGTCAATGGATGCATAAGCCAACACAACATCATTGGAGTATGGTGGATCGAATTCTCAAACACTTAAATGATGTGGACATCCAAGGCAACACCATTGGAGCTGAATTCATGCATGGACGAGCTGCATCGGAAGCTAGCTATGGGATGAACACAGCGGGAGAATGCGTTGAGCCAATTGGACCGATTACAAGATCTCGTGCCAAGAAGCTGCAAGCTGCACCAAATGGCCTTATTCTCCCTTGTTTGGGTCAAGAACACTTGGAAGAATGTGTTGGATTGGTCCAACAACAAGCCCAGCCCATTATCCACACGATATCAAGCTTGGAAGGCCCACAAGTGAAACCCAAATTTTAGGCCCAATAAGGGTGACGAAAACTGAAATCAATTCTGGTCAAAATGTCTTTCCAACACCATCTTGAAGACCACAAAGTCACCATTATGGTTCTTTTGAAGTTCACACAATCACATTCAATGCTTCTTGAAGACCACACATTCACACCTTGTTTTTTGTGCTTATTTATTTTAATTTTGTTAACTTTTATGTGTTGTTCTCTATAAATAGAGATCACAAATCAGATTTGTAACACAACTTTGAAATATATTTTGAGAGGTTTCTCTTAGAGTTCTTTTAGAACTAATTTCTGAACTTATCGGATCTTCATCCGTGACGTTCAAACTTGACTTATCAAGTGTTGATTCCGCACAACACTTGTGGCGTCTTCGATCACCCTACGTTTCTAAACCAGGTTCACTCGGGGTTTAAGACCGTTCTTCACGAACGTTTGCTTAGGTTTCGTTTGCGAGTTGTTTAGGGGTTTAGGGAACCCATCCACCGCCTATCGGGAAATCTATCGATCTTGGGATCATATCATTTGGTATCAGAGCCTAAATTTTCCTATTAGGATTATCCTTTATCTTTTTATCAATTTTACATTTTATCTTATCTTATTTTATCATTTCTTTTTATCGTTTTATTGACTTTCGACTTTGATTTTTGTTAGAGTCAAATTGCAAAGGGAATCAACAAAAAAAAAAGAAGCAAAAAAAAACAAAAGAAAAAAAAAGGGATCAAAAAAGAAATCTGAAAAAAAAAGTTGAAGAAAAAAAAAAGAGAAAGCAAAACAAAAAAAGAAAAGAAAAGAGAAAAAAAAAGAATAGTCGAAGTTGATTCTGTTTGAGTCGGAATTCATATTTCGATTTTGAGTCGAAGTCGTTTTTTTTTTAGTCGTACTCGAAGTTTCATCTTTGAGTCGTTGAGTTGTATTCCAAAATTTTTGAGTCATAGTCGAAGTTTCATCTTTGAGTCGTTTGAGTTTTCTTGTTTTGAATATTGGGTTTTGAGATTTAGAGTCACTCTTACTCATCTTTTAACTTGGTTTAGTGAGTTGAGATTTGGAATCCATTGTTGTTGCATCTGATTGAGTTCCTTAATTAGTTTGCACAAGGATTCGTAAGAGAAACGAGAGAGTTGAATGATACACAAATTGAGCGAAACACCTTTCTGAGTGATTTGTGAGGTTCTTTCATCTTCCTTTTCCTTGTCTATTTCTGTTTATTTGCTGACGTTTTTACTTGCAGGAAAATTTCATAACGGCGGATGAACAAAATCGCAATCTAGACAATCAGCAACATGAAGAAGCAAACCCACTTCAAATGCAGGCCTTGATGGGTGAGCTACGGAGAATCATGCGAGCTGAGTTGGAGGGTATCCATCAAAGAATAGACCAGATGGAAAATGAGGCGCAGGTCTCACGTAACCTGCCATGACAAAATGCGGTAAAAAGACAACCTCGAAATGGTCCCGAAAGAGCTAGAACACCACCACAAGTTTCTAGCAACGAAGAAGATGTAAGATCAGATTTTTATGAGACTCCTCGGAGGCAAAGACGAGAAAGAAGGGCTCGGGAGCATGTTGATGATGATCTCAGTGGTATAAAACTTGAAATCCCATCTTTTCATGGCAGGAATGATGCTGAAACTTACTTGGAGTGGGAACGGAAGGTTGAGATGGTGTTTGACGTACATCACTATTCTGAGCGAAAGAAAGTGAAGTTGGCAGCCGCTCGCTTTAGTGATTATGCACTTGCATGGTGGGATCAACTTGTAACCACACGAAGAAGAAATGAGGAGAGAATCCTATTGATGCTTGGGATGACATGAAAGCAGTTATGAGGCGACGATTTGTTCCAAACCACTTGTGACACCCGTAACCCGTGTACAGTATACGGGCTGTGCCACATGGACAATAGTAATAAAATAATAATAATGTGGAAGCAAAAATAGAAATCAAAAAACATTTTAAATAAACCAGAGTAAGCAGCGGAAAATACAACAGGCGATCAGTATCGCAAAATAACACATGTCCGAATAGTTATAATTTAGCCGTACAAAATGCGGGAAATACAAGTCTCGTAACCCAAAATGTAAATCCCGTACATGATGCTGCCTCTCTCAGGTCGTCGTCTGCCGGATGCGCTAGGCGTAATCCTCGTGATCTGAAAAATGTAAACCACGAGGGCTAAGCACAACTGCTTAGTGAGTAGCCCGGGTTGAACCCGGAAATCCCGTTCCCAACGAGAACGGTACAGTCGACATTTCCATAAAAACACATGCAATAAGTAAAACACAGTAAGCACGTAAATAACAATCACAATCACGCCCGTATGGAGTCCACCATAGGGCTTAACCGTATACCCTGGTCAAGTCCATAACCAGGGTTGAATCCATGCCCGTCACTCGCGTGACGTTGGCCATCGCATCGCATGCGATCGTGCGCGTCTCCATACGCATCACGGTATCCGGTCCCTACCGAGCTACCGTTTAACGCCATGCAAATTCTACCCGCATACAATCACTCAACGATCACTCGTATTTCGATATCGCACATCTAACTCCGCTACGCAACGTTCTGGCGGAACTCGGTTCGATTGATCCCAATCGCGAAGTCTTATCCTCAGGTGGGGGTTGGTTTGTCCACGGTCAAGTCTGGTCAGGCCCGGGCCAATCCCGTTAGCCGTTTACTCTTT
>NW_010965601.1:100889-102126 GCF_000463585.1 Tarenaya hassleriana
ACCAGAACTGGTCAGCCCCGGACCAGACTTCTCCTTCCCCTTTGGTCCCTCTCTTTGGTCAGATGGAGTGTTCTGTACTCCGACACGTCTGGTCCGGTGGACCAGGAATGGTCAGCCCCGGACCAGACGCCTTCTTCTCTTGGTCCGTTCGTTCCTTCCTGGCTCGGTGGACCGTGAGGCTTCGGAACACGTCTGGTCCGGCGGACCAGAACTGGTCAGCCCCGGACCAGACATGTTTTTTCTCCGGTCCGCCTCCTTTCTTCTGGTTCGGCGGAGTGACGTGGTATGTCCCAGTCTCGGTCCGGAGCTGACCAACATCTGGTCCGGCGGACCGGGACTGGGACCTTTTTTCTCCTTCGCGATTTTCGGTTCTGTTTCGATCTTGCTCATCCGTTTCGATCTAGGGTTGCTTCCAAATGCTTTTAAAACATAGTTTGACATCCCTAAACATGTTCTAAACCTCAAACACGCAATGAAATCTCGATTTGGACCATCACACATTGAAAATGAGTTCTCACAAATCCAACTCAAGCCACTCACCTTGTTCTTGAGTTTGTCCGAGCTTGTGTGCGTTCCTCGTGGCTCCACACGACGTGAGAAGCTTAGGGACACCTCTGGACACGTCCCTCTTGGTCTCCCCGAGCTCCCCTTGCACTGGTTCATCCCCTTTCTCTCCTTTTCTCCCCTTTTTCTTCTTCCTCTGTTTCTGTCCGAAAATGCCTAAGTCCCAGCTTGGGAGATGTTTATGATGCGAGATAGGGAGTTCGTGGGCTCAAGCCCAAGCCCATAGGCGAGCCTACAACGTCCTCGAGGTGTGGGAGGCGGCTGGACGGCAAGCGGGCCCCGGAATCCGGCGAATTCCGCGTCCCAAGGTGGCAAGTTGACAAGTTGCGGAATCTGTTATTCCCGGTCCGCCGGACCAACTTCCTGGTCCGCCGGACCGGGGTCAGTTTAATTTTTTTTTTGAAATTCTTCTCCCAGACCGCGCATCTGTTCCCACTCCGACTGAGCGGTTGGTCCGCCGCGGACCATTCCTGGTCCGGCGGACCAACCCTGTATTTTATTTTTTTTTTCTTTTCCTTTTCTTCATTCTTCCTCAATCCTTTCCGCACATGACGATCCTCGTGCCTCTCTCCGATATTGTATCATCACTTTTGGTGATTTCGTGATATCTCTATTTAATTATTCATTTTTAATAATTAAATATTCCAATCGGGCTTCGGGGTATTACAAATCC
>NW_010965601.1:102387-103356 GCF_000463585.1 Tarenaya hassleriana
CCGCTACGTACCTCCGCAGCATCGACACGTGGAACACGTCATGGACGTTGCCCAACTCCTGCGGTAATCCAAGACGGTATGCAACAGCTCCCACTCTCGCGATCACGGGGTAAGGTCCGATGTATAGCGGCTTCAGCTTCCCGCTCTGCCCGAACCTCGCATGACCCCGCATCGCCTGCACTCGGAGAAAGGCATAATCTCCAACCTCAAGCGCAAAGTCTAGTCTCCGCTGATCGACATACGACTTCTGCCGATCCTGTGCCGTCTTCAGGTGGGCGCGAATCCTCCGTATCACCTCGGTGGTCTCCTCCACGATCTCCGGCCCGAACTCTCGGCGCTCGCCGATCTCCGTTCAACATAACGGTGTCTTGCACGGTCGCCCGTACAAGGCCTCGTATGGAGATACTCCGATACTCGTGTGATGACTGTTGTTGTACGCAAACTCGCACAACGTCATGTACTGGTCCCACGGAGCTCCCCACTCCAGGATACAAGCTCTGAGCATGTCCTCCAAAGTCTGTATAGTCCGCTCCGACTGACCGTCTGTCTGAGGATGATATGCCGTACTCATCTTGAGATTCGTCCCCATCGCCTCCTGAATCGCCTTCCACAGACGGGATGTAAATCGGGCGTCTCTATCCGATATAATCTCGTTTGGAACTCCATGAAGACGTACGATCTTATCAATGTAAATCTGCGCCAACCGCCCGATCGGATACTCCTGACGGATAGGAATGAAATGGGCGGACTTGGTTAGTCGATCCACGACTACCCAAATGGCGTTCTTCTTGCTCGGCGTGAGTGGTAACCCGACCACGAAATCCATGGCAATCGAATCCCACTTCCACTCTGGAATCTCCAACGGCTGTAGCTTGCCTCCCGGCATCTGTCGCTCTGCCTTTACTTGCTGACAAGTGAGGCACCTCGCTACGTAATCCGCTACATCTCTCTTGACCCTCGGCCAAGTAT
>NW_010965601.1:103997-104396 GCF_000463585.1 Tarenaya hassleriana
AAATCCATGACGTTGGCCGTCGTGTCGCACACGACTAAAACGCGTCTCAAACGCCCGTCAAGTCCATGACGGTGATGGTTGAGTCCACAACCATCCACAAACACAGTCATGCTTAACTCGTACGCACGAGCAAGCTACACACATGGCACACAACGTGCAACATCCCCATAGTACAACCATACGCATCACGGTATTCGGTCCCTACCGAGCTACCGTTTAACGCCATGCAAATTCTACCTGCATACAATCACTCAACGATCACTCGTATTTCGATATCGCACATCTCACTCCGCTACGCAACGTTCTGGCGGAACTCGGTTCGATTGATCCCAATCGCGAAGTCTTATCCTCAGGTGGGGGGTGGTTTGTCCACGGGCAAGTCTGGTCCGGCTTGGGCCA
>NW_010965601.1:104408-106399 GCF_000463585.1 Tarenaya hassleriana
TCCCGGTTGAATTTGAGTTTTCTTCCAATTTTTCTTGGACTCTGGTCCGGCGGACCAGGTTCTGGTCAGCCGGACCAGTCCTCCTTTTCTCCTGGTCCGCTCCGTCTCTCAGCCAGGCGGTGCGCACTCTCACGGAGTATGTCTGGTCCGGCGAACCAGAACTGGTCAGCCCCGGACCAGACTTCTCCTTCCCCTTTGGTCCCTCTCTTTGGTCAGACGGAGTGTTCTGTACTCCGACACGTCTGGTCCGGCGGACCAGGAATGGTCAGCCCCGGACCAGACGCCTTCTTCTCTTGGTCCGTTCGTTCCTTCCTGGCTCGGCGGACCATGAGGCTTCGGAACACGTCTGGTCCGGCGGACCAGAACTGGTCAGCCCCGGACCAGACATGTTTTTTCTCCGGTCCGCCTCCTTTCTTCTGGTTCGGCGGAGTGACGTGGTCTGTCCCAGTCTCAGTCCGGAGCTGACCAACATCTGGTCCGGCGGACCGGGACTGGGACCTGTTTTCTCCTTCGCGATTTTCGGTTCTGTTTCGATCTTGCTCATCCGTTTCGATCTAGGGTTGCTTCCAAATGCTTTTAAAACATAGTTTGACATCCCTAAATTCTAAACCTTAAACACGCAATGAAATCTCGATTTGGACCATCACACATTGAAAATGAGTTCTCACAAATCCAACTCAAGCCACTCACCTTGTTCTTGAGTTTGTCCGAGCTTGTGTGCGTTCCTCTTGGCTCCACACGACGTGAGAAGCTTAGGGACACCTCTGGACACGTCCCTCTTGGTCTCCCCGAGCTCCCCTTGCACTGGTTCATCCCCTTTCTCTCCTTTTCTCCCCTTTTTCTTCTTCCTCTGTTTCTGTCCGAAAATGCCTAAGTCCCAGCTTGGGAGATGTTTATGATGCGAGATAGGGAGTTCGTGGGCTCAAGCCCAAGCCCATAGGCGAGCCTACAACGTCCTCGAGGTGTGGGAGGCGGCTGGACGGCAAGCGGGCCCCGGAATCCGGCGGACCAACCCTGTATTTTATTTTTTTTTCTTTTCCTTTTCTTCATTCTTCCTCGATCCTTTCCGCACGTGACGATCCTCGTGCCTCTCTCCGATATTGTATCATCACTTTTGGTGATTTCGTGATATCTCTATTTAATTATTCATTTTTAATAATTAAATATTCCAATCGGGTTTCGGGGTATTACAAATCCTCCCCCCTTAAAAAGAATTCGTCCTCGAATTCGGAATCGCATAATATCATCAATACTTTCTCGTACTCGATATTATCACCAAAACACAATCCATATTGCCAACGTCATCCGAAGCATAAGTCTGATACAACCGAACGTCATATAAAAGGAGTTCGTACAACGCTCAAGTAAAAAGGTGCGGATAACTACTACGCATCTCTGCCTCGGGTTCCCAGGTCATGTCAGAGACCCCTTGGCTTCGCCACAAGACCTTCACGAGTGGCACCTCCTTCGTCCGCAGCTTCTTGATCTTCCGGTCCACGATCTGGAGCGGCTCATCGCGGAAACGCGTAGCCTCTGTAAACTCCAACTCCTGTGGCTGTAGTACGTGAGAAGGGTCCGCTACGTACCTCCGCAGCATCGACACGTGGAACACGTCATGGACGTTGCCCAACTCCTGCGGTAATCCAAGACGGTATGCAACAGCTCCCACTCTCGCGATCACGGGGTAAGGTCCGATGTATAGCGGCTTCAGCTTCCCGCTCTGCCCGAACCTCGCATGACCCCGCATCGCCTGCACTCGGAGAAAGGCATCATCTCCAACCTCAAGCGCAAAGTCTCATCTCCGCTGATCGGCATACGACTTCTGCCGATCCTGTGTCGTCTTCAGATGGGCGCGAATCCATGTTTAGACGAACTCTAAACATGTTTCGACGCACTCTAAATATGTTTTGAGGCACTCTAAAATTGTTTTAATGCACTGTAATCATGTTTGTATGCACTCTTAATCACTTTAAACATGTTTGGATGCGCTT
>NW_010965601.1:108767-113938 GCF_000463585.1 Tarenaya hassleriana
GGAATGAAATGGGCGGACTTGGTTAGTCGATCCACGACTACCCAAATGGCGTTCTTCTTGCTCGGCGTGAGTGGTAACCCGACCACGAAATCCATGGCAATCGAATCCCACTTCCACTCTGGAATCTCCAACGGCTGTAGCTTGCCTCCCGGCATCTGTCGCTTTGCCTTTACTTGCTGACAAGTGAGGCACCTCGCTACGTAATCCGCTACATCTCTCTTGACCCTCGGCCAAGTATCATCACTTTTGAACCAAAAGGTTGAATCAGGAGATCCAAGATCGTGTGGAGACTCAATACTATGTTGAGATGGAGGAGTTGCTACATCTTGCGATCAAGTTTGAGATCCAAATCAAAAGAAGGGCGAAAACACATCAGAAGTTTGGTTCCAACTCTTCCAATGCTCGGCCACATTTCCACAAAGAAGATAAGCAACCTTTTGGTTCAAAAGTGGCAGCAAAGCCCGAGGGCAAACCTGATACGTCCTAGCCTAGAAAGCAAGGTATTTCTGATGCTCTTCCATCACGTACTCGAGATATTCGATGTTTTAAGTGTTTGGGCAGAGGACACTATGCAAATGAGTGCCGAATCGAAGAACTTTGGTGGTTCGTGATAATGGAGAGGTTGAAACCGAAGCTGAGGGTGAATCTGATTCAATGACGTCTTTGGAGAGTGATGTAGATGAGCAAAAGGCTGAGTCAGGTAAACTGATGGTGACTAGAAGGGTTTTGAATCTTCGATCAAAAGAAGAGGAGAAAATCCAGCGAGAAAACATCTTTTATACAAGATGTGTTGTTAAGGACAAGGTTTGTAGTTTGATCATTGATAGTGGGAGTTGTACTAACGTGGCGAGCAATTCTTTGGTTGAAAAGCTAGGGTTGCTTACTCAGAAGCATCCTAAACCATACAAACTTCAGTGGCTGAATGACAGTGGAGAAACGAAGGTTCATAGGCAAGTAAAAGTTCCATTTCGTATTGGCAAATACGAAGATGAAGTGCTATGTGATGTTGTGCCTATGCAAGCTGGTCATTTACTTCTTGGGCGGCCATGGCAGTTTGATACCCGTGCTCAACACGATGGATACTCCAACAAATATTCTTTTGAGTTCAAAGGGAAGCAAATCAGATTGGTTCCTTTGACTCCTAAAGAAGTGTATGAAGATCAACTCCAAATGATCAAGAATGAGAAGAAATTGTGTGACCATGAGGTAGTTCACTCAAAAATTGGTGAGGATTTGAGAAAAACCCAGTCAAAGGCCTTTGAGAGTATACCCGTGAGATCAAACACAAATTTCTTCATGAGAGCGAGAGAGGTTAAGAACGAATTCAAAGGGAAACAAATCAGATTGGTTCCTTTGACTCCTAAAGAAGTGTATGAAGATCAACTCCAAATGATCAAGAATGAGAAGAAATTGTGTGACCATGAAGTAGTTCACTCAAAAATTGGTGAGGATTTGAGAAAAACCCAGTCAAAGGCCTTTGAGAGTATACCTGTGAGATCAAACACAAATTTCTTCATGAGAGCGAGAGAGGTTAAGAAAGCATTGCTTTCGCACCAGCCTATGTTTGTACTTCTGTACAAAGAGGCTCTTTTGAACACTAACGAACTCACCTCTACTTTGCCTGTTCTTGATCTTCTGCAGGAATACGACGATGTTTTTCCGGAGGAGATTCCAAATGGACTGCCACCATTACGAGGAATCGAGCATCAAATCGATTTTATTCCCGGTGCAAGTATTCCGAACAAGGCAGCCTATAGAACCATTCCCGAGGAAACCAAAGAGCTTCAGAGGAAAATTTCGGATCTGATGGAGAAGGGACACGTCCGAGAAAGCATGTCACCATGTGCCGTGCCAGTGATTCTTGTACCAATGAAAGATGGTACGTGGCGAATGTGTGTTGATTGTCGTACAGTCAACCAAATCACGGTAAAGTATCGCCATCCTATTCCGAGACTTGATGACATGTTGGATGAGTTGCATGGTTCAAAATTCTTTTCTAAGGTTGATTTGAGAAGTGGCTATCATCAAATACGCATGAAAGAAGGTGATGAATGGAAAACCGCCTTTAAAACAAAGCATGGGTTGTATGAATGGTTGGTTATGCCTTTTGGCTTAACAAATGCACCTAGCACGTTTATGAGGCTGATGAATCACGTTCTTAGACATTTTCTAGGACGTTTCGTGGTTGTGTATTTTGATGATATCCTGATATATAGCAAGAACCTTGTTGAACATGTTGAACACATTAAATCTGTCTTGGATGTTCTGCAAAAGGAGCAATTGTTTGCTAACCTCAAGAAATGCACGTTTTGCACTAACAAGTTGGTGTTTTTTGGGGTTTGTGGTTAGTGAGTAGGGAATTCATGTCGATGAAGAGAAGATCGCAGCCATAAGGGATTGGCCATGTCCGAGGACAATTGGTGATGTGAGGAGTTTTCATGGACTTGCAAGTTTTTACAGAAGGTTTGTTAAGGACTTTAACACCATAGCTGCACCACTTACAGAAGTTATCAAGAAGAATGTCGGGTTTAAGTGGGGAGATGCATAAGAAGCTGCGTTTCAACTTTTGAAAGAAAAACTCACTCATTCTTCACTCTTATCTCTACCTCGTTTTTCTAAATCTTTCGAGGTAGAATACGATTCTTCTGGTGTAGGTATTGGAGCTGATTTGATAGAGGATGGAAATTCCGAAAGAGAAGATGCAAATGATGTGTTTTTACTCATCAAATCTGGGCATATCGAAGATTTTTCAACTCTTATGGAGTTCGGTATTGTATCTCTATTTTTTTGGTTCATGTCAAAATGTTATATTTGATCCAGGAATCAAAACGATAATGAAACCATGTGCAAGACGAGCAAACAAAGGCGAAAAGATGTTGTATTTGAACTGGGAGACATGGTTTGGGTGCACATACGCAAAGAGAGATTTCAAAGTTGAAGCCCAGGGGAGTTGGCCATTTCAAAGTTCTTAAAAAAACAATTACCAACTCGAGCTTCCGAGTGAGTTTCGTGTTAGTTTAACATTTTATGCTGCTGATCTATATCCTTTTGTTGCAGCTTAATCAAATTTGAGGACAAATCTTTCTCTCTGAAGAGGAGAATGATGTGGACATCCAAGGCAACACCATTGGAGCTGAATTCATGCATGGACGAGCTGCATCGGAAGCTAGCTACGTGTTGGGTTTCCTGGGATCTCATGAGCGAATCCTATTCCTAAGAGATCGATTCTAGGGTTTGCGCAGCGGATGTAAAACAAAAATTTAATAAACCCTAGAACCATGCTGCTATTGAAATCGTAGAAACTTTAGAACGCTTACCTCAATCGATCCGGGGCCTGTATCAACTGAAGAATTCGTTCGATCACGAAAGGCAGGAAGATTACCTCGCCCTCTACACGTATCCACACCTCGGGATGGATTCCAACGATTGGAACTTGTCTGCTAGGACTCGAATCTCTATTCGGTTTGTGCACTTTGATAAAACGAGACTTTGAATTCCTTGAACTCTTTGGATCTCACCAAAAGCTCTTAGAATTCTCTGAAAGTCGGCTCTCAAAAGTCTCTCTCTCATTAGGGTTCTTAATCTCCTCCTTATAAAGTGATTTAACCCTAATTCGGTTTAATTTCGGAAAAACTGAAGCCCGGAACGGACGGTCCAGAGATACACGCGGACCGTCCGTTCCAGCACGTGGAACGGACGTTCCGCTCACGTGGACCGTCCGGTCTGGTTCGGGCAGACCGTCCGTTCTGGACTTTCTGGTCCGTCCGTTCCAGCCCCTTCCGTCTCGGTTTTTCGTCGTTTTCTCTCGTGCATTTATCCTTCCCTGCGTGTGTGACTCTGTAGGCTCATTCGATATAGCAGTATAACCCGAAATCTCTATTTCAGATATACAAGTCATAGGCGGTCTCTAGCAAGACACTATGACTACCTATCTCGAATAGAGTTTGTTCGTGATCTTTACGAACGCCAGAGATGATTCCGGCTGATGATCCTTTTGTATCGCGATATCATATGTCGAACTTGGATCTCACCAAAAGCTCTTAGAATTCTCTGAAAGTCGGCTCTCAAAAAACTCTATCTTATTAGGGTTCTTAATCTCCTTCTTATAAAGTGATTTAACCCTAATTCGGTTTAATTTCGGAAAAACTGAAGCCCGGAACGGACGGTCCAGAGATACACGCGGACCGTCCGTTCCAGCACGTGGAACGGACGTTCCGCTCACGTGGACCGTCCGGTCTGGTTCGGGCGGACCGTCCGTTCTGGACTTTCTGGTCCGTCCGTTCCAGCCCTTCCGTCTCGGTTTTTCGTCGTTTTCTCTCGTGCATTTGTCCTTCCCTGCGTGTGTGACCCTGTAGGCTCATTCGATATAGCAGTATAACCCGAAATCTCTATTTCGGATATACAAGTCATAGGCGGTCTCTAGCAAGACACTATGACTACCTATCTCGAATAGAGTTTGTTCGTGATCTTTACGAACGCCAGAGATGATTCCGGCTGATGATCCTTTTGTATCGCGATATCATATGTCGAACATAAGGCATGGACAAGCCACCTTATCTGATTCGACTGCTTTCTCGTTCACTGAGTTCGACTGTCTAAAATAGACGACGTTCGTCTATAGTGCGGCAACACATTTCTACAGTCTCGCTCACACGAGGGGCCCAGCGATATCTCTCTCTTTTACGAGAGGTAAAAATCCCGTCTTGACTATCTACAATCCAGTACATGATTCGTTTCGTACCTGACACACGCCTTTATAATCCTCCTGTTACGCAGGACGTTTGACGTATTCAAAGCACACAACTCCTCATGTTGGATTCCGTAGATATCTCAGGTCTTAGGATCCAATCATGGAACCGCTATATGAGATTCAAGTCATGACGCTAGTCCATGTGACAATCTCATGCGGGTCATTCCAGTATTCCGTTCTCCAACGAATACCTATGACTGTGATCGTATCCAATACCTATGATCATCTATGTGATCATCAATCACACATCATACTAGTCTTATTATCTCGTTATTCCCATAACGACACAAGACTAGGGAATTTAGTATCATTCCTAATGATACATAGATTTCATAACAGATCTAGCATGCAAGAACATGTAATGAATAAAATACTCTCATAAAAACACATAGAAAGTATCAATACATCAAATGTATCTAAA
>NW_010965601.1:116458-118195 GCF_000463585.1 Tarenaya hassleriana
GATCATCCGTAACATGGGTCATGCCAAAGCTGAGCGTGCCGGATTATCTTTGTGAGGCAGGGTAGGAAATCGTGGTTCCTACAGCTTGAATATGGTTTATCTTGGGTTAAGTTGTCAAGTTTGACTTGAGACTTAATGGTACAGATGAGACGAGTATGCAATGATATTTGATATCATAGTCTCATAAAGGATCTAAGAGTCATATTAGATATGATTGACATTAGATGTCTACCTAAATAGCATGAGGATAGGTGTAACAATTTATTCTTGTGTGAAATACGGATCTTAGTCCCATATAGAAAATTATTGTAGGGTTAGTTTTCTTTATGGGAATATAGCTTATCTTTACATCTGTGTTGTCATTGTTTTGATGATGGACTAGCTGGTAATGGATCATAGATAGATTGACACTGATTGATGATGGACTAGCTGGTAGTAGATCATTAATAGAAGCTGCATTTTGTTTTGTTTGTTCTGTTTTGTCTCTTTTGTAGGACATGGCGTCAACCGGTAGCGTACCGAGTTTGACGATGCGATCTATCCTTGAGAAGGATAAATTGACCGGGACAAACTTCTTAGACTGGTATCGTAACTTGAGAATAGTTCTCAAGCACGATAAGAAGTCATACGTCCTGGAAGGGGCTCTACAACCAGAGCCTGCGGCCAATGCCTCGAGAGCCGTCAGGGATGCTTGGTTGAAGCATCAGTCTGACGACAATGAGATCTCCTGTCTCATGTTGGGAAGCATGGCCCCGAATCTGCAAAAGCAGTTTGAGGGGAAGAGCTTGTTTGATATGATCGAACAGCTCAAGACCATGTTTCAGGAGCGAGCGCGTACTGAAAAGTACAAGACGCTAAAAGCTATATCCTGCTCGGCCGATTTCAGCATCCCATGCAGTTCGGCTAAGCTCTTGGTCATCCCGTGCATATGGTACTGCATTACGAACTGGTTATAGTCTTCGGGTAATGACATCAGGATCAAGTCTGCAACCAAGTCGCCATCGAAGTTCACTCCCATACGCTCAAGTTCCTCAACATGAGCTCGCATGTTGAGGACGTGGGTGTTGACAGAACTGCCTCTCGGCATATCCGTCTTCACTAGAGCTTTTAGCGTCTTGTACTTTTCAGTACGCGCTAGCTCCTGAAACATGGTCTTGAGCTGTTCGATCATATCAAACATGCTCTTCCCCTCAAACTGCTTTTGCAGATTCGGGGCCATGCTTCCCAACATGAGACAGGAGATCTCATTGTCGTCAGACTGATGCTTCAACCAAGCATCCTTGACGGCTCTCGAGGCATTGGCCGCAGGCTCTGGTGGTAGAGCCCCTTCCAGGACGTATGACTTCTTATCGTGCTTGAGAACTATTCTCAAGTTACGATACCAGTCTAAGAAATTTGTCCCGGTCAATTTATCCTTCTCAAGGATAGATCGCATCGTCAAACTCGGTACACTACCGGTTGACGCCATGTCCTACAAAAGAGACAAAAACATAACGAACAAAACAAATGCAGATTCTATTAATGATCTACTACCAGCTAGTCCATCATCAATCAGTGTCAATCTATCTATGATCCACTACCAGCTAGTCCATCATCAAAACAATGACAACATTTGGATGGTTTTCGATTTGTGATTGAGAACTCGAGTTTGATGATTTATCGAGACGATATTTACTATGGTAATGGTTATCTAGTTAATGGTTTATATGTCTTGAATGATCAGCCTTCGAACTCGAC
>NW_010965601.1:120528-124826 GCF_000463585.1 Tarenaya hassleriana
GATGATCATAGGTATTGGATACGATCACAATCATAGGTATTCGTTGCAGAACGGAATACTGGATTGACCCGCATGAGATTGTCACATGGACTAGCGTCATGACTTGAATCTCATATGACGGTTGCATGATTGGATCCTAAGACCTGAGATATTTACGGAATCCAACATGAGGAGTTGCGTACTTTGAATACGTTAAACGTCTTGGGTAACATGAGGACTATAAAGGCGTGTATCAGGTACGAAACGAATCATGTACTGGATTGTAGATAGTCAAGACGGGATTTGTACCTCTCGTAAAAGAGAGAGATATCGCTGGGCCCCTCGTGTGAGCGAGACTGTAGAAATGTGTGGCCGCACTATAGACGAACGTCGTCTATTTCAGACAGTCGAAGTCACACGAGGGGGCCAGCGATATCTCTCTCTTTTACGAGAGGTACAAATCCCGTCTTGACTATCTACAATCCAGTACATGATTCGTTTCGTACCTGATACACGCCTTTATAGTCCTCCTGTTACGCAGGACGTTTGACGTATTCAAAGCCCGCAACTCCTCATGTTGGATTCCGTAGATATCTCAGGTCTTAGGATCCGATCATGGAACCGTCATATGAGATTCAAGTCATGACGCTAGTCCATGTGACAATCTCATGCGGGTCATTCCAGTATTCCGTTCTCCAACGAATACCTATGATCGTGATCGTATCCAATACCTATGATCATCTATGTGATCATCAATCACACATCATACTAGTCTTATTATGTCGTTATTCCCATAACGACATAAGACTAGGGAGTTTAGTATCATTCATAATGATACATGGATTTCATAACAGATCTAGCATGCAAGAACATGTAATGAATAAAATACTTTCATAAGACTATAGAAAGTATCAATACATCGAATGTATCGGAACAAAGCTCATAATCAGTACATCATAGAGCACTAAACCAACACTACGGGATGAACACAGCGGGAGAATGCGTTGAGCCAATTGGACCGATTACAAGATCTTGTTCCAAGAAGCTGCAAGCTGCACCAAATGGCCTTATTCTCCCTTTTTTGGGTCAAGAACACTTGGAAGAATGTGTTGGATTGGTCCAACAACAAGCCCAGCCCATTATCCACATGATATCAAGCTTGGAAGGCCCACAAGTGAAGCCCAAATTTTAGGCCCAATAAGGGTGACGAAAATTGAAATCAATTCTGGTCAAGATGTCTTTCCAACACCATCTTGAAGACCACAAAGTCACCATTATGGTTCTTTTGAAGTTCACACAATCACATTCAAGGCTTCTTGAAGACCACACATTCACACCTTGTTTTTTGTGCTTATTTATTTTAATTTTGTTAACTTTTATGTGTTGTTCTCTATAAATAGAGATCACAAATCAGATTTGTAACACAACTTTGAAATATATTTTGAGAGGTTTCTCTTAGAGTTCTTTTAGAACTAATTTCTGAACTTATCGGATCTTCATCCGTGGCGTTCAAACTTGACTTATCAAGTGTTGATTCCGCACAACACTTGTGGCGTCTTCGATCATCCTACGTTTCTAAACCAGGTTCACTCGGGGTTTAAGACCGTTCTTCACGAACATTTGCTTAGGTTTCGTTTGCGAGTTGTTTAGGGATTTAGGGAACCCATCCACCGCCTATCGGAAAATCTATCGATCTTGGGATCATATCAATACTAGTCTTGGTATATCATTAAAGGGAACACCGTGCAAAGGAGTTTGGATGAAATGCAACGGGCATGCCGAGATAGTTGGATACTACGATGCGGACTGGGCTGGAGACAGAAACGATCGGAAATCCACAACAGGATATTGCACATTTGTTGGAGGAAATCTCGTCACTTGGAAGAGCAAGAAAAAATCAGTGGTTGCAAGATCTACCGCCGAAGCAGAATAACGCGCCATGGCAAATACTGCAAGTGAGCTAACTTGGTTGAAAGCTCTTCTTAGTGATCTTGGGTTTCATTCCAACAAACCGATCACTCTACATTGCGACAATCAAGCTGCGATTCACATTGCCACAAATTCGGTGTTCCATGAGCGCACCAAGCATATAGAGGTGGACTGTCACTTTATACGGGAGAAGGTGATGAACGAGGTCATTACACTTACATACACAAAGAGTGCAGATCAACTAGCTGATATCTTCACCAAAGCCGCAAGATCTCATGTCTTAGACAAGCTTCTCGTCAAGGTTGGACTTATCCATTATTCAACTCCAACCTTGAGGGGGAATGTTAAAGACGTTGAAGACAACATAGATGGCGGATCATCATCAGATGACCTGCACAACAAGGAACCTACGAAATAAATGCAGAAGCTAATCATCTTGGTGCATTAATGTGAAGATATCATGCAGCACATCTTTATCATACAAATCAAGTATTGAAGACAGCACCTCATTAAATGCTTGTCATGCACACATGTAACAGCTAGTGCATTTAATACTTTGTCTCTAATCTGTCCTATAAATGTATATAACCTCTCACATTATGAATAAGAAGAATCCTCCATTCTCTCTTCATTTTCGTCCTCACTTCATACTCTAAAACTCACCAGAGTGCATCCAAACACTTTTAGAGTGCATCCAAACATGTTTAGAGTGCATCGAAACATTTTTAGAGTGCGTCGAAACATGTTTAGAGTGCGTTGAAACATGTTTTGAGTGCAACAAAAGATGTTTAGAGTTCGTCGAAATATGTTTAGAGCACGTCAAAACATATACAAAGCGCATCCATACATGTTTAAAGTGCGTCGAAACATATTAAGAGTGCATACAAACATGATTAGAGTGCATTAAAACAATTTTAGAGTGCGTCAAAACATATTTAGAGTGCGTCGAAACATGTTTAGACGAACTCTAAACATGTTTTGAGGGCAATAAAACACATTTAGAGTGCATCAAAACATGTTTAGAGTGTGTCAAAACATACTTAGAGTGCATCCAAACATGTTTAGAGAGCATCCAAACATTTTTAGAGTGCATCGAAACAGGTTTAGAGTGCATCCAAACATACTTAGAATGCATCCAAACACACTTAGAGTGCGTCCAAACACGTTTAGAGTGCGTCCAAACACTTTTAGAGTGCATCCAAACATGTTTAGAGTGCATCGAAACATTTTTAGAGTGCGTCGATGCATATTTAGAGTGCGTCGAAACATGTTTTGAGTGCATCGAAACATGTTTAAAGTGTATTAAAATAGACTTAGAGTGCATCCAAACACTTTTAGAGTGCATCTAAACATGTTTAGAGTGCATCGAAACATTTTTAGAGTGCATCGAAACATGTTTGGAGCGCTTCCAAACATACTTAGAATGCATCAAACACACTTAGAGTGCGTCCAAACACGTTTAGAGTGCATCCAAAGATACTTAGAGTGCATCTAAACACACTTAGAGTGCGTCCAAACACGTTTAGAGTGCATCCAAACACTTTTAGAGTGCATCCAAACATGGTTAGAGTGCATCAAAACATTTTTAGAGTGCGTCGAAACATGTTTAGAGTGCGTTAAAACATGTTTTGAGTGCAACAAAAGATGTTTAGAGTTCGTCGAAACATGTTTAGAGCACTCAAAACATATTCAAATCGCATCCAAATATGTTTAAAGTGCGTCGAAACTTGTTAAGAGTGCATCCAAACATGTTTAGAGTGCATTAAAACATTTTTAGAGTGCGTCGAAACATATTTAGAGTACGTCGAAACATGTTTAGAGTTCGTCTAAACATGTTTTGAGTGCACCGAAATACGTTTAGAGTGCGTCCAAAAACATTTAGAATGCATCCAAACATGTTTAGAGTGCGTCAAAACATACTTAGAGCGCATCCAAACATGTTTAGAGAGCATCCAAACATTTTTAGAGTTCGTCGAAACATGTCTAGAGTGCATCCAAACATACTTAGAATGCATCCAAACACACTTAGAGTGCGTCCAAACACGTCTAGAGTGCATCCAAACACTTTTAGAGTGCATCCAAACATGTTTAGAGTGCATCGAAATATTTTTTGAGTGCGTCGAAACATGTTTAGAGTGCGTTGAAACATGTTTTAAGTGCAACAAAAGATGTTTAGAATTCGTCGAAATATGCATACAAACATGATTAGAGTGCATTAAAACAATTTTAGAGTGCGTCAAAACATATGTAGAGTGCGTCGAAACATGTTTAGAGTTCGTCTAAACATATTTTGAGGGCAATAAAACACGTTTAGAGTGCATCAAAACATGTTTAGAGTGCGTCAAAACATACTTAGAGTGCATCCAAACATTTTTAGAGAGCATCCAAAG
>NW_010965601.1:124958-125167 GCF_000463585.1 Tarenaya hassleriana
TGCGTCCAAACACGTTCAGAGTGCGTCCAAACACTTTTAGAGTGCATCCAAACATGTTTAGAGTGCATTGAAACATTTTTAGAGTGCGTCGATGCATATTTAAAGTGCATCGAAACATGTTTTGAGTGCATCGAAACATGTTTAAAGTGTATTAAAATAGACTTAGAGTGCATCCAAACACTTTTAGAGTGCATCCAAACATGTTTAGA
>NW_010965601.1:125219-126798 GCF_000463585.1 Tarenaya hassleriana
TCTAAAAATGTTTGGATGGTCTCTAAACATGTTTGCATGCACTCTAAGTATGTTTTGACGCACTCTAAACATGTTTTGATGCACTCTAAACGTGTTTTATTGCCCTCAATACATGTTTAGACGAACTCTAAACATGTTCCGACGCACTCTAAATATGTTTTGACGCACTCTAAAAATGTTTTAATACATTCTAAACATGTTTGGATGCACTCTTACTATGTTTCGACTCACTTTAAACATGTTTGGATGCGCTCTGAATATGTTTTGACGTGCTCTAAATATGTTTCGACGAACTCTAAACATCTTTTGTTGCACTCAAAACATGTTTCAACGCACTCTAAAAATGTTTTGACGCACTCTAAAAATGTTTCGATGCACTCTAAACATGTTTGGATGCACTCTAAAAGTGTTTGGATGCACTCTAAACGTGCTTGGACGCACTCTAAGTGTGTTTGGATGCACTCTAAGTATGTTTGGTTGCACTCTAAACATGTTTCGACGCACTCTAAAAATGTTTGGATGGTCTCTAAAAATGTTTGCATGCACTCTAAGTATGATTTGACGCACTCTAAACATGTTTTGAGGCACTCTCTAAAAATGTTTGCATGCACTCTAAGTATGTTTTGACGCACTCTAAACATGTTTTGATGCACTCTAAACGTGTTTATTGCCCTCAAAACATGTTTAGACGAACTCTAAACATGTATCGACGCACTCTAAACATGTTTTGACGTACTCTAAAATCTTTTAATGCACTCTAATCATGTTTTTATGCACTCTTAATATGTTTCGACGCACTTTAAACATGTTTGGATTTAGAGTACATTGAAACATGTTTAGAGTTCGTCTAAACATGTTTTGAGTGCACCGAAATACGTTTAGAATGCGTCCAAAAACATTTAGAATGCATCCAAACATGTTTAGAGTGCGTCAAAACATACTTAGAGCGCATCCAAACATGTTTAGAGAGCATCCAAACATTTTTAGAGTTCGTCGAAACATGTCTAGAGTGCATCCAAACATACTTAGAATGCATCCAAACACACTTAGAGTGCGTCCAAACACGTTTAGAGTGCATCCAAACACTTTTAGAGTGCAACCAAACATGTTTAGAGTGCATCGAAACGCATCCAAACATGTTTAGAGAGCATCCAAACATTTTTAGAGTTCGTCGAAACATGTCTAGAGTGCATCCAAACATACTTAGAGTGCATCCAAACACACTTAGAGTGCGTCCAAACACGTTTAGAGTGCATCCAAACACTTTTAGAGTGCAACCAAACATGTTTAGAGTGCATCGAAACATTTTTTGAGTGCGTCGAAACATGTTTAGAGTGCGTTGAAACATGTTTTGAGTGCAACAAAAGATATTTAGAGTTCGTCTAAACATGTTTTGAGGGCAATAAAACACGTTTAGAGTGCATCAAAACATGTTTAGAGTGCGTCAAAACATACTTAGAGTGCATCCAAACATGTTTAGAGAGCATCCAAATATTTTTAGAGTGCATTGAAACAGGTTTAGAGTGCATCTAAACATACTTAGAGTGCATCCAAACACACTTAGAGTGCGTCCAAACAC
>NW_010965601.1:127746-128158 GCF_000463585.1 Tarenaya hassleriana
AAACATGTTTAGAGTTCGTCTAAACATGTTTTGAAGGTAATAAAACACGTTTAGAGTGCATCAAAACATGTTTAGAGTGCGTCAAAACATACGTAGAGTGCATGCAAAGAATTTAGAGACCATCCAAACATTTTTAGAGTGCGTCGAAACATGTTTAGAGTGCAACCAAACATACTTAGAGTGCATCCAAACACACTTAGAGTGCGTCCAAACATGTTTAGAGTGCATCCAAACACTTTTAGAGTGCATCCAAACATGTTTAGAGTGCATCGAAACATTTTTAGAGTGCGTTGAAAAATTTTTAGAGTGCGTCGAGACATTTTTAGAGTGCGTTGAAACATGTTTTGAGTGCAACAAAAGATGTTTAGAGTTTGTCGAAACATGTTTAGAGCACGTCAAAACATATTCAGAG
>NW_010965601.1:128529-128954 GCF_000463585.1 Tarenaya hassleriana
GCGTCAAAACATATTTAGAGTGCGTTGAAACATGTTTAGAGTTCGTCTAAACATTTTTTGAGGGCAATAAAACACGTTTAGAGTGCATCAAAACATGTTTAGAGTGCGTCAAAACATACTTAGAGTGCATCCAAACATTTTTAGAGAGCATCCAAACATTTTTAGAGTGCATCGAAACATGTTTAGAGTGCATCCAAACATACTTAGAGTGCATCCAAACACACTTAGAGTGCGTTCAAACACGTTTAGAGTGCGTCCAAACACTTTTAGAGTGCATCCAAACATGTTTAGAGTGCATCGAAACATTTTTAGAATGCGTCGATGCATATTTAGAGTGCATCTAAACATGTTTTGAGTGCATCGAAACATGTTTAAAGTGTATTAAAATAGACTTAGAGTGCATCCAAACACTTTTAGAGTGCATC
>NW_010965601.1:129403-130537 GCF_000463585.1 Tarenaya hassleriana
AATTTGTTGGAGAAGATTGGAGAAGATTGAGATTTTTTTTTTAAAAAAATTCGAAGTCTGGAGGAGAAAGACGAAGTCGCAGCTTTTATTAAGTGTTGCGACGGATATTGCAGTCGCAACCCGTCGCAAAACGAAAAATAAACCGCGAAAATTTAAAATTTTTCATCGAAAATAGCGGAAAAAAATAAAATTTAGATTTGCGATAGAAATTTCTGTCGCAACTCCGTCGAAAAACAAAAAATAAACCGCGAAAATTTGAAAATTTTCATCGAAAATAATAAAAAAATGAAATTATGATTTGCGACAAAAATTTCTGTCGCAAATCTGTCGCAAATTCCAAAAATAAATAACTTTAATTTAAAAATAAATGAAATTAATATTTGCGACAGAAATTTCTGTCGCAAATCTGTCGCAAATCCGCAATTTTAAAATTTCTGTCGCAAATAATGTTTGGTTCTGCGACGACAACGTTTCCGTCGTATTCCGTCGCAAATTTGCGACGGATTTTGTGACTAATTGCGACAGAATAAAAATATTCGCATTCCGTCGCAAATTCGTCGAATTCTGTCGTAATTTCTTTGCGACGGAAAAGTTCTGTCGCAAATTCTGTCGTTATATTAAGATTTTCTTGTAGTGAGAGTGCATCGAAACATTTTTAGAGTGCATCGAAACATGTTTGGAGCACTTCCAAACATACTTAGAATGCATCCAAACACACTTAGAGTGCGTCCAAACACGTTTAGAGTGAATCCAAACATATTTAGAGTGCATCTAAACACACTTAGAGTGCGTCCAAACACGTTTAGAGTGCGTTCAAACACTTTTAGAGTGCATCCAAACATGTTTAGAGTGCATCAAAACATTTTTAGAGTGCGTCGAAACGTATTTAGAGTACGTCGAAACATGTTTAGAGTTCGTCTAAACATGTTTTGAGTGCACCGAAATACGTTTAGAGTGCGTCCAAAAACATTTAGAATGCATCTAAACATGTTTAGAGTGCGTCAAAACATACTTAGAGCGCATCCAAACATGTTTAGAGCGCATCCAAACATGTTTAGAGTTCGTCGAAACATGTCTAGAGTGCATCCAAACATACTTAGAGTGCATCCAAACACACTTAGAGTGCATCCAAAC
>NW_010965601.1:130882-132843 GCF_000463585.1 Tarenaya hassleriana
AAATATATTTAGAGTGCGTCAAAACATATTTAGAGTTCGTCTAACCATGTTTTGAGGGGAATAAATCACAATTAGAGATCATCAAAACATGTTTAGAGTGCGCCAAAACATACTTAGAGTGCATACAAACATGTTTAGAGACCATCCAAACATTTTTAGAGTGCGTCGAAACATGTTTAGAGTGCAACCAAACATACTTAGAGTTTATCCAAACACATTTAGAGTGCGTCCAAACACGTTTAGAGTGCATCCAAACACTTTTAGAGTGCATCCAAACATGTTTAGAGTGCATCGAAATAATTTTAGAGTGCGTCGAAACATGTTTAGAGTGCGTTGACACATGTTTTGAGTGCAGCAAAAGATGTTTAGAGTTCGTCGAAACATGTTTAGAGCACGTCAAAAACATATTCAGAGCGCATCCAAACATGTTTAAAGTGCGTCGAAACATGTTTAGAGTTCATCCAAACATATTAAGAGTGCATTAAAACAATTTTAGAGTGCGTCTAAATATATTTAGAGTGCGTCAAAACATATTTAGAGTGCGTCAATACATGTTTAGAGTTCGTCTAAACATGTTTTGAGGGCAATAAAACACGTTTAGAGTGCATCAAAATATGTTTACAGTGCGTCAAAACATACTTAGAGTGCATGCAAACATTTTTAGAGACCATCCAAACATTTTTAGAGTGCGTCGAAACATGTTTAGAGTGCAAAGTGTTTGGATGGACTCTAAACGTGTTTGGACACACTCTAAGTGTGTTTGAATGTACTCTAAGTATGTTTGGATGCACTCTAAACGTGTTTTATTACCCTTGAAACATGTTTAGACGAACTCTAAACATGTTTCGACGCACTCTAAAAATGTTTCGATGCACTCTAAACATATTTGGATGTACTCTAAGTATGTTTTGACGCACTCTAAACATGTTTTGATGCACTCTAATTGTGATTTATTCCCCTCAAAACATGGTTAGACGAACTCTAAATATGTTTTGACGCACTCTAAATATATTTTGACGCACTCTAAAATTGTTTTAATGCACTCTTAATATGTTTGGATGAACTCTAAACATGTTTCGACGCACTTTAAACATGTTTGGATGCGCTCTGAATATGTTTTGACGTGCTCTAAACATGTTTTGACGAAATCTAAACATCTTTTGTTGTACTCAAAACGTGTTTCAACGCACTCTAAACATGTTTCGACGCACTCTAAAAATGTTTCGATGCACTCTAAACATCTTTGGATGCACTCTAAAAGTGTTTGGATGCACTCTAAACGTGTTTGGACGCACTCTAAATGTGTTTGGATAAACTCTAAGTATGTTTGGTTGCACTCTAAACATGTTTCGACGCACTCTAAAAATGTTTGGATGGTCTCTAAACATGTTTGTATGCACTCTAAGTATGTTTTGACGCACTCTAAACATGTTTTGATGCACTCTAATTGTGATTTATTCCCCTCAAAACATGGTTAGACGAACAGAGCGCATCCAAACATGTTTAAAGTGCGTCGAAACATGTTTAGAGTTCATCCAAACATATTAAGAGTGCATTAAAACGATTTTAGAGTGCGTCAAAACATATTTAGAGTGCGTCAATACATGTTTAGAGTTCGTCTAAACATGTTTTGAGGGCAATAAAACACGTTTAGAGTGCATCAAAATATGTTTACAGTGCGTCAAAACATACTTAGAGTGCATGCAAACATTTTTAGAGACCATCCAAACATTTTTAGAGTGCGTCGAAACATGTTTAGAGTGCGTCTAAACATGTTTCAAGGGTAATAAAACACGTTTAGAGTGCATCCAAACATACTTAGAGTACATTCAAACACACTTAGAGTGTGTCCAAACACGTTTAGAGTCCATCCAAACACTTTTAGAGTGCATCCAAACATGTTTAGAGTGCATCGAAACATTTTTAGAGTGCGTCGATGCATATTTAGAGTGCGTCGAAAC
>NW_010965601.1:134072-135874 GCF_000463585.1 Tarenaya hassleriana
ATGTTTAGACGAACTCTAAACATGTTTCGACGCACTCTAAATATTTTTTGTGGCACTCTAAAATTGTTTTAATGCACTCTAATCATGTTTGTATACACTCTTAATCACTTTAAACATGTTTGGATGCGCTTTGAATATGTTTTGACGTGCTCTAAACATGTTTCGACAAACTCTAAACATCTTTTGTTGCACTCAAAACATGTTTCAACGCACTCTAAATGTGTTTCGACGCACTCTAAAAATGTTTCGATGCACTCTAAACATGTTTGGATGCACTCTAAAAGTGTTTGGATGCACTCTAAACGTGCTTCGATGCACTCTAAGTGTGTTTGGATGCACTCTAAGTATGTTTGGTTGCACTCTAAATATGTTTTGACGCACTCTAAAAATGTTTGGATGGTCTCTAAAAATGTTTGCATGCATGAGAGTCCTCACTGTGGCCTGCCATGCTCGTGTCTTAGACCGTGTGAGGGGTGGTTCCGGCATAGGTGAAAAGATGGCCTCGGTGTTGTTGGTTTCTTCTTCCGAGCTCGGCTCCTCCTCCATGCACTCCTTGATCTCATCCGATCCATTGTGCTCATCCGTGTCCATGGTTAGGTCGATGACCTCATCAAGTGCATTAAAACAATTTTAGAGTGCGTCAAAACATATTTAGAGTGCGTCGATACATGTTTAGAGTTCGTCTAAACATGTTTTGAGGGCAATAAAACACGTTCAGAGTGCATCAAAATATGTTTACAGTGCGTCAAAACATACTTAGAGTGCATGCAAACATTTTTAGAGACCATCCAAACATTTTTAGAGTGCGTCAAAACATATTTAGAGTGCAACCAAACATACTTAGAGTGCATCCAAACACACTTAGAGTGCATCGAAGCACGTTTAGAGTGCATCCAAACACTTTTAGAGTGCATCCAAACATGTTTAGAGTGCATCGAAACATTTTTAGAGTGCGTCGAAACACGTTTAGAGTGCGTTGAAACATGTTTTGAGTGCAACAAAAGATGTTTAGAGTTTGTCGAAACATGTTTAGAGCACGTCAAAACATATTCAAAGCGCATCCAAACATGTTTAAAGTGATTAAGAGTGTATACAAACATGATTAGAGTGCATTAAAACAATTTTAGAGTGCCTCAAAACATATTTAGAGTGCGTCGAAACATGTTTAGAGTTCGTCTAAACATGTTTCAAGGGTAATAAAACACGTTTAGAGTGCATCCAAACATACTTAGAGTACATTCAAACACACTTAGAGTGCGTCGAAACACGTTTAGAGTCCATCCAAACACTTTTAGAGTGCATCCAAACATGTTTAGAGTGCATCGAAACATTTTTAGAGTGCGTCGATGCATATTTAGAGTGCGTCGAAACATGTTTTGAGTGCATCAAAAAATGTTTAAAGTGCATTAAAATAGACTTAGGGTGCATCCAAACACTTTTAGAGTGCATCCAAACATGTTTAGAGTGCATCGAAACATTTTTAGAGTGCGTCGAAACATGTTTAGAGTGCGTTGAAACACGTTTTGAGTACAACAATAGATGTTTAGATTTCGTCAAAACATGTTTAGAGCACGTCGAAACATATTCAGAGCGCATCCAAACATGTTTAAAGTGCGTCGAAACATATTAAGAGTGCATAAAAACATGATTAGAGTGCATTAAAACAATTTTGGAGTGCGTCAAAATATATTTAGAGTGCGTCAAAACATATTTAGAGTTCGTCTAACCATGTTTTGAGGGCAATAAATCACAATTAGAGTGCATCAAAACATGTTTAGAGTGCGTCAAAACATACTTAGAGT
>NW_010965601.1:136285-138491 GCF_000463585.1 Tarenaya hassleriana
AGTGCATCCAAACATGTTTAGAGTGCATCGAAACATTTTTAGAGTGCGTCGAAACATTTTTAGAGTGTGTTGAAACATGTTTTGTGTGCAACAAAAGATGTTTAGAGTTCGTCGAAACATGTTTAGAGGACGCCAAAACATATTCAAAGCGCATCCAAACATGTTTAAAGTGATTAAGAGTGTATACAAACATGATTAGAGTGCATTAAAACAATTTTAGAGTGCCTCAAAACATATTTAGAGTGCGTCGAAACATGTTTAGAGTTCGTCTAAACATGTTTCGAGGGTAATAAAACACGTTTAGAGTGCATCCAAACATACTTAGAGTACATTCAAACACACTTAGAATGTGTCCAAACACGTTTAGAGTGCATCCAAACACTTTTAAAGTGCATCCAAACATGTTTAGAGTGCATCGAAACATTTTTAGAGTGCGTCGATGCATATTTAGAGTGCGTCGAAACATGTTTTGAGTGCATCGAAAAATGTTTAAAGTGCATTAAAATAGAATTAGAGTGCATCCAAACACTTTTAGAGTGCATCCAAACATGTTTAGAGTGCATCGAAACATTTTTAGACTGCGTCGAAACACTTTTAGAGTGCGTTGAAACATGTTTTGTGTGCAACAAAAGATGTTTAGAGTTCGTCGAAACATGTTTAGAGCACGCCAAAACATATTCAAAGCGCATCCAAACATGTTTAAAGTGATTAAGAGTGTATACAAACATGATTAGAGTGCATTAAAACAATTTTAGAGTGCCTCAAAACATATTTAGAGTTCGTCTAACCATGTTTTGAGGGCAATAAATCACAATTAGAGTGCATCAAAACATGTTTAGAGTGAGTCAAAACATACTTAGAGTGCATACAAACATGTTTAGAGACCATCCAAACATTTTTAGAGCGCGTCGAAACATTTTTAGAGTGCAACCAAAATGAGTTTAGAATTCCTGATTACGTGGAACGTGTTGGACCATATGGGAGTATAATATGTGTAGGTTATAAGGGTTGCGATGTTATCCAGAGTCCAAATTTCAAGAGTAAAGCTGGGAGTAATAGTTTATATATTGGAGCGAATAGAAAGGAGACAGATTTAGTGGACTCTGTAAACGATGTTCTCTGTGATAGTGGAGTGGATCGAAATGAGATGGGTACAGATTTAGTAGACCGTGAAACTAGACTTGATGGAAATGAGATGGGTACAGATTTAGTGGAGTGTGCAACGAATATGGAAGGTGGAAGCAAGTCTGATTTGGCCATGGCAGTTGTGGAGGACTGATGAGGACAACGGGAAGCACGGGAGAGACGACAAGAGAACGGGAGTAGGAGATTCTCAAGCGGATCAAAAGGAGCTCTTAGAACAGAAATTGAAGAGTGACGGTGTGACACCCGTAACCCGTGTACAGTATACGGGCTGTGCCACATGGACGATATAAAATAAAATAATAATTTGCGGAAGCAAAAATACGAAATCCAAAAACATTTTTCAACTAATAGAGTAAGCAGCGGAAAATACAACAGGCGATCAATATCGCAAAATAACACATGTCCGAATAGTTATAATTTAACCGTACAAAATGTGGGAAATACAAGTCCCGTAACCCAAAATGTAAATCCCGTACATGATGCTGCCTCTCTCAGGTCGTCGTCTGCCGGATGCGCTAGGCGTAATCCTCGTGATCTGAAAAATATAAACCACGAGGGCTAAGCACAACTGCTTAGTGAGTAGCCCGGGTTGAACCCGGTAAACCCGTTCTCAGCGAGAACGGTGTTAATTCAATAATTCACAACCAACAACAACAATGATATACATATATAATCACATCACATCAGTCACAAATATGTCAAACACAATCATACCCATATGACATCACATCATAGGGTTAGCCAAAGGTCCTAGTCATATCAATATGACTAGAAGCGTCTCACACACGCCCGTCACTCGCGTGACGTTGGCCATCGCATCACATGCGACTACACGCGTCTCCTGCGCCTGTCACTCGCGTGACCTCCGATGTCAAGTCCATGACACAACGGAAATACAAATATACCCGTATGACGTTTACTGATGATTTCAGTAGGTACGGTTATGTCTACTTGATGAGACATAAGTCTGAAACGCTTGAATTGTTCAAGATTTTCAGAAACGAGGTACAGAACCAACTTGGCAAGACGATCAAGTTGCTTCGATCTGATCGAGGCGGCG
>NW_010965601.1:140975-141816 GCF_000463585.1 Tarenaya hassleriana
TTGTTGTACGCAAACTCGCACAACGTCATGTACTGGTCCCACGGAGCTCCCCACTCCAGGATACAAGCTCTGAGCATGTCCTCCAAAGTCTGTATAGTCCGCTCCGACTGACCGTCTGTCTGAGGATGATATGCCGTACTCATCTTGAGCTTCGTCCCCAGCGCCTCCTGAATCGCCTTCCACAGACGGGATGTAAATCGGGCGTCTCTATCCGATATAATCTCGTTCGTAACTCCATGAAGACGTACGATCTCATCAATGTAAATCTGCGCCAACCGCCCGATCGGATATTCCTGACGGATGAGAATGAAATGGGCGGACTTGGTTAGTCGATCCACGACTACCCAAATGGCGTTCTTCTTGCTCGGCGTGAGTGGTAACCCGACCACGAAATCCATGGCAATCGAATCCCACTTCCACTCTGGGATCTCCAACGGTTGTAGCTTGCCTCCTGGCATCTGTCGTTCTGCCTTTACTTGTTGACAAGTGAGGCACCTCGCTACGTAATCCGCTACATCTCTCTTGACCCTCGGCCAAGTATACCACTGGCGTAGACCCTGATACATCTTGCTCGCCCCCGGATGTATCGCCAATCTCGACTGGTGTGCCTCAGATAGAATCTCCTGTCTCAGCTCTGCGTCGTCAGGCACACATAGTCGGTTCCCCAACCGTAGCGCTCCCTGGCGTTAGCAGAGGACCCCCTTAAGTTCAAGCCAAAGGTTCGAAAAGAAGATGATCATGAACGGCAACGAAGCCTTCCTGGTAGACATTACAGCTACACAGGAATCGGAAAGGAGACTGGAGGATACCCCCGTTGCCCAAGAATTTTCAGATGTGGTTC
>NW_010965601.1:142357-149168 GCF_000463585.1 Tarenaya hassleriana
TCCCAGAAAACTCCTGACTTCCGTCGCAGAAGTCGGAGACTGCCACTCCATGACGGCCTCGATCTTGGCTGGATCGACCTGAATACCCTGGGCTGATACCACATGTCCCAGGAACCCAATCTCCTGTAACCAAAAGCTGCACTTGCTGATCTTAGCGTACAGCCGGTTCTCTCTAAGCCTCCACAATATCTTCCGCAGATGCTCCTCATGCGTCTGCAGATCCGATGAGTAGATGAGAAGGTCATCGATGAAGATAATGACAAACTCATCTAGATAGTCCACGAACACACGGTTCATAAGCTGTATGAAAACAACATGCGCGTTCGTGAGCCCGAAAGGCATAACTACGAACTCGAAGTGTCCATATCTCGTCCGGAACGTCGTCTTCTGCACGTCATCCTCCTTGACCCGAATCTGATGATATCCGGATCGCAAATCTACCTTCGAGAATCACTGGGCTCCCTGTAGCTGGTCCAGTAACTCATCAATCCTCGGTAACGGGTACCGATTCTTGATGGTTTCCTGGTTGAGCCCTCGGTAATCGATAATCGATGTACAAGCGCATACTTCCGTCCTTTTTCTTCGCGAAGAGTACCGGTGCTCCCCACAGTGAGACGCTAGGGCGAATGAAGCCCTGCTCCACCAACTCGTTCAACTGCTTCTTCAGCTCGTCCATCTCCGTAGGTGCCATCCGGTACGGAGCCTTTGAGATAGGCTCGGTACCTGGTAACACGTCTATACTGAAGTTAACCTCTCGGTTGGGTGGTAATCCCGGTAGATCATCGGGAACCACATCTGAAAATTCTTGGGCAACGGGGGTATCCTCCAGTCTCCTTTCCGATTCCTGTGTAGCTGTAATGTCTACCAGGAAGGCTTCGTTGCCGTTCATGATCATCTTCTTTTCGAACCTTTGGCTTGAACTTAAGGGGGTCCTCTGCTAACGCCAATATAGATGGTGAGCGAGGTAAGTTCCTCCCCCCACTTTGTCATAAACGTCCACTTGGGTGGGTTGGTGTTTATTCCTTTAGGTACTGCTATAGAGCTTCTTAGGGATTTCGGAATTAGTTCCCTAATTCCAATCCCATAGTTTAGGCATTGGACTTAATTGTAGAAATCGCTGATCTCCATTTAAGCATATAATGGTGACATTCTAAATGTGCCACGTTACATTCACTAAGCCTTCGACGACCCCAGCTCGCATCATCAATGTACAGGCCTCGGCAAAAGAGGATTTCCTTCGGACATGGTTTAAAAACATTTTCGATGAAAATCATTAGGTAATGAGCACGATTCCTTCCCAGGGAAAGAACGTGGCTCTGATACCAAAAGTTGTGACACCCGTAACCCGTGTACAGTATACGGGCTGTGCCACATGGACGATATAAAATAAAATAATAATTTGCGGAAGCAAAAATACGAAATCCAAAAACATTTTTCAACTAATAGAGTAAGCAGCGGAAAATACAACAGGCGATCAATATCGCAAAATAACACATGTCCGAATAGTTATAATTTAACCGTACAAAATGTGGGAAATACAAGTCCCGTAACCCAAAATGTAAATCCCGTACATGATGCTGCCTCTCTCAGGTCGTCGTCTGCCGGATGCGCTAGGCGTAATCCTCGTGATCTGAAAAATATAAACCACGAGGGCTAAGCACAACTGCTTAGTGAGTAGCCCGGGTTGAACCCGGTAAACCCGTTCTCAGCGAGAACGGTGTTAATTCAATAATTCACAACCAACAACAACAATGATATACATATATAATCACATCACATCAGTCACAAATATGTCAAACACAATCATACCCATATGACATCACATCATAGGGTTAGCCAAAGGTCCTAGTCATATCAATATGACTAGAAGCGTCTCACACACGCCCGTCACTCGCGTGACGTTGGCCATCGCATCACATGCGACTACACGCGTCTCCTGCGCCTGTCACTCGCGTGACCTCCGATGTCAAGTCCATGACACAACGGAAATACAAAACATACCCGTATGGAGTCCACATAGGGTCCAGTCATAACCCTAGTCAAGTCCATGACTAGGGGCGTCTCGCACGCCCGTCAAGTCCATGACGTTGGCCGTGTCAAGTCCATGACACAATAAACACAACACCCGTATAGAGTCCACCATAGGGTTCTGCCATAGCCCTAGTCAAGTCCATGACTAGGGGCGTCCGCACGCCCGTCAAGTCCATGACGTTGGCCGTCGTGTCGCACACGACTATATCACAACCACAATCATGCTGCACTCGTCGCACGAGTGAGCTACAAACATGGCAATCAACGTGCATATCTTCCCAATACAATCACGCGTATCGCGGTATTCGGTCCCGACCGAGATACCGATTAACGCCATGCAAACTACCCAGAATAATCATGCAACGAGTCACTCCAATCGTTGTATCGCACATCTCACGCACGCGGAATTCGAAAATCATCCGAAAAAGGGGTTTCGTACCCTAGAACGGTCGGTCCAGGGTGTGGAACGGTCGTTCCAGGGGTCCCATGCTGTCCCGGGGCTCTCGGGACAATTTTTGGAGTCTGGAACGCAGACCGTCCGTTCTGGGAAGTCAGAACGCCCGTTCTGGACTTCCAGAACGTCCGGTCCAGTAGACCGTCCGTTCCAGCCCCGTTCTCGCGAAAACAGCTTTCTGGTCCGACTTCGTTTGGCCATATCTCCCTCATTTCTCAACCAAATTCAGTTCCGTTTGTTGCTAAATGTTCATTGAAGTGTCCTCTATCTAATCCAAGCAACAAACCATCGAAATAACACAATCACATCGATGAAAACGAGCTCACACAGATGGAACTCGAGCCACTCACCTCTGTTTTACTCAGATCTGGTTTGGCCGGCTTTCGTGGCGTTTTCCGGTATGTTCCTCACCGGAAACCTCTCCTAGACACCCTTGGGATGTCCCTCCTTGCTTCCCCGAGCTTCCCTGGCCCTGGCTCTCCTTCTTTCTCCCCCTTTCCCTCTCTTTTCCTCTCTTTCTCTTTTCTTCTTCTTTTGGCCGAGAATGGCTGTCTCCCAGCTTTTGGGGGTGTTTTTAGCCGCGTGGGGCAGGCGACATGGGCTCGAACCCAGGCCCATGGTCAAGCCTGCAACGCCCTGAGTGGATTGGTCGGAGATTTGACGCCGGTGGGCCCTGGGAACGCAGAGGAATACGCGTCCCAAGGGAGCAAGTTGGCCACTTGCGTTCTGCCCAACAGACCGTCCGTTCTGGGCCTGGAACGGACGGTCTGGGCTCAATTTTGGCCCAGCTCCTAGCTCGTTCGTGGTCCGTCCGTTCCGCCTTAAGCAGTCCGTCCGTTCTACCTTGTCTGGTCCGTCCGTTCTGATATTTCTGGTCCGTTCCGACTGACTTCGATTGCTCCGTTCTCACTCGTTTCTTACCCGAATCGCGCACCGTTTGTTTCTACACCTTCCTTAGAACGTCCTCTTTCATGTCCAATCAATAGATTATTGGAAACTCATATTTACAAGATGAGGTACAACTCGAAACGTCCGTACCTCGAATAACTTGTGAATTCCGAATTTCCAAATTCTACTCAATTTTCGTTTGCTCATAACTTCCTTGTTTCTCAGTCAAATCGAATGTCGTTTTCTTCTAGATCTTCATTGAAATATTCTCTATATTTTTACCTTGTTTTCCTCTTTTTATTCCCGAAAATAATTTAAATAATTTATACGGGAATCGGGGTATTACAAATCCTCCCCCCTTAAAAAGAATTCGTCCTTGTTTCTCAGTCAAATCAAAAGAGTGCTTGGAAAACATGGAAGAAAAGGAGCTACGAATTCTGGTCATTGTGCAATATTATAATTGCCTTGTTTTTAGTTTTCTATGTTTTCAGCAAACTCTTTTATTTTTCTTAGTTTTTCAATGTTTCTTTTCCTTATAAAAATGGAGCATCTATCATGTAAAACTCAGATTATTGAATTGAGAGGTTTCTTCTTATGTTCTTGAGTACTAACTCTAAACTTCGTAAGGTTTGAGGTAGTGTTCTTTTGACTTATCAAACACTTTTACCACCAGGTGTTTGTGGCGTCTTCGCTCGTTTCAAAGGTTCTCTAACCGGGTCTGGATTGGGTTTAGGGCGTTCTTGTGACTGGAACAAGTCCTAGGTTCGGTTCACGTGTCGTTAGTGGGTTTTTGAACATCCATCTACTATCCTTCTTACCTAATTCTGAGATTCGTCGATCCGGGTTCGTATCATTTGGTATTAGAGCCTCGTTTCTCTATATTAGGTTTTATCTATATCTATTTATCTTTTCCATTTCATTTTACATTTTCATCATCTTTGTTTCTAATCATTTCTCTTTGTTTTTGAAGGTTTAATAGAAAAACGAAAAAAAAAATCAGCAAAAAAAAAAGAAGAGAGATACAAGTGAAAAAAGAAAAAAAAAGAGCTTAAAAAAAAGAGAGAAGAAAAAAAAGTTGATTTTGTCTTGCAAAAAAAGAAGAGAAAAAAAACGTGTTTTCTTACATTGAATATTGTCTTCGTTTACACTTGCACGGTTAATCTAACGGGGTTGGGTTGTGGAAATAGTGTGCGATTTGTTAATTGAATACTTTTTCTTTGACCTATTGAGTTTGTTGTTAGTGCAAACCAGACATACAAGAAGAAACAGGAGAGCTTGAGTGACACAAAATTGAGCGAAACACTATTCTAGTGGTTGTGAGGTTCTCTCATCATCCTTTTCCTTGTTTCTTTCTGTTTTATCTAACGTTTGATTGTTTTGCAAGGTACAACAATGAGTGACGAAACAAACACTAGTACTGTTCGTGAATCGGGTGATCATGCCGGCTTGAATCGATTGCAACTCGAAGCTATACAGCAGACCTTGGCACAACAAATCGAACGACTTGCCGAACGATTTGAGGATAGGTTTGCACAGCTAGAGATTGGTAGAGCCGCCCCACCACAAGCTCAACGTCATAGACAAAGAGATGAGCAATACGTGGAAGAAGTAGAAATCAATTCTGATGAGGATCCCATTCCCGCGCCAAGACAACGACGACATGCAAGACAAGCAAGGGATCGTTTGGATGATGACCTTGGTAACATCCGCATGGAGATTCCTTCTTTCAATGGAATGAATGATGCTGAAGCTTATCTTGAATGGGAACGAAAGGTGGAGATGGTGTTTGAATGCCATCAATACTCCGAAAGAAAGAAGGTAAAGCTTGCATCGGCTAAATTCGAAAATTATGCACTAATATGGTGGGATCAGATGGTTGAGACTAGGAGGCGCATGGAGGAACTTCCAATCAACACATGGGAAGCTATGAAGCAAGTGATGAGGCGACGTTTTGTGCCTTCATACTACCATCGAGAAGTTTGTCGGAAACTGCGACAATTGACACAAGGGAGTCGTAGCGTCGAAGAATACTATAAGGAGATGGAGATACTAAAGATTCGTGCTCATATTGACGAGGGTCAAGAAGCTGCCACAGAACGGTTTCTTGGGGGATTGAACCAAGAAATTCAAAACCGTGTTGAAACACATCACTACGAGGGGTTGGAAGATCTCTTGCATCTTTCCATCAAAGTCGAGCGGCAACTCAAGGAGAAGGGTAAAATACCGCAACGATCCGATTCGACATCATACTCTCAGTCAAATCATTGGAAGCAAGAGAAGCCGAATACTACTTCCAAATCCGAGCCCAAATCGGAATCGCTAAAACCCAAGGCACAAGGTACTGGCAATACCTCTCAAACACGTAACCGTGATATCACATGCTTTCGATGTCTGGGCAGGGGTCATTATGCTAGAGATTGCGCAAACAAACGCGTGATGGTTATGCGAAATGGGGAGTATGAAACTGAATCCGAAAGTGGAGATGGACAAGAGAATAGTCATGAGTTTTCTTCGGACTCAGATGACTATGAGGAGCAGCCCGCTCCTAGAGGTGATCTGTTGGTTGCAAGGCGTGCCTTGAATTTGCAAACCAAAGTGGAGGCTATCGAGCAACGAGAGAATATCTTTTACACTCGCGGGTTTATTCAGGAGAAGCTTTGTAGTGTGATAATTGATGGAGGAAGCTGTACCAATGTAGCAAGTGAGTCGATGGTTACAAAATTGGGATTGCTTACCACTCGGCATCCTAAGCCATACAAGCTCCAATGGTTGAACGATAGCGGAGAAACAAAGGTACATCGGCAAGTGAAGGTACCTTTCTCTATTGGTGACTATGATGATGAAGTGTTATGCGACGTAGTACCCATGCAAGCAGGGCATTTGCTACTTGGGCGTCCATGGCAGTTTGATAGACGGGCCAAACATGATGGTTACACCAACCGATATTCATTTGAAAACAAGGGCAAGAGGATTCGATTGTTGCCTCTCACACCGAAAGAGGTATACGAAGATCAAGTTACACTACTCAAAAGAGAAAAAGCGTTGAATACGAGTGACCATGAGATAGATCACTTAAAACTTGGTGAGGTCTTGAGAAAACCCCAGAAAAAAGCCTGTGAGAGAAATCCCGAGAGGACAAACACTCTTCTTTTCACGAGAGCTAGAGAGATTAAGAAAGCTATGCTTTCGAACCGGCCGATGATTTTACTCATGTATAAGGAGGCCTTATTTGCTAATGAACTAATCTCTTCTTTGCCTAGTGGTGTTTGTAAGTTGTTACAGGATTACGAGGATGTCTTTCCGGAAGAGATCCCGAATGGTCTACCACCCTTGCGAGGAATTGAGCACCAGATTGACTTCGTACCCGGTGCTAGCCTTCCAAACAAACCAGCGTACCGTACTAACCCAGATGAAACAAAGGAGCTTCAACGACAAGTG
>NW_010965601.1:149782-154334 GCF_000463585.1 Tarenaya hassleriana
TTTGGTTTAACTAATGCACCTAGCACGTTCATGCGGCTTATGAATCATGTTCTGCGAAATCTCATTGGAAAATTCGTTGTCGTTTACTTTGACGATATCTTAGTTTACAGCAAGAGTTTAGTAGAGCATGTTAAACATTTACGTTGTGTTCTTGACATACTGCGAGGCGAGAAATTATACGCTAACCTTAAGAAATGCACCTTTTGCACTGATAAGGTTGTTTTCCTAGGATTTGTTGTCAGTTCACAGGGCATACACGTCGATGAGGAAAAGATAGAAGCCATCAAGAGTTGGCCAACTCCTAAGTCCACCAGTGAGGTTCGAAGTTTTCATGGCTTGGCAGGATTTTATCGGCGTTTTGTCAAAGACTTCAGCACCATAGCTGCCCCATTGACGGAAGTGATTAAAAAGGATAACAAGTTTCGTTGGAGAGAAGCGCAAGAGAAGGCATTCCAAACATTAAAAGGGAAGTTGATCGACTCTCCACTCTTGACTCTACCTAATTTCCAGAAAACATTTAAGATCGAATGTGATGCTTCTGGTGTAGGAATTGGTGCGGTGCTGATGCAAGAACGGATGCCAGTCGCATACTTCAGTGAAAAGTTGAACGGAGCTCAATTGAATTATTCGACGTGTGACAAAGAGATGTATGCAGTGGTGAGGGCTCTGCAAACGTGGCAACACTACTTGTGGTCGAAGGAGTTCGTGATTCACACCGATCATGAATCGCCAAGTACCTAAAGGGACAACACAAGTTGAGTCGAAGACACGCCAAGTGGGTAGAATTCATTGAAATGTTTCCTTATGTTATCCGACATAAGCAAGGTAAGGAAAACATTGTGGCTGATGCATTGTCTAGACGATACACGTTGTTAACTTCTTTGGATGCGAGAATGCTAGGGTTTGAACATATTAAGGAGTTGTACGAATCTGATCAGGAATTCCAAGATGTGTTCAAGGCATGTGAAAAGGTTGCAAGTGGAAAATATTATCGGTTTGAAGGATATTTATTCCGTGAGAATAAACTTTGTGTGCCTAACTGTTCTATGCGAGATTTGCTTGTTCAAGAGGCTCATGGAGGAGGTCTCATGGGACATTTTGGAGTGGCCAAGACCTTGTCAACTTTGCAGGAACACTTCTATTGGCCAAATATGAAGAGAGATGTTGAACGGGTGTGTGGAAGATGCATGAAGTGCAAGAAGGCGAAATCCAAGGTACAACCCAATGGTATGTATACGCCTTTACCGATTCCGAGTGCACCATGGATTGATATTTCAATGGATTTCATTGTTGGGTTGCCTAGAACTAGGACAGGGAAGGATTCTGTGTGTGTTGTGGTTGATAGATTTTCGAAAATGGCACATTTTATCCCTTGTCATAAAACCGATGATGCATCCCATATTGCGGTTTTGTTCTTTCGAGAAATTGTTCGGTTGCATGGCATGCCTAGGACGATTGTTTCGGATAGAGATACTAAGTTCCTAAGTTACTTTTGGAAGACTCTATGGGGAAGATTAGGGATTAAGCTACTCTTTTCGACGACTTGTCATCCACAAACCGATGGACAAACGAAAGTGGTGAATAGGACTCTTTCTACGTTGTTGCGTGCTTTAATTAAAAAGAACCTTAAAACGTGGGAAGACTGTCTACCGCATGTTGAGTTTGCATATAATCGATCTGTGCATAGTGCTACGCGTTACTCGCCTTTTGAAATCGTTTACGGTTTTAATCCACTAACACCATTGGATCTTTCGCCATTGCCGATGAGCGAAATGACTAACCTTGACGGAAAGAACAAGGCTATGTTTGTAAAACAGATTCATGAACCGGCCCGCAAGAATATTGAGTGACGCACGGAGCAATACGCTAAGCAAGCAAACAAAGGGCGCAAGGAAGTTACGTTCGAGCCAGGAGACATGGTGTGGATTCATATGCGCAAGGAAAGGTTTCCAAATCAAAGGAAGAGCAAGCTTATGCCGAGGGGAGATGGACCATTCAAAGTTCTCGAACGAATCAACAACAATGCCTATAAGATTGAACTTCCAGGTGAGTACAACATTAGCTCTACGTTTAATGTTGCTGACTTAGCTCGTTTTGATGCAGATGATAATTCGGATTTGAGGGAAAATCCCTTTCAAGAGGAAGGGAATGATGAGGACATCGGGAAGCACGGGAGAGACGACAAGAGAACGGGAGTAGGAGATTCTCAAGCGGATCAAAAGGAGCTCTTAGAACAGAAATTGAAGAGTGACGGTCCCATGACTCGCGCTAAGGCAAAGAGATTGAAGGAAACATTTACAATGCTACTTCAAGAAGAGTTTGGGCTTCAAAATCAAATGGGATCAGCCCAAACTCAAGCCTATGCTTTGGTTAACTTACTTGGGGCCCAAATCAGCCCAAATGAAGTAAAATAAGCCCAAAAAAGTGCTTGAAAAACATGGAAGAAAAGGAGCTACGAATTCTGGTCATTGTGCAATAAATGTGGTCATTTTTTGACTACATTGGAACTATAATTGCCTTGTTTTTAGTCTTCTTTATTTTCAGCAAACTCTTTTATTTTTCTTAGTTTTTCAATGTTTCTTTCCTTATAAAAAGGGAGCATCTATCATGTAAAACTCAGATTATTGAATTGAGAGGTTTCTTCTTATGTTCTTGAGTACTAACTCTAAACTTCGTAAGGTTTGAGGTAGTGTTCTTTTGACTTATCAAACACTTTTACCACCAGGTGTTTGTGGCGTCTTCGCTAGTTTCAAAGGTTCTCTAACCGGGTCTGGATTGGGTTTAGGGCGTTCTTGTGACTGAAACAAGTCCTAGGTTCGGTTCACGTGTCATTAGTGGGTTGTTGAACATCCATCTACTATCCTTTTTACCTAATTCTGAGATTCGTCGATCCGGGTTCGTATCATTTGGTATTGTGGAGGACTCATTGTTTTGTACTTCAGTATTCGAATTTAGCGATGGATTGAACATAGATATTGGTTATGAGTTTGATAATAAGCAAGACGCACCAGAATATATACGAAAGGGTTCAGTTAAGGCTTGTTTCAGCTATGTTACACTGAAGTCTGACAAGAAGTTGTGGGAAATAAGATGCAAGTTTGCTGGATCAGGTTGTAACTGGAAATTGCGCATCGCATCGCTCCCGAGTTCGAATCGTTTTAGCGTAAGAACACACAATCCAATTCACAGATGCAGACCTGTTTCAGAATCAAAAGAAGCTATGAAGGGTTCATCGAATTTGGTTAGAGATTATTTGAAGGAAGAATATGCTGGGATCCTGGAAACTCCTGCTGCCCCAGAATTAGTACGACGAATGAAAACCAAGTACGGGGCAACTGTTTCGTATTTGATGGCATTGTGAGGAAAGCACAGTGTTGAAAAAGAGATTCGCGGTAATCATGTCGATCATTACATGAGGCTTTCTGGGTGGATGTCCATGCTGAGAGAAAGAAATCCTGGATCCATAGTGCGTCTTGAGTTGGACAATGATCAGAAAAGTTTCAAGTACCTATTTATCGCGTTAAGTGCAACTATAAAAGGATGGAAGTATATGCGTAAAGTTGTTGCTGTTGATGCGACATTTTTGACAAGCGAATATAAGGGAGCATTGGTCGTGGCAACCGCGCAAGATGGAGAACATCACCAATATCCTTTAGCATGGGGTGTGATCGATAGAGAGAAAGACGCTTCATGGAGGTGGTTTATGAATAGGTTGAGCGAAGTAATACCGGATGGACCTGATGTGGTTGTGATATCCGATAGACATAAAAGTATAATGAAAGCTGTGAGAGAAGTATATAAACAAGCTGATCATGGTTTTTGTGCAAGGCACATATCGCAAAACTTGAAATCACATATTAATAGGGGAGCCGGAAGAAAGGGTTCAAGAGGTGAAACCGTGGCTAAATTGTTTTTTAAATGTGCATCGGAATACAGGGAGAAGGAGTTTGAAGAATTGTACTCTGATTTCAAGAACAGGTATGAATTTAGTGACCAGTGGGACCAATTGGACCAGTGTGATTTTCTCAACGGTGTGACCACTGGGACCAATTGGACCAGTGTGATTTTCTCAACGATGTGACTTGAGTAAACTGATGTGAATATCTCATGATTTTCAGGTATCCCAAAGCGGCGGAGTACATGCAAAAAGAAGAACTTGCTCCGGAGAAGTGGGCAAGGTGTAAATTTCGGACTGAAAGATATAACTTATTAACCACCAATGGTGCCGAATCAATCAACTCCGTTTTGAAGAAGGCCAAAAGGTATCTGCTACTCAGTCTGCTTGATATTTGTGTCTCGAAGACGGTAGAATGGTTCAGTAGGTACAGGGTGGAAGCATGTGGTGCTGATGATTCTCAAAAGCTAACTCCGTATTGTTGGTTGTAATGCTCTAGGATGATCCATGAATGACATTTTGACTTTGTATTGATTCATTGATTTATGAATGCATTACATTCCCGTTATATGATTGGCATGTTTGTTATATTTCGGCATCCTTGAATCATTATCGAATGATTCTAAACACCCTGGTCAGTTATCATTGTGGGAGCAA
>NW_010965601.1:154884-158214 GCF_000463585.1 Tarenaya hassleriana
GATTCGTTTTGTGTTCATAGCTTTCGATCGAATAATGCTCAACGACTTTCAACCCCGATTCCTCCTCCGAACCATTTGTATGATCGTACATTACACTCCCAAAGCGTTGAATTCGTGAAATTCGATCAGTGGGACCAGTGGGACTAGTGGGACCAGTGGGGCCGTCGGGATGTGATAAAAGTGAACCAAATCAACTGTGGCTGAGCCAAACAAGGTTGGTGCGCTGTGAAACGATGTAATTACACTTCAAACTAACATCTCGTAAGCGATTTGGACAAAAAAATTCCGAACACAAAGTTACTTTGATCCAAAGTGTTCCTAAAACACTACTAACACTTATGGGATTCGTTTTGTGTTCATAGCTTTCGATCGAATAATGCTCAACGACTTTCAACCCCGATTCCTCCTGTGAACCATTTGTATGATCGTACATTACACTCCCAAAGCGTTGAATTCGTGAAATTCGATCAGTGAGACCAGTGGGACTAGTGGGACCAGTGGGACTATCGGGATGTGATAAAAGTGAACCAAATCAACTGTGGGTGAGCCAAACAAAGTTGGTGCGCTGTGAAAAGATGTAATTACACTTCAAACTAACATCTCGTAAGCGGTTTGGACAAAAAAATTCCGAACACAAAGTTACTTTGATCCAAAGTATTCCTAAAACACTACTAACACTTATGGGATTCGTTTTGTGTTCATAGCTTTCGATCGAATAATGCTCAACGACTTTCAACCTCGATTCCTCCTCCGAACCATTTGTATGATCGTACATTACACTCCCAAAGCGTTGAATTCGTGAAATTCGATCAGTGGGACCAGTGGGACTAGTGGGACCAGTGGGACCGTCGGGATGTGATAAAATTCGGTTTAGGGGATTACATTTCCGGTTTAGTAATAGGTTTCTGGTCTGGATACTTAAATTTCTGGTTTGGGGTAAATCAATTGGAATTAGGTTTATGGGGAGATGTGCACCAATACCATTTACAGCGGGCCCACACATCTGATTCTGCAGAAAAGCAGTTCCACTTTTTGGCCAATATGCAATTCCGAAAATTTAAACTTTCCCGCCAACCGAATTCCAAAATTTTGGCCAATATGCAATTCCGAAAATTTAAACTTTCCCGCCAACCGAATTCCAAAATTTTGGCCAATATGCAATTCCGAAAATTTAAATTTTCCCGCAATAAACATTCAGAAAATATCTAACACAAAAAATAAAGTCAAAGGTTCAAAGGTTCAAAGGTTCAAACAGAATACAAGAAATATCATAATTTATCTTGCATCTGGGGAGGAATCGTCACGTCTTACATCGGGAGCAAGACTCACAATCTGGCCATTTGAGAAGATATCCGCAGCAATCTTCTCACGAATCGATGAAATATTTTCATCGCAAATTTGATTGCACAATATTCTTTCTTGACCTCGCATCAGGGCTTCAAGGTACATGATGGTAAACACACCGCAGTCATCTCCGTTACCATTTTGAGGCAGCCCTTCGACGTAATGATAGTCAAACATGGTGCTTTCATCAAATTGGTATATCTTGGCGACTGTATATATCTTTGGGAGCCACCACACCAATCTAGTTTAGTTGTTTCTTGGGTGTTGTACATCGCACACGTCGTACTTCCAAACATATGGAGTTGAGAATAATCCTGTCCACATCATCGTTGGTGTCTTCAGATCAATTACGGTTGATGGAGACCGATTGATCATATAACAGGCGGTCATGACTGCTTTAGCCCAAAACGTGTTGGCCAATTATGCAGATCTCAACATTGCCCTTGTTCTTTCCAATGGGGTTCTGTTCATCCGCTCTGCTACACTATTTTGTTGAGGTGTGTAAGCCATCGTGAACTGCCTCTTGATGCCTTCTTGTTGACAGAACTGGTTGAATTCATCGCCAATATATTCTCCTCCATTGTCTGTTCTTAGACACGATCTTCATTCCGGATTCAAGCTCGACACGTGCTTTGAAGATTTTGAAAGCTTCAAATACATTTGACTTCTTCTTGATGGGGTACACCCAACATCTCCTAGAGTAAACATCAATGAAAGATACAAAGTATCTTGCACCTCCTAAGGACGTCACCGGTGCTTGCCAAACATCAGAATGAATAAGGTCTAGGATAGCCTTACTTCTAGCAGTTGAACTACTGAACTTCAATCTATGTTGCTTACTTGTAACACAATGCTCATAAAAGGGTAGTGCATGACCAGTGGGACCAACATGACCAGTGGGACCAACGTGACCAGTGGGACCAACGTGACCAGTGGGACCAACGTGACCAAAGTTAACAAAAGTGACCAATGTGACCAACAGTGACCAATAATTGAAAGGTATAAGAGAAATGAACTTACCCCATCCTTTAGCCAGACCCGCTCCTGCAAAAGGTCTTCCCAGAACCTTGGTTTCCTCAAATAATCAATCTCTGACTTCCAAAACCGATCTGCACGATCCATCTTCATAAAGTTATAGAGCTCTGTCGCCTTGAGAGTGCATGTTTGGACAAAGCTCGGTATCCGAAGCACACTACCCATAACCACGGTGGGTTGCCCAATGAATATAGGGCGTCGCTTCTTGACACTTCCTTCCACTTTTTCCTTCTCCTCTTGTATTGGCGCCTCTTTTTTCTCCTCTTTTATCTCTTCTTCTGGCGCCTCTTTTTTCTCATCCTTAATCTCTTCTTCTTCTTCTTCTTCTTTCTTTTCGGTTTCCTCTTCGTGTTTTGTGACCTTCTCAACCTCCATTTTTTCTTCAACTTTCTCTTCCTCCCTTTCATGTTTCTCTTCCTCTTCCTCGTCGCTTACCACAGGTGATACATATCTTCTTCTTGCTCTTCCTCCCCTGGCTCCTCCACCTCTGGGTCCTCTATTTGTTATTCTGCCGGCAGTCTTCGTTCGCATCCTCTTCGGGGGTGGATCTGTCATCTCAGGCTCGACAAACGGGCTTCTGAGAGCTGGCCCTTGGAACAACGTTCTTTTGGAACGTGTCAGGGGTCCAGCGACTTCAGTCGGCGCTGGAGTAAGAGCAGGAGCAGGCTGGGAAACAGGAACAGCTTCATCGGTCGACATCTTCTGTTCCGGTGCCTCAGGGGGGGCCGCCTCAGGGGCTTCCTTGCCATCAGGGGCAACTACAGCAGGGTCCTCAGTGACAATGTTAGCAGGGTCCTCGAGGGCAAATGCAGCAGGATTCTCGGGTACTTTGTCCTCAGGGACAATGTTATCAGGATTCTCGGGTACCTTGTCCTCAAGGACAGTGTTATCAGGGTCCTCGGGTTCCTTGGGGGCAAATGCAGCAGGATCCTCAGTGGCTTTGGGCGTAGG
>NW_010965601.1:158337-160543 GCF_000463585.1 Tarenaya hassleriana
TTCCAGCCATCCCTTCATCATTTTCTCCTTGTACATTTTCCTCAAGAACCTTTGGACTTGCAACCCCCCCTTCTAGGGCTCTGGGAGGAGTATTAGACACTGCATCGCCCTCGTCATCACTTTCTTCACTACGCACAGCCTCAGCACGAGCTTTAAAATGATAAGGCATATCCTTGCCGGCGTAGTAATCACTCGTTGATGAGCTTCTACTACCCACATCTTCATCCCCTTCTCCCTGTCTCTGTGAACGGGGAGTATGCACATCCTCACCACCCTTTGAAGAATGTATTTGTGAATGTGGAGAATACACATTCTCAAAAGGTTCTTCATCCACCGGAAATTCTGCTTTCCTCATCATCTGCTTCACATAATCTATGATCCTCAATTCAGAGGCCTTAATCGCCTCCATCAACCTCCTTTCAAAACCTTTTTCTTCACCTTTTTTTCCCTTTTTTATTTGTTTTTTTCTTCCATGTTCTTCTTCTTCTTCTTCTTCTTCTTCTTCTTCTTCTTCTTCTACTTCTTCTTCATCATCTTCTTCTTCTTTTTCTTCTCGATTCTTTTTCTTCTCCTTCTCTTCTGCCTTCTTATCGGAAGCAGCTCCCCTCGCATCGATATCAAGAGCACGAATATGCTCAAAACAAATGCTTTTTGGATCGACCTTCAGTTGATTCATCCAACTGCGCACATCCGGATTGGTAATAGACTCCTCATCGACGTTTGCAAGAAGTGATTCCTCTTCCTCACTTTCTACTGTAAGAATACTTCGAATACCCTGAAAACAAATCACAACAGTTGAATACAATATGACAAGTGAGACCAGTGTGACCAATGTGACCAACGTGACCACATATAAAACATAAACAATGTGACCAACGTGACCAGTGGGACCAACGTGACCAGTGTGACCAGTGTGACCAACATGACCAATGGGACCAACGTGACCAGTGGGACCTGTTGGTTTTAATGCTCTAGGATACTCCGTGATATGACATTTTGACTATGTGATGACTCGTTGCTTTATGAATGCATTACATTACCGTTATATGATTGGCATGTTTGTTATATTGCGGTTATCCTTGAATCATCATAGAATGATTCTAAACACCCTGGTCAGTTATCATTGTGGGAACAATGATGAATTAAGACTAGCATGAGGTGTGATTGATGCATTGGATGCATATCACAATCATGGGTACTCGTTGTGAACGAGTGACTGGTTGACCCGCATGAGATTGTCACATGGACAGAGTCATGACTAGAATCTCATACAGCGGTTCGTTCTTGGATCCTCAGACCTGAGATGTCTAGAGTATCTGATATGAGGAGTGGCGTATCTTGACTGCGTCAAACGTCGTCTTTAACCGGATGATCATAACGGCGTTGATCAGATACGTTCACAAATCATATGGAGATAGTAGACATGCAATACGAGAAGAAGAAGAAGAAGAAGAAGAAGAAGGAGGAGAACAACATGGAAGAAAAAAACAAATAAAAAAGGGAAAAAAAGGTGAAGAAAAAGGTTCTGAAAGGAGGTTGATGGAGGCGATTAAGGCCTCTGAATTGAGGATCATAGATTCTGTGAAGCAGATGATGAGGAAAGCAGAATTTCCGGTGGATGAAGAACCTTTTGAGAATGTGTATTCTCCACATTCACAAATACATTCTTCAAAGGGTGGTGAGGATGTGCATACTCCCCGTTCACAGAGACAGGGAGAAGGGGATGAAGATATGGGTAGTAGAAACTCATCAACGAGTGATTACTACGCCGGCAAGGATATGCCTTATCATTTTAAAGCTCGTGCTGAGGCTGTGCGTAGTGAAGAAAGTGATGACGAGGGCGATGCAGTGTCTAATACTCCTCCCAGAGCCCTAGAAGGGGGGGTTGCAAGTCCAAAGGTTCTTGAGGAAAATGTACAAGGAGAAAATGATGAAGGGATGGCTGGAAACCCTATGGAAGTGGACTTTGCTACCCAAGGCATCGAGTCAGCTGCTGCCCACGTCCCCGAGGACCCTAATGCCCAAACCACCGAGGACATTGCTGCCCACGTCTCCGAGGACCATACTGCCCACACCCCCGAGGACCCTACTGCCCAAACCACTGAGGATCCTGCTGCATTTGCCCCCAAGGAACCCGAGGACCCTGATAACACTGTCCCTGAGGACAAGGTACCGGAGAATCCTGATAACATTGTCCCTGAGGACA
>NW_010965601.1:167899-168991 GCF_000463585.1 Tarenaya hassleriana
GTGACCAGTGAGACCGAATACAAAACATAAACGGTGTCATCTGTGTGACCAACGTGACCAGTGGGACCAACGTGACCAGTGTGACCAACGTCACCAGTGTGACCAACGTGACCAGTGGGACCAATGTGACCAGTGTGACCAACGTGACCAGTGTGACCAACGTGACCAATGGGACCAACGTGACCAGTGGGACCTACGTGACCATTGTGACCAACGTGACCAGTGAGACCGAATACAAAACATAAACGGTGTCATCTGTGGGACCATTGTGACCAGTGGGACCAACGTGACCAGTAGGACCAACGTGACCAGTGGGACCAACGTGACCAGTGTGACCAAATACAAAATATAAACGGTGTGACCAGTGGGACCATTGTGACGTACCTTTGCTTCGTTGCCAATCTGTTTCATCACCGTCCCGAAAGTCCATTTGGGGTTAGAGATGTGCTTCTTGCACATCTTGGGACAACTTGGATCGGCATCTTCAACAGTAGTGCACCAACCGTTCGCGCAAAGAGTTTCGATGCATTCGAATGGAAGCACCATGAGAGGGACAACAAATCCAGACAACCGCCATCTCTCCTTCGGTGTAGGATTTTGTAGAATCTTCCGCAACTGTTCCACCATTTTCTCGAATGTGTACCTTCCCCACGGAAATTCTTCGCATAACTCAAGTTCATCGACCATATCAACCAGATCATGGTTGATAGAGTCATCGCTTCTGTTTCCGTGGTCGAGTACTCCAGATAGCAACATCAGTGTCGCCAATTTCTTTCTGTCAATCCGACTGTGTTTACTCTTTTGCAACTTTTCCACAACTGCTTTCCTAGTGACCTTCCCAGGTCCGAAGGTCTTTATTCGAAAATCGTTTTTTCTGCGCCCTTCCCAATCTTTCGGATACTGGTTGCACTTCAATCCTGATATAATGGCGTGCTCGATTATAGAGTATCTGATAGGAACGCCATTTAAAACAAACCATAACTGCTCTTTTTCCTCCTCTAACTTCAGTGTTCGGTGTAGGAGGACTGACACAGGCAACATCTTCATGTTCTCGTCACATTTCAAATGGAATATGTGACGAAACTGTGAATC
>NW_010965601.1:169783-169994 GCF_000463585.1 Tarenaya hassleriana
CCACGTGTAGTTTTCATTAAGGTCAATTATGTCTTTTGCTCATTTAGTTTTTTTTTTGAAAAACTAGGGTTTTGGAGGGTAGTCCGTGAAGTCTATGTAGCAAATTAAAGGTATATCTGCTATATTGCCCATTAAAATAGACTTAGAGTAAATCCAAACACTTTTAGAGTGCATCCAAACATGTTTAGAGTGCATCGAAACATTTTTAGAG
>NW_010965602.1:0-1200 GCF_000463585.1 Tarenaya hassleriana
ATGAGATCATATCTAAATAAAATCAAATCAGATCATATCTAAATTAAATCTAATTAAATCATATTTAAATCCTTCGTGATCTTGAGTTGAATCCAAATAAGGAAGCTTTGAGATTTCTTCGTTTCTTCTTCTTCAAGCAATTTCATGTCCGCATCATTCTCTCTCTCTTGAAAAAGGTTTTGTCCTCAAAACCAAATCTCACTGTAGACTTTGTTTTTTTTTTTGAAAAAAAAATAACAAGAAACAATAGGTAGCAAAAAACAATTTAGATAGGATAAACCGCGTGTAGTGGTCCTTGAACCGGGCTCTGATACCAAATGATGCACGCTTCGTTCCAAAGGTTGATACACTCGGGATGGAAGGTTGATCCGAAGCCAATCACCGGCCTCGAAGGCGCTCGAACTCAGCTTACGGTTGAAAAGGATGGGTGGATCGGTGACACCACAAGAGGGGATGGAGAGTCCTCCTGATATCGTCACAATAGATCCTCAAAAGAAGGCGACACACGCACAACTTAGGAAGACTGGGACTCGGACACACCGAGAAGATAAAGAATCGGACATACCGAATTCTAAAGAAACTCAAATTTTTTTATTTCATTTTCCAAAGTCTCCTTAAACAAGTCTACAAAGATCTCCTTATATAGGATTACAAATGTCAACAAGATAAGGTAAAAAAAGATCAAATCTAAATCAAATCAAATCGTATCAAAATAAAATCAAATCAGATCATATCTAAATAAAATCAAATCAGATCAAATCTAAATTTGATTATATCTAAATTAAATCTAATTAAATCAGATTTAAATCCTTCGTGATCTTGAGTTGAATCCAAATAAGGAAGCTTTGAGATTTCTTCGTTTCTTCTTCTTCAAGCAATGTCATGTCCGCATCATTCTCTCTCTCTTGAAAAAGGTTTTGTCCTCAAAACCAAATATCACTGTAGACTTTGTTTGTTTTTTTTTTCAAAAACAAAAACAACAACAAGAAACAATAGGTAGCAAAAAAACAATTTAGATAGGATAAACCGCGTGTAGTGGTCCTTGAACCAGGCTCTGATACCAAATGATGCACGCTTCGTTCCAAAGGTTGGGAAAAAAGAAAAAGAAAAACAACAAGAAACAATAGGTAGAAAAAAATAATTTAGATAGGATAAACCGCGTGTAGTGGTCCTTGAACCGGGCTCTGATACCAAATGATG
>NW_010965603.1:0-1199 GCF_000463585.1 Tarenaya hassleriana
GAGCTCAACGTCTTGGGCTCCAGGTGATAATGATCTGTACCAACGATCTTGTGGGAATAAACAAACGTTGGTTGTATTGATTATATGACTGTATTTGATTGTGAAAGGGGGCCGAGGAGGATGCAATGCACGATGGACGGAATCCCAGCGTCAGCCATGGGACCAGGAGGAACAGCTCCGACTCAGACAGAGCTTCTCCACAGTAATGTGGAGAGTTTCCCATCAATTCCCTCGTTCAGATCAAAATCAACTCGGTCAGAGAGTTTCCCTTCTGACGAACTGCTGGTGCTGAAGAACAAAGCGCCCAGGTGGCATGAACAGCTCCAGTGCTGGTGCCTCAACTTCAATGGCCGAGTAACGGTTGCTTCTGTCAAAAACTTTCAGCTGGTCGCCTCCCCAGAGAACGAGAGCGTAATTCTCCAGTTCGGAAAAGTTGGCAAAGACGTGTTCACCATGGATTACCAGTACCCGATCTCGGCTTTCCAGGCTTTCGCCATATGCCTTAGCAGCTTCGACACCAAGTTAGCCTGTGAATAACCCGAAAACTTGGAAAGTTTTCATCTTTCTTTGTTTGTCAGCTAAAAGGAATTATGTTCGCCGTGGCAAATCACTGGAGAAGATTGATTTAGGCTTTCAAAGGTCTGGTGGCTGGTCATGTTACGAGATGAGCTTTTGAAGAGAAGAGAGTGGATCCTATTATGAATAGAGAGGGAGAGAGTTTAGATATTTGATTTGGGTCAGATTCTAATGGGCGTCTTTCTAAAATTTGGTGTGTTAAAGTTCATGGCTTCCGTCGTCGTTCTGTATAATATCAAATTACCTTAAATACCCCTAACTTTCTTAATATTTACAACAAAAACCAGTGTAAACTGTTCTCAGCTTCGCACTTGGACATCTTGTCCTTCTCACTTCAGTTTGCCGGCCTCCGACGCCCTACCGCCTTTGATTTTGCCATCTTTGCTGTCCGGTCTCCGCCAAGTTCTCTCTCGATCTTCACCGCTGGCGGGGTCTCTCCCCACGATCTCGTTGAGGGAGATTCTGTAAAGTTCGTCAGCAACGAATAAAATCGATCTTTTATGGTGGCAAAAGATGAGTGTCTTGAAGACTGTAACGATACGACGAAACTCTCAACCTGAAACAGATTTGTTATATACGTGAAAGTAGATATTTACAAAGAATAACGATTACAATTACGATTT
>NW_010965604.1:0-1199 GCF_000463585.1 Tarenaya hassleriana
TCTGTACCTCGTTTCTGAAATTCTTGAACAATTCAAGCGTCTCATACTTATGTCTCATCAACTAGACATAACCGTACCTACTGAAATCATCAGTAAACGTAACGAAATACAGATAACCTCCTCTAGCGGGCGAGCTCATAGGACCGCACACATCACTATGTATGAGTTCTAGCAACTCCGTAGCCCGTTCTCCTTTTCTAGTAGAAGGAGATTTTGTCATCTTGCCCATCAAACAGGAATCGCATGATTCGATTGATTCATAATCAAAAGAATCAAGAAGTCCATCAGAATGAAGCTTCGCTATGCGTTTCTCGTTGATATGGCCAAGTCGACAATGCCAGAGATAGGTCGGGTTTAAGTCGTTCGGCTTAAACCGCTTGGTACTAAATATAGATCGACCTGTATCTAGATGGTTCATCTTCCAAAACATAAAGGCCATTAAACTGGTAACCCTTACCATAGAATAAATCGCCTCTATAAACGGACAGACATTTGTTCTCAATAACAAATCTGAAACCATCTGAGTCTAAACATGATACCGATATGATGTTCCTGTTGATGGCAGGTACAAAATAACAATCATGAAACTCTAATACAAGGCCAGAAGGTAAAGTCAGATCATAAGTCCCGACGATCAATGCAGCAACTTTTGCTTCATTCCCGACACGGAGATCTACTTCTCCCTTCGCCAATTGTCTACTTCCTCCCAGTCCCTGCACATTTGCACAAACGTGCAAGACACATCTGGTATCCAATACCCATGATGTAGAAGTACACAAGTTAGCCTCTATAATGAATGTTGGGTTTCCTGGGATCTCATGAGCGAATCTAATTCCTAAGAGATCGATTCTAGGGTTGTGCAGCGGAAGTAAAACAAAAATTTTATAGAACCCTAGAACCATGCTGCTATTGAATTCGTAGAAACGTTAGAACGCTTACCTCAATCGATCCGGGGCCTGTATCAACTGAAGAATTCGTTCGATCACGAAAGGGAGGAAGATTACCTCGCCCTCTACACGTATCCACACCTCGGGATGGATTCCAACGATTGGAACTTGTCTGCTAGGACTCGAATCTCAATTCGATTTGTGCACAGAGAAATCTCGAGACTTAGAACTCGTTTTTGGATCTCCAAAAACCCTCTCTTTTCTGCCAAAAGTCGGCTGCTCAAAGTCTCTAGAATTAGGGTTCTAATCTCT
>NW_010965605.1:0-840 GCF_000463585.1 Tarenaya hassleriana
GTCAAAACTCTGGGAGTTCTCTCGTTCTGACTCGGTCGAGTCAACACTTGACTCTGGCCGAGTCAAAACTCTGGTAGACACTTTTTGGCCACGAGATCTAGGGTTTCACCCCGTTTCGATGCACCATCAAGCCGTCTTCGACCCCCCAACTCATCCATGCATCAAATAACAATCATAACATCATTAAATATGCTTAGATCAAGCCTATCATGCAATTTTAACCATTAAAATTCATATAGGCATGCGACAAGCACGGCGATATACAGAGAACCAGGCTCTGATACCACCGTTGGATTACGCTACGGATTCCTAGCATGCGATCATATCGATCTAGGGTTTGGTTTACTAGGTTTCATGCAGCGGAAGAATAATCTAAACCTAGTCAAACGTCACACGCAACCAAAATCATCCGTAAAACCCCGACAGATCGTGTATATCACCGTAGGAATCGAATACTTACCTCTTTCCTGAAGATCTGAAAGTAGCAATCGATCCAGGGCCTATTTTAATCACCAAGAGCTGAAAGTACAGCTCCTCTACACGTATCCACACCGACGGGAAGGATTCCAAACGCTTTTGGAACTGATCTCTAGGATCTGTGAAGTGAATAGGGTTTCAAAGACCTGGGATCGAATCCCGGGAACTAGAACCTCAAAAAAACGATTTTCTTGTGTTCTAGATCTGTCTTAGGGTTCTGTAAATCTTTCTTCTACTTAGGACGGCGTCCAACACCTCCTTATAAGTTAGAAACCCTAATCCTTGTGAAAAGAGACTTTTTCCGAGTATTGACTCGGTCCGAGTCAGAACTCTGACTCGGTCGAGTCAGAACGAATCAGCCCA
>NW_010965606.1:0-1199 GCF_000463585.1 Tarenaya hassleriana
CTGTCCAGGTCTGGTCCGGCTGACCAAGAGTTGGTCAGCCCCGGACCAGACGCAGGAGACAAACGGACCGAGAAGCGTGCAGGTCGGACCGAACTGACCAAGAATGGTCTTGGTCCGAAGCTGACCACACGTGGTCCGCCGGACCAAGCCTTCAGGTCAGCCGGTCCGTGGGCCTCGGACTAAGCTTGGTCCGCCGGACCAAGCTCCTGGTCCGGCGGACCGGGATCCGGAATGTTTCCAAATATTCGTTTTTAGGGTTTTCTAATCTTATTTAAGTTTAGAGTTTCGTCTAAACTTAATGAGAGCCGACCTAAAACTCAGAAAAACACCCTAGAACCCTAGAGAAGCTGTTCTCTTGGATTTCTATTGTCATGGGATTGGATCTCGTCTCTTGAGTTACCCTTTTCTTCACTAATCCTAGCAGATTCGTTCCAAACTGTTTGGAATCCTTCCCGTCGGTGTGGATACGTGTAGAGGAGCTGTACTTTCAGCTCTTGGTGATTTAGAACAGGCCCCGGATCGAAATAAACTTCAAGACTCATCGAGAACGAGGTAAGTAACGATTCCCTCGGTGATATACACGATCTTTCGGGTTCTGCGAGTTTGGTTGCGTGTGACGTTTGACTAGGTTTAGATTTTTCTTCCGCTGCATGAAACCTAGTAAACCAAACCCTAGATCGATATGATCGCATGCTAGGAACCCGTAGAAAACCCTTCAGTGGTATCAGAGCCTGGTTCCCTGTATATCGCCGTGCCTGTTGCATGATTGCATGCTTTAATCGTTAAATTGCATGTAATCATTGAATCTATGCATGTTTAATAATATTTGTGATTGTTGAATGATGCATGGATGGTATGGAGTCTGGGACGGGTTAACGGTGCGTCGAAATCGAGGTGAAACCCTAATTTCGAAGCCCGAAAATTCTGTCCCGAATCTGATCTGTCCGCAGTCAGCCGGACCAAGTGTTGGTCAGCCGGACCAGCAGACAGATCAGATTCCGGACCGCGTGTTTGGTCAGGAGGACCAAAGTTCTCGCTGGTCAGCCCCGGACTGACTTGGTCCGGAGCTGACCAAGTGTGGTCAGCCCCGGACCAAGCTCAGTTTTTGAACTAAGTCTGGTTCCAGGTCAGCCTAACTCGGACCAGATTCTGGTCAGCTCCGGACTGGACCTCAGACACTTCTCAAGTCCGAAATTTTG
>NW_010965607.1:0-1197 GCF_000463585.1 Tarenaya hassleriana
TGTAAAGGTTGTAACTAATCCCATTGATTTTCTGACAGAAATATTTGAGTTTGTTTGGTTGATGTTCTTCTTAGGGTGAGGCAGTTGCATGCAGCAGTAAGGGTGACAATCTCGGTTCCTTGTTCGTCTTACAAAGTTCAAAGTCCCTCACTTTGGATAAACCCTAGGCTTTATTGTTGGTGTACGAGATCACTGGGAACAACTTCGGATGCAGTTTCTCAGTTCGCTGGCTTCCCATGTCGGAAACCTTTGTCTCAGATGGAAGCAATTCCCTTATTCGCATCATTTCTCCTCTTCTCCGAATTCACACTCGAGAGGTCAGCTCATCGATTTTCTCAAGAAGCAAGGGTTCCCGAAATCTCAAGCAGTTTCCATGGTGGGTCGTTTCCCTCACGTTGGATCCCTCGACCGTCCTCGAACCGTGGTTCAACTTTTCAGAAACCTAGGTTTCTCTGATTCTCAGATCCGGAGCTCGATCCGGGTCCTACCCCAGATCATCTTCTGCGACGCCACGAAGAACCTTGAGCCCAAAATTCGATTTCTCGAAGAACTCGGATTCTCTGGTTCTGCTTTGCCTAAGTTCCTCTCTAAAAATTCCTCGGTTATGAGCCTCAGCCTGAAGAAAAGATTGATCCCTTCCACTGAAATTATAAAGACCATTCTCTCGCCTAACGACGAGAACAACAAGGAACTGGTTAAGGTTCTTAGCAGATGCAGTTGGCTGCTGAACAGAGACCCTAATGCGTATCTCTTACCCAACATTGCTTATCTCAAGTCCTGTGGAATTGTCGGCTCACAGCTTGCTTTCCTACTGAAGAAACAGCCAAGGCTCCTCATTTCGGAGGAGAACAAGCTTAGGGTTTATGTTTCTCGTGCTCTGGATCTGGGTTTCAGTGTTAACTCAGGAATGCTGGCTCACGCGGTGCACGCGCTCAGTTGTCTGAGCGAGAAGACATTCGACAGGAAAATGAAGACGTTTTTGGATCATGGGTTCTCAGAGGATCAGACAAGAGAGATGATCAGAAGGGCTCCTGGTCTGGTTCGATGCTCAACGGACAAGTTGAAGTTGGGAATGGAGTTCTACATGGAGACAATGGGGATAAAGAGAGAAACTTTGGTGAAGCGGCCATGTATGTTGATGCACAGTATGGAGGAGAGAGTGATACCTAGGGTTAAGGTTTTGCAGGTTTTGAGAGG
>NW_010965608.1:0-240 GCF_000463585.1 Tarenaya hassleriana
CAATAGGATCAACCAACAATAGATAAACTCATCGGGCATGACTCGTTATTTGGTTCAAATTTTTGACCATATGCCGATGGCTGGCGATTCGAGTCGACTTCTGAATCATCAGATAACATACCGGACGATGTATATTAATTTGGATTGATTTATTAGATCATCGGTTTATTCGTCGAGAGATGGATGCCGATTTTTATCGATATGTAGGGACTAGATCAATATGTTCTCTAAATATGCTCA
>NW_010965609.1:0-1196 GCF_000463585.1 Tarenaya hassleriana
TGTATTATGAAGAATTTCAGAATATGTCTCTCCGGAATCCGGCATTTGGTAGAATGCCATGTGTCATCAAACTGTGAACTGTAATGTAATTTGGTTTGGTATTTGTGAGATTTATTACCTGTTGCTTCAGCACACTCTGTTCTGGTCTTCAGACATCTTCAGGTTCCGCCTTGGTCATTCCTCAGTGGAGAGGGTTTCCAAAACTAGTACTAGCAATGTAAGTCAGTTTTGTTTTTTATGCCTGTCTTCCTTTCCGTTTATGTAAACGAATCATTTCGACTCCCTGGATCATCATTTTAGGTCTTGACGTCGTGACTTGTTTTATATAGGTGTCAGTGCCTAGCATTTTCAGTGGTTTTTCCACAATGACAACAAAATTAAGTAACAGGGTGGGAGGACCACTACTTGCAAATGAATTCACTTGGTACGAGCTCCGCAATTTTCTCTGCATGTGTCTCTTTCTCCGTGTATTTGATGTTCATACATGTAACTGTGAGCCTATACAGATATTTGATCTCTAACTATAAGCTTCCGTCTCTGCCTTCCAGTTCCCAGATGCTTTCAGTCCGAGGATTTTCATCTGGTTCAGGTAGTGAGGGTTTCATTCTTTATTTTGATGTAACCGGTCTGCTTTTGTGGTTGCACCTTGCTCTCATATGCCTCTTCTGAAATCTGAGCTTAGTTGAAATGAAAATTTTTGTAATCACTACTATCCATCCTGTCTGTGCTTAGGCCTGCTAACATTTCATGCCTTATGTTGAAATGGTCTTACCTTGTTGATGCTTGTTTTGTTACTGGGTTGTGGAGTAACAGAAGAAAATCCGAACTGCAATTGCTTATATTTTCTCGGGCTCTATGTCTTTTTTCTTTCAATGTTGTGTATTTTGAGTTGCATTCTTACCCAGGGAATTTACCAATAACTTTTGAAAATCTCTTCAGATCTCCCTCCTCATCAAGAAATTGGAATGCCTTCTCTTTCACCAACAATGACTGAGGCATGGATCTCTTCCTACATCATGAATCAACACCTGGTGCTTTGTAATCTATTCTTCTAATAAGTGAACTTTTCAATCTTCAGGGCAACATTGCTAGGTGGCTGAAGAAAGAGGGTGATAAAGTTTCTCCTGGTGAAGTGCTTTGTGAAGTTGAAACTGTAATTCTAGTCTTGATAGATTCTCTCCCCACTTGTTTTTTTT
>NW_010965610.1:0-1196 GCF_000463585.1 Tarenaya hassleriana
TCCTCCTGTTACGCAGGACGTTTGACGTAATCAAAGCACGCAACTCCTCATGTTGGATTACGTAGATATCTCAGGTCTTAGGATCCAATCATGGAACCACCATATGAGATTCCAGTCATGACGCTAGTCCATGTGACAATCTCATGCGGGTCAATCCAGTATTCCGTTCTCCAACGAATACCTATGACTGTGATCGTATCCAATACCTATGATCACCAATATGATCATCAATCACATATCATACTAGTCTTATTATATCATCATTCCCATAATGACACAAGACTAGGGAGTTTAGTATCATTCATAATGATACATGGATTTCATAACACATCTAGTATACAAGAATATGTAATGAATCAAATACTCTCATAAAACCATAGAAAGTATCAATACATCAAATGTATCTAAATAAAGCTCATAAACAGTACATCATAGAGCACTAAACCAACAAGCTAGTCCATCACCAATCAATGACAACATGATGCATATACAAGCTATATTCCCATAAAGAAAACTAACCCTACAATAATTCTCTATATGGGACCAGCAAGTAGACGCTGAGCCGAGTGAACAAGTTGAAGAAGTTCAACCTGTTTCACTGCCGGTTGTGACTCAACCTTTGACGAGTGAACCTCGGAGATCAGGCAGGATTCGCCAAGAGCCTGTGAGATATGGATTTCTCGTGACTGGGAATGAGGAGCTCATGTTATTGGAACATGATGAGCCTACCACATACCCAGAGGCTATGGCGAGTCCGGATTCCGAGAAATGGCGCGAGGCGATGAAGTCCGAGATACAATCCATGTCAGACAACGTGCACACGTATAAGGCACGACTTGTGGAATCTGAAGGGATAAAACCCATCGGATGCAAGTGGATCTTCAAGAAGAAGACTGACATGGATGACAACGTGCACACGTATAAGGCACGACTTGTGGCGAAAGGATTCCGTCAAATTCATGGTATTGACTATGATGAGACCTTTTCGCCCGTAGTTATTCTGAAGTCCATCAGGATCTTACTTGCCATAGCCGCATATTACGACTATGAGATATGGCAAATGGATGTCAAGACCGCGTTCCTTAACGGGAACTTGACCGAGGATGTGTACATGACACAACCCGAAGGTTTTGTAGATCTAAGGAACCCGAGGATGGTGTGCAAGCTTCAGAGGTCCATTTATGGACTGAAGCAGG
>NW_010965611.1:0-1665 GCF_000463585.1 Tarenaya hassleriana
TGAGATTGAATGCGAAGAAATTCGATTCAATCCAATTTAGGATCGTGACAAGGGAATTTAATGCATTCTGGAATTTCACTCTAAGCCACGAAAGTGGATAGAGTACTCTCTTGGATAACGGGGTTTCGGTTTGAGAGAGCCGAACCCGACCTTAGTCTTGGAATCCCTCACTTTAGAACAAGCATGATCTAGGTCCAATATTTCCTTACGGCATCCTTGCATGATTCGGTGAAACCCGATTTCCATAACCTTTCCCATCGATTATCTCCTCTTGAATTGTGATTGTCTTTGATTTTACTTTCTTTCTTTTAATTTTCTGCAACTTACGAAAACCAACAAAAACAATTCTCCGATTTTATTTTCTCCATTTTCCTAGTTTTAGTCGATTCCTAGCTTAACCGCTTAAGTCCTTGTGTTCGACCCCGGTACTACGACATCCGTATACTTGCGGATTAGTTGTGTGTCGGGTATAAATTTAAAGCTCGTCACGCAAGTGATCAAGTCTTTGGCGCCGTTGCCGGGGACTTTTTACGGTTTCCATAGCTAGGATAGATTGACTCTAGGTTAGTCTTTCCGGAGTCTTTGATTTTTCGGTTTGATTTTTGTGTGTGTTTGTTCACTCCCTTTTTCTTTGTGTGTTTGTGTGATTTTTATTTTTCTCTTGAGTCAAGTTTTCCTTATTTCTTTTATTTCTTGATTTTTCTGTTTATTATTTTTGCTGTTTGTATTTCCCCCTTTTTCTTTGTGTGTTTGTGTGATTTTTATTTTTCTCTTGAGTCAAGTTTTCCTTATTTCTTTTATTTCTTGATTTTTCTGTTTATTATTTTTGCTGTTTGTATTTCCCTGGACTTTTCTGGACTTGTTTTGGATTTTTCGGGACCTTTCTGGACATTTTCAGAATTCCCTGGACTTTTTCGGAGTTATTCTGGACATTTCCTGGACTTTTTTGAATTTTTCTGGATTTTTTCCGATTTTTCTGGACTTTTCCGGGATCGTTCTGGACTTTATCAGGTGTCTCTCCCTACTCTCTACCTTTTTATTCACTTCGATTCACCTTCTCTGCCTTTTTCTGGACTTTTATTTTTGCAGATTCTCTTAGTGCATGAGCAGACGTCCCACTCGAAGACAACTCGACCCAGATTTTGAGCTTGCCTTTGACCCGGACATAGACAGAACAGAAAGGGAAATCCGCAGAAAACAAAGAGAGGACAGAATGGCAGAAGAGGCAGCAAGGGGTGAAGCGAGGACAGAATGGCAGAAGAGGCAGCAAGGGGGGAAGCGCAGCCAAGAGAGCACGTCCGAGCTAATCCGCAGACTCTTGGGATGTACACGACGCCTAAGCATACTCAGTTGCTCTCGTGCATCAACCGACCACCCTTGGATCATTTTGAGCTTCAACCGCAGTTCATTCAGATGCTGAATCAGATGAGCTTCAGAGGAAGGTATAATGAGGATCCGAATTCTCATCTTACGCAGTTCAAGATGCTCTGTCGAACCATCAAGAAGCCACCGGGCGTGACAATGGAAGACGCGATGATCGAGGCATTTCCCTTCTCTCTGATGGATAAGGCACGGGATTGGCTCTACACCTTAGAGCCAAATTCCATTTCTACATGGGATGAGATGGAGGAGAAGTTTATGATGAAATATTACTCTCCCATGAAG
>NW_010965611.1:2095-2723 GCF_000463585.1 Tarenaya hassleriana
TCTCATCATCATCTTGAGCAAAGGAGTTTATCTTGTTCAAGGCTAGCTGCGTCTTCATGGGAGAGTAATATTTCATCATAAACTTCTCCTCCATCTCATCCCATGTAGAAATGGATTTTGGCTCCAAGGTTCGACATCGCATCTTGAATTGCGTAAGATGAGAATTCGGATCCTCATTATACCTTCCTCTGAAGCTCATCTGATTCAGCATCTGAATGAACTGCGGTTGAAGCTCAAAATGATCCAAGGGTGGTCGGTTGATGCACGAGAGCAACTGAGTATGCTTAGGCGTCGTGTACATCCCAAGAGTCTGCGGATTAGCCAAGATGATGATGAGACCTTGTATGATGCTTGGGAGAGGTTCAAGGAGTATCAGAGAATGTGTCCGCACCACGGTATGGACAACAAATACCTCATCTCCACTTTCATACATGGCCTTAGGGACGACACGAGAGGATGGGTCGATGCAGCATGTGGAGGCAGCGTGTATGATCTCTCTTTCGAGGCTTTAGAGGCGCAGATTGCTAAGATGGCGAAAGGGAGAAGCATTTCAGGGGAAATGGGCAGTAGACGATCTTTGCCTAAGGCTGATGTTAAAGGTGATGCCAGCGAGTCTTCGGCTTTACAA
>NW_010965611.1:5393-5594 GCF_000463585.1 Tarenaya hassleriana
ATTCAGCCACCGGATTGGGAAGCTCCCTTTGAGCTTATGTGTGATGCGAGCGATTTCGCTGTCGGGGCTGTCTTGGGTCAAAGGAAAGACAGGAAGCTGCATGCCATCTATTACGCGAGCCGGACTTTGGATGACGCACAAGTCAATTACTCCACCACTGAGAAGGAGTTACTCGCTATCGTCTTTGCCTTTGAGAAGTTT
>NW_010965611.1:8658-11076 GCF_000463585.1 Tarenaya hassleriana
AGATCGCTCGTCCAGCGCTGACCGAAGAAGGAAAATGAAGGCCTGGTCCGGAGCTGACCAGTTCAGGTCAGCCGGACCAGGAATGTTCCGTGCCCAGCCAGTCCGACACGAAGACGAACTGACCAAACCCAAATGCACGTACGGTCCGGAGCTGACCGCCTCAGGTCCGGCGGACCAAACATTCTCCGCAGAAGCCTAGTCAGCCGCTCGCCTGCCCCAGTCAGCCGGTGTGAGTCCCCTGAAGACTTGGTCCGGAGCTGACCAATCTTGGTCAGCCCCGGACCAACAATACGCGCGCCTGCCCAGCCAGCCGGTCCCTCGCCCAGTCAGCCGCGGAAACCTTCCGAAGCCCTGGTCCGGAGCTGACCAGTTTTGGTCAGCCAAACCAGGAGCTGTTTTTCTTCGCGGTCCGTGTTCTTCATTTACGTCCGGTCCGCCGGACCGCGTGACCTGGAAACAAGTTAAGTCCGATTTTTCGGACTTTTGTGAGAGAGCTCGATTTGGGAAAAGGAAAGGAGGCAATTTTCTCTCCTCCAGAAGACCTAGGGTCGAAATCTTGAAGGAGAAAGAAGGAGTTTGCTTTGGCTTGAAGATTGAAGATTCTATTGAGCATCTCTTTCCATTTCTCTCTCTATGTTTCCTCTAGCTATTTTGGTGTTCTTGGACATGGTTTGTGAGTAGTTTTCTTGTTGTGGGATGAGGGATTAGCCCTCATGTAAGGATGCTTGTCTTAACCTTTGGACCCAAGATTGTGTCTTGTTTATGCTTTCAAACTCTTGCAATGAATGGAATTTTGTTCTTCATGATTATCTCTCATCTCTCTTGAATGAATGTTTAGGGAAACCTAGGATTTGTTGAATTGAGTGATGAAATTGTTTGGGTTTGATTGCTAGAGTTTAATGAATGGTGTTTAATGCTTCCCATTGGATGAAAATCTCTTGGGTAGAATTTATGATTGAGAATTTCATGGAGACATGGATTCTTGGTGCATTCATTGAAATGGGTTGAGATTGAATGTGAAGAAATTCGGTTCAATTCAATCTAGGATCGTGACAAGGGAATTTAATGCATTCTGGAATTTCACTCTAAGCCACGAAAGTGGATAGAGTACTCTCTTGGATAACGGGTTTTCGGTTTGAGAGAGCCGAATCCGACCTTAGTCTTGGAATCCCTCACTTTAGAACAAGCATGATCTAGGTCCAATATTTCCTTACGGCATCCTTGCATGATTCGGTGAAACCCGATTCCCATAACCTTTCCCATTGATTATCTCCTCTTGAAATATTTGCTTGCTTTGATTTTATTTCTCTCATTTAATTTTCTGCAACTTTGAAAACCACAAAAACAATTCTCCAATTTTATTTCTTTCATTTTCCTAGTTTTGATCGACTCCTAGCTTAACCGTTTAAGTCCTTGTGTTCGACCCCGGTACTACGACATCCGTATACTTGCGGATTAGTTGTGTGTCGGGTATAAATTTAAAGCTCGTCACGCAAGTGATCAGTCCGCCGGACCAACTCTTGGTTCGGGGCTGACCAGCGAGAACTTTGGTCCTCCTGACCAAACACGTGGTCCGGAATCTGATCTGTCTGCTGGTCCGGCTGACCAACTCTTTGTCCTGCTGACCGCAGACAAATCAGATTCGGAACAGATTTTTCGGGCTTCGAAAATTAGGGTTTTGTCCCGGTTTCGACGCACCGTTAACCCGTCCCAGAGAAACCCGTCACAAATATCATTAAACATGCATAGATTCAATGATTACATGCAATTTAACGATTAAATCATGCAATCATGCAACAGGCACGGCGATATACAGAGAAACCAACTCTGATACCACTATTGGTGTTATCTACGGGTTCCTAGCATGCGATCATATCGATCTAGGGTTTGGTTTACTAGGTTTCATGCAGCGGAAGAAAGATCTAAACCTAGTCAAACGTCACACGCAACCAAACTCGCAAAACCCAAAAATCGTGTATATCACCGAGGGAATCGTTACTTACCTCGTTCTCGATGAGACTTGAAGTTTATTACGATCCGAGGCCTGTTCTAAATCACCAAGAGCTGAAAGTACAGCTCCTCTACACGTATCCACACCGACGGGAAGGATTCCAAACGATTTGGAACGAATCTGCTAGGATTAGTGAAGAAAAGGGTAACTCAAGAGACGAGATCCAATCCCGGGACAATAGAAATCGAAGAGAACGACTTCTCTAGGGTTCTAGGATGTTTCTCTGAGTTTTAGGTCGACCTTAATTAAGTTTGGACGAAATCCCAAACTTAAATAAGATTAGAAAACCCTAAAAACGAATATTTGGAAATTTTCCGGATCCCGCTCCGCCGAACCAGGAGCTTGGTCCGGCGGACCAGGCTTAGACCGACGTTCGCGGACCGGCTGACCTGAAGGCTTGGTCCGGC
>NW_010965611.1:12468-13025 GCF_000463585.1 Tarenaya hassleriana
GTTGTCCGACGAGGCCTACGGGACCACCGGCCATGGCACCGAGACCACCGGCCATGGCACCGAGACCACCGCGACCACCGGGCCAGGTGGACCGACCGCCCCGACCCCCAGCGAGGACTGGAGCTGCCCCGAGAGTTTACGCTCTCGGTGCTGAGCAGGAGATCCAGGAGGAAGAGGAGGAGGAGGCTCACCCTGCAGGAGCCGAAGCTGCCGCGATCGCAGGTACTCTATATATCCATGGGGTTGCATGTTACACACTATTCGATACCGGGGCGACCCATAGTTTCGTGAGCGTGGAGGTAGCAGTGAGACTAGAGACAGGAGAGATCGAACCGAGAAGCGATTTCACCGTGCGAGTACCCACGGGAGAGACATTAGCAGTGCATGGGATCCTGCGAGGGGTGCCCCTCGAGGTTTGCGGTCGCTTATTAGCCGCAGATTTCATCGTGGTACCCATCGGGGGATTCGACATTATATTGGGTATGGATTGGCTGATGAGATATAAGGCCTACATTGATTGTCCCAAGAGGACGATCTGGTTCGCGGACGATTTCGGA
>NW_010965611.1:13537-15950 GCF_000463585.1 Tarenaya hassleriana
CCGGAACAACTCCAAATGTTCCCGTTTCGTCTGTGATGTTCCGTAGTCCATGTTTTCCACTCCTTTTGCTCTCTTTTATGCATGAATTCCTGTTTTGACACCAAAGAAAGCAACCAAGCAATATCGAGACCAAATGTGCTCTAGAATGCCTATAAATATGCAAAACCGAGTAAAATGCACTAGACATCCTATACCAAAATGTCACCAAAATATATGTCATCAACTATCTAGATGATTTTGTCATCATCTTCATCGATGACCTTCTCATCTACTCACCGGATCTGCAGACGCATGAGGAGCATCTGCGGAAGATACTGTGGAGGCTGCGAGAGAATCGGATGTACGCTAAGTTCAGCAAGTGCAGCTTTTGGTTACAGGAGATTGGGTTCCTGGGACATGTGGTATCAGCCCAGGGTATTCAGGTCGATCCAGCCAAGATCGAGGCCGTCAAGGAGTGGCAGTCTCCGACTTCTGCGACGGAAGTCAGGAGTTTTCTGGGACTAGCTGGCTATTATCGGCGATTCGTTGAGGGGTTCGCCAAGATAGCTTGGCCTTTGACGAAGCTGACGGGGAAGAACGTCAGGTTTGACTGGACGACTGAGTGCGAGGAGAGCTTCAGAGAGTTGAAGCAGAGGGTGACATCAGCTCCGATCCTGGCACTGCCACGACCGGGTATGCTCTAGGAGGTGTACACTGACGCGTCCAAACACAGACTCGGTTGCGTGTTGATGCAGGAGGGACACGTAATCGCTTATGCGTCGAGGCAGCTGAAGAAGCATGAGGAGAACTACCCGACTCATGACATGGAGTTAGCAGCAGTAGTTCACGCGCTGAAGATTTGGAGATCATATCTGTACGGGGAGAAGGTTAAGCTCAACACGGACCATAAGAGCTTGACCTACGTGATATCTCAGAAGGATCTGAATCTGAGACAGCGGAGGTGGTTGGAGTTGATTGCAGATTATGACCTGGAGATAGCCTATCATCCGGGGAAAGCTAACGTAGTGGCCGACGCCCTTAGTAGGAAGAAGATCTTAGCGGCCATACGCGTTGTCACCTCATCTCGCAGCAACGCCGCAGAGTTGACTGCGATGTTGTGATACACGCACGGAGGAGGATGGGAGCAAGTTTGATCGCAATCACCGGCTCGCGTCTAGCGGCACTCGAATTCACGAACAAACGGGGATAATCGAAGGGGATTTACGGGAAACTCTCTCTCCGAGGGTCAAGAGAGATGTAGCGGATTACGTAGCGAGGTGCCTCACTTGTCAGCAAGTAAAGGCAGAGCGACAGATGCCGGGAGGCAAGCTACAGCCGTTGGAGATTCCAGAGTGGAAGTGGGATTCGATTGCCATGGATTTCGTGGTCGGGTTACCACTCACGCCGAGCAAGAAGAACGCCATTTGGGTAGTCGTGGATCGACTAACCAAATCCGCCCATTTCATTCCTATCCGTCAGGAGTATCCGATCGGGCGGTTGGCGCAGATTTACATGGATGAGATCGTACGTCTTCATGGAGTTCCGAACGAGATTATATCGGATAGAGATGCCCGATTTACATCCCGTCTGTGGAAGGCGATTCAGGAGGCGCTGGGGACGAAGCTCAAGATGAGTACGGCATATCATCCTCAGACAGACGGTCAGTCGGAGCGGACTATACAGACTTTGGAGGACATGCTCAGAGCTTGTATCCTGGAGTGGGGAGCTCCATGGGACCAGTACATGACGTTGTGCGAGTTTGCGTACAACAACAGTCATCAAACGAGTATCGGAGTATCTCCATACAAGGCCTTGTACGGGCGACCGTGCAAGACACCGTTGTGCTGGACGGAGATTGGCGAGCGCCGAGAGTTCGGGCCGGAGATTGTGGAGGAGACCACAGAGGTGATACGGAGGATTCGCGCCCATCTGAAGACGGCACAGGATCGGCAGAAGTCGTATGCCGATCAGCGGAGACGAGACTTCGCGCTTGAGGTCGGAGATTATGCCTTTCTCCGAGTACAGGCGATGCGAGGTCATGCGAGGTTTGGGCAGAGCGGGAAGCTGAAGCCGCGATACATCGGACCTTACCCCGTGATCGCGAGAGTGGGAGCTGTGGCATACCGCCTTGGATTGCCGCCGGAGTTGGGCAACGTCCAGGACGTGTTCCACGTGTCGATGCTGCGGAGGTACGTAGCGGACCCTTCTCACGTACTACAGCCACAGGAGTTGGAGTTTACGGAGGCTACGCGTTTCCGTGACGAGCCGCTCCAGATCGTGGACCGGAAGATCAAGAAATTGCGGACGAAGGAGGTGCCACTCGTGAAGGTCTTGTGGCGAAGCCAAGGGGTCTCTGAAATGACTTGGGAACCCGAGGCACAGATGCGTAGTAGTTATCCGCACCTTTTTACTTGAGCGTTGTACGAACTCCTTT
>NW_010965611.1:17081-18160 GCF_000463585.1 Tarenaya hassleriana
AAACTGTGTTTTAGTAGCATTTAGAAGCAACCCCGAATCGATTTGGGAGAGAAAAATCGAAACAGAACCGGAGAAATCGCGAGGAAGAAGAAGGTTCCAGTCCCGGTCCGCCGGACCACGCGTGGTCAGCTCCGGACCAGGACTGGAACAAAACACGTGCGCTCAGTCGAACCAAGGAACGGACCAGATCCGAGAAAAACACGTCCTGGTCCGCCTGACCAGATCCTGGTCCGCCGGACCAGACGTGTTCCTCGGTCACGCGGTCCGCCGAGCCAGGGAGAAGCGAGCGGACCAAGAAGAAGGACACGCCTGGTCCGGGGCTGACCAATCCTGGTCCGCCGGACCAGACGTGTCGGAGTGATGTCACCCAGACGGACCAGAAGGAGCTGACCGAGAGAGAAGAAGCAGGATGGTCCGGGGCTGACCAATCCTGGTCCGCCGGACCAGGCCTATTTCCCCCCTCTCGGATCGACGGACCCAGACGGAGCGGACCAAGGGGAACTGGTCCGGCTGACCAGAATGCGGTCCGCCGGACCAGGCTCAGAAACTTGGAGAAATTTTCCCGTTCGCCGGGAAAAAGGAAACGGCCAACGGGCTTGGCCCGGGCCTGACCAGACTTGACCGTGGACTAACCAACCCCCACCAGAGGACAAGACTTCGCGATTGGGATCAATCGAACCGAGTTTTCGCCAGAACGTTCATAGCGTAGTGAGATGTGCGATATCGAAATACGAGTGAACGTTGTGTGATTGTATGCGGGTAGTATTTGCATGGCGTAAAACGGTAGCTCGGTAGGGACCGGATACCGTGATACGCGTGGTTGTATCGTGGGGATATTGCACGATGTGTGCCATGTGTGTAGCTTGCTCGTGCGTACGGGCCAAGCGTGATTGTGTTTGTGGACGGTGGTGGACTCAACCGTCGTCGTCATGGACTTGACGGGCGTTTGAGACGCATTTTTGTCGTGTGCGACACGACGGCCAACGTCATGGACTTGACGGGCGTGGACTCGCCCCTAGTCATGGATTTGACTAGGGTATATGGCTGGGACCCGCGGGGGACTCCACAGGGATATGATT
>NW_010965611.1:20887-22709 GCF_000463585.1 Tarenaya hassleriana
TTTTCGAAACCGCACCTAGATCAAGCATCTACTTTCAAGCTATGAGAACCACCATTTCTCCATCTTGCCTCACCAAGATAATACGGCACACCCAGCTTTGGCATGGCCCATGACACGTACGATCGAGGCCTTGACAAGTGCTTTACTTATAGAGCTTCTAGATCTAACCGGTTTCTGTGCAACAATTGTTCATAATCCGAATAGACCATCCATTCAATTATGTAATCCCAATCCCGGAGCTCCCACTCAATCAAACATATACTATATCTTGATTAAGTTACATGTTTTCATTCACCATGGACCATCCATAAGAATAAATCATGTCTATTTGAGTTACAGTTGATCAGAATAAGCAACGACAGCGTAATCGGACCTCGAAAACGAAAAGTTTTTCGGAATCTGGACTTCGGATCGTCCGTTCTGGAGGTAGAACGGACGTTCCAGGCTGGCAGAACGGACTGTCTCGACTACAATAGTCAGAACGGACGTTCCAGCCGAAACAAGCCAGAACGGACGTTCCACGCTTGCAGAACGGACGGTCTGAGGTGATAGAACCGACGTTTCAGACCCTTCGGTCTTACCTCAGTCCGCCACCCTTGGACCGTCCGGTCTAGCTTACCCAGAACGGACGGTCTAGGGTAGGTCTCCGTGATCAGATCACGTTTCCCCGCGTTCTCGGCCCCGATCAGACCCGAAACCGATCCGAATTCTTCTGTACACCCAAAATTCGAACTCATGCACTCTATGCAACATGAAACATGCAATCTACACTAGATTCAATAATCAAACATGCATAGATATCAAAGCAAACATGGATTCAAACAATTCAAATCCTAAAACATGCGTGATCGGGTTCTACGAAATCAAAACAGAGAAACCAGGCTCTGATACCACTGTTGGGTTTCCTGGGATCTCTATAGCGAATCCTATTCCTATGAGATCGATTTTAGGGTTTGCGCAGCGGATATAAAACAAAAATTTAATAAACCCTAGAACCATGCTTCTATGAATCGTAGAAACGTTAGAACGCTTACCTCAATCGATCCGGGGCCTGTATCAATCGAAGAACACGTCTGATCACGAAAGACAGGAAGAATACCTCGCCCTCTACACGTATCCACACTTCGGGATGGATTCCAACGGTTGGAACTTGTCTGCTAGGACCCGAATATGCTATTCGATTTGTGCTTCGAGAAAAACGGACTTTGATCACACTCTCAACCTCGTGGATCTCACCAAAAGTCTGCAAGAAGTGTTCTAAAGTCGGCTCTAAAAGTCTCTCTTTTCATTAGGGTTTTTAATCTCCTTCTTATAAGGTGATTTAACCCTACTTCGGTTTAATTTCGGAAAATCTGTAGTCCGGAACGGACGGTCCAGAAATACACGCGGACCGTCCGTTCCAGCAAGCCAGAACGGACGGTCTGCTTTCGACACGGACCGTCCGTTCCAACCCTTAGAACGGACGGTCTATGAGTAGTTGTGGACCGTCGGGTCTGGCACGAAGGACCGTCCGTTCCAGACCCTTCCGTCTTGGTTTTCCTGTCGTTTTCTCGTGCGTTTTGTCCTTCCCTGCATGTGTGACCCTGTAGGCTCATTCGATATAGCAGTATAGTCCGAAATCTCTATTCCGGATATACAAGTCATAGGCGGTCTCTAGTAAGACACTATGACTACCTATCTCGAATAGAGTTTGTTCGTGAACTTACGAACGCCAGAGATGATTCCGGTTGATGATCCTTTTGTATCATGATATCATATGTCGAACATAAGGCATGGACAAGCCACCTTATCTGATTCGACTGCTTTCTCGTTCACTGAGTTC
>NW_010965611.1:23940-25296 GCF_000463585.1 Tarenaya hassleriana
AATCTGCAACGGTCGCCTGCTTGGAACTCTTCCAGCTAACAGGGCCTCCGTTCAAACAGAAAACATAGCAAGACTGCGATCTGTAGTCATTCGGGTCTGACTGAAAACTAGCATCGGTGTAACCCTTTAAAGCGAGCTCGTCTTCCGACCCACCGTATACCAAGAATACATCCTTAGTCCTTCTCAAGTACTTCAGGATGTTCTTGACGGCGATCCAGAGCAACTCACCTGGATCTGACTGGTATCTACTCGTAATGCTCAACGCGTAGGATACATCCGGTCGAGTACAAAGCATGGCATACATGATCGATCCAATTGTCGAAGTATATGGAATTCGATCCATGCGTTCTCACTCATCAGGTGTCGTAGGACACTGACTCTTGCAGAGAACTGTGTCACTGCTCATCGGTAAGGTTCCTTTCTTGGAATCTTGCATCTTGAATCGTTTCAAGACCTTATCGATGTAAGTACTCTGACACAATCCTAGAAGACGCCTCGATCTATCTCTATAGATCTTGATGTCTAAAATATAGGCTGCTTCTCCTAGGTCCTTCATAGAAAACTGCGTTCCTAGCCAAGACTTAACGTCTTGCAAGGTAGAAACGTCATTCCCTATAAGGAGAATGTCATCCACGTACAGCACTAGAAAAACTACTGTGCTCCCACTGACCTTCTTGTAAACACATGGCTCGTCTTCGTTCTGTGAGAAACCAAACCTTTTGATTGTTTCGTCAAAATGAAGGTTCCAGCTTCTCGAAGCCTGCTTCAATCCATTAATGGACCTCTGAAGCTTGCACACCATCCTCGGGTTCCTAGGGTCGACAAAACCTTCGGGTTGTGTCATGTACACATCCTCGGGCAAGTTCCCGTTAAGGAACGCAGTCTTGACATCCATTTGCAATATCTCATAGTCATAATATGCGGCTATGGCAAGTAGGATCCTGATGGACTTTAGCATAACTACGGGCGAAAAGGTCTCATCATAGTCAATACCATGAATCTGACGGAATCCTTTCGCCACAAGTCGTGCCTTATACGTGTGCACGTTGCCATCCATGTCGGTCTTCTTCTTGAAGATCCACTTGCATCCGATGGATTTTATCCCTTCAGATGCATCAATCAGAGTCCACACTTGGTTGTCTGACATGGATTGCATCTCGGACTTCATAGCCTCGCGCCATTCCAACGAGATATGGATTTCTCGTGACTGGGAATGAGGAACTCATGTTATTAGAACATGACGAGCCTACCACATACCCAGAGGCTATGGCGAGTCCCGATTCCGAGAAGTGGCGCGAGGCTATGAAGTCCGAGATGCAATCCATGTCAGACAACCAAGTATGGACTCTGGTTGAT
>NW_010965611.1:35538-38471 GCF_000463585.1 Tarenaya hassleriana
TTGAGTCACAACCGGCAGTGGAACAGGTTGAACGTCTTCAACTTGTTCATTCGGCTCAGTGTCTACTTGTTGCTCTCGAACTTCCTCAAGTTCGATCCTACTCCCACTGACTCTTTTGGAGACGAACTCTCGCTCCATAAAAGTCGCATTCCTAGCAATGAACACTTTGTTCTCTGCCAGAATATAGAAGTAGTAACCCTTAGTTTCCTTAGGGTAGCCTACAAATAAACACTTATCAGATTTGGAGGATAACTTATCAGTCATCTGACGCTTCACGTAAGCGTCACAACCCCAAATTCTGACAAACGATAACGCGGGACGCTTCCCTATCCATATCTCATATGACGTCGTTTCAGCCGACTTCGTTGGACTCATGTTCAGCAGATACGCAGCGGTCTCTAAAGCATAGCCCCAAAAGGACTTCGAAAGATCTGTCTGACTCATCATAGACCGAACCATGTCTAACAGTGTTCGGTTCCTCCGTTCAGACACGCCGTTCCATTGTGGTGTTCCAGGAGGAGTTAATTGTGATACAATACCATAATCAACCAGAGAATCAGTGAACTCTTGGCTCATATACTCGCCACCACGATCGGATCAAAGTGTCTTGATCGTCTTGCCAAGCTGGTTCTGTACTTCGTTTCTGAAAGCCTTGAACATTTCAAGTGTTTCAGACATATGTCTCATCAAATAGACATAACCGTATCGACTGAAATCATCAGTGAAATTAACGAAATACAGATAGCCTCCTCTAGCTGGACAACTCATTGGCCCACATACATCACTATGTATCAGATCCAATAACTCTGTCGCTCTCTGTCCTTTCCCCTTGAAAGGATGCTTTGTCATCTTGCCCATCAAACAAGAATCGCAAGATTCAAGAGACTCAAAGTCAAAAGAATCCAGAAGACCTTCAGAATGAAGCTTCTGTATGCGTTTCTCGTTTATATGGCCTAGACGACAATGCCAGAGGAAGGTCGGGTTTAAGTCGTTCGGCTTAAACCGTTTAGTACTCACGCTATAGATGGATGATGTCGAGTTCGAAGGCTGATCATTCAAGACATATAAACCATTAACTAGATAACCATTACCATAGTAAATATCGTCTCATAAATCATCAAACTCGAGTTCTCAATCACAAATCGAAAACCATCCAAATCCAGACAAGAAATAGAAATAATGTTTCTGCTAATCGCAGGAACATAGTAACAATTACTAAGCTCTAAAACAAGTCCAGAAGGAAGATGCAAATCATAAACACTAACACACAATGCAGTAACTCTTGCTCCATTTCCGACGCGTAGATCCGCTTCTCCCTTAGCTAGCATCCTACTTCTTCTTAGTCCCTACACATTTCCACAAATGTGTGAGGCACTTCCGGTATCCAATACCCAAGAAGATATAGTACAGATGTTAGCTTCTATAACATGAATACCTGAGGCAGAAGCTTCACCAAGCTTCTTATCCTTCAGATTAGCCTCTATAACGAAGACACCAGAAGTCGAAGCTTCTTTAAGGTTCTTCTTCTCCTGATCTTCCAGATAGAGTCTACAATTTCTGTTCCAATGCCCAACAACATGACAGAAATAACACTCTTCCTTTTTGGACTTAGGCTTATGTTCAATGACAACGCTTGTCACTTTCCACTTGCCCTTGCTCTTGGAACGCTTCCTTTTGCTGGAACTCTTTCCAACCAGAGAACTCAAAAGAGAATCAAGACGGAGTTTTCCGGGGGCAGAGATTGAAGAATCGTCATCGAGAGATCGCTGCGAGTCTTCTTTATATGTTTCTATGTTTCTTCAATAAGCATCAATGATCGATCTAGAAGCCGTGGACAGAGGTTTATCCTTCATAAGGATAGATCGCATCGTCAACTTCGGTACAATACCGGTTAACGCTATGTCCTACAGAAAAAGACAAAACAGAACGAAAACACATCTACATGCAGATTCTATCAATGATCTACTACCAGCTAGTCCATCATCAATCAGTGTCTACATACCTATGATCTACTACCAGCTAGTCCATCATCAATCAGTGTCTACATACCTATGATCTACTACCAGCTAGTCCATCATCAAACAATGACAACATAGATGCAAAGATGAGCTATATTCCCATAAAGAAAACTAACCCTACAATAATTTTCTATATGGGACTAAGATCCGTATTTCACATAAGAACAAGTTTTTACACTCAGCCTTATGCTATTTAGGTAGACATCTAATGTCAATCACATCCAATGTGATTCTTAGATCCTTTATGAGACTTATGATATCAAATATCATTGCATACTAGTCTCATCTGTACCATTAAGTTTCAAGTCAAAACTTGATAACTTAACTCAAGATAAACCATATTCAAGCTGTAGGAACCACGATTTCCTACCCTACCTCACAAAGATAATCCGGCACGCTCAGCTTTGGCATGACCCGTGTTACGGACGATCGATGCCTTGACAGACGCTCTAGTAATGGGAGGTACACACTTAGCATTACATAAACAAGGGATTTTCGAAACCGCACCTAGATCAAGCATCTACCTTCAAGCTATGAGAACCACCATTTCTCCATCTTGACTCACCAAGATAATACGGCACATCCAGCTTTGGCATGGCCCATGACACGTACGATCGAGGCCTTGACAAGTGCTTTACTTATAGAGCTTCTAGATCTATCCGGTTTTTGTGCAACGATTGTTCATAATCCGAATAGACCATCCATTCGGTTATGTAATCCCAATCCCGGAGCTCACACTCAATCAAGCATATCTAATATCTCGATTAAGCTACATGCATTCATTCACTATGGACCATCCATAAGAATAAATCATGTCCTTTTGAGTCACAGTTGATCAGATTATACAACGATTGCGTAATCGGACCTCGAAAACGGAAATTTTCGGAATCTGGACTTCGGACCGTCCGTTCTAGA
>NW_010965611.1:38509-41426 GCF_000463585.1 Tarenaya hassleriana
TCGATTATGTAAACCCAATCTCGAAGCTCCCACTCAATCAAGCATATCCAATATTTTGATTAAGTCACATGCATTCTTTCACTATGGACCATCCATAAGAATAAATCATGTGTATTTGAGTTACAGTTGATCAGAATAAGCAACGATTGCGTAATCGGACCTCGAAAACGAAAAATTTCGGAATCTGGACCTCGGACCGCGGACCAGCCTCTGAGAACTGCCGGAACGGAAGGTCCATGATGTGAGAACGGACGGTCCACAAAACATCACGGAACGGACGTTCCATGACGCTGGAACGGACGGTCTGACACTCAGACTGTCCGGTCCAGGTTCGCAGTCCGTGTTCTCCCGTTCGACCCAAGGATTGTCTGTTACCCTCGGACCATCCGTTCCGGAAAACCCAGAACGGACGGTCTAGGAAAGCAGAACGGACTGTCTCGACTACAGTAGTCAGAACGGACGTTCCACGCCGAAACAAGCCAGAACGGACGTTCCACGCTTACAGAACGGACGGTCTGAGGACCAGAACGGACGTTCCAGACCTTTCGATCTTACCTCAGTCCGCCACCCTTGGACTGTCCGTTCTAGCTTACCCAGAACGGACGGTCTAGGGTATGTCTCCGTGATTAGATCACGTTTCCCCGCGTTCTCGGCCCCGATCAGACCCGAAACCGATCCGAATTCTTATGTACACCAAAATTCGAACTCCTGCACTCTATGCAACATGAAACATGCAATCTACACTAGATTCAATCATCAAACATGCATAGATTTCAAAGCAAACATGGATTCAAACAATTCAAATCCTAAAACGTGCGTGATCGGGTTCTACGAAATCAAAACAGAACACCCAGGCTCTGATACCACTGTTGGGTTTCCTGGGATCTCATGAGCGAATCTAATTCCTAAGAGATCGATTCTAGGGTTTGCGCAGCGGAAGTAAAACAAAAATTTATAGAACCCTAGAACCATGCTGCTATTGAATCGTAGAAACGTTAGAATGTTTACCTCAATCGATCCGGGGCCTGTATCAATCGAAGAACACGTCTGGTCACGAAAGGCAGGAAGAATACCTCGCCCTCTACACGTATCCACACTTCAGGATGGATTCCAACGCTTGGAACTTGTCTGCTAGGACTCGAATCTCTATTCGATTTTGTGCTTCAAGAAAACGAGACTTAGAATTCCTTGAACTCTTTGGATCTCACCAAAAGCTCTTAGAATTCTCTGAAAGTCGGCACCAAAAAGTCTCTTATGTCATTAGGGTTTTTAATCTCCTTCTTATAAGGTGATTTAACCCTAATTCGGTTTAATTTCGGAAAAACTGAAGCCCGGAACGGACGGTCCAGAAATACACGCGGACCGTCCGTTCCAGCAAGCCAGAACGAACGGTCTGCATTCAACACGGACCGTCCGTTCCAACACTTAGAACGGACGGTCTGTGAGTATTCTTGGACCGTCGGGTCTGGCACGGTGGACCGTCCGCTCCGGACTTCTGGTCCGTCCGTTCCAGACCCTCCCGTCTTGGTTTTCCCGTCGTTTTCTCATGCGTTTTGTCCTTCCCTGCGTGTGTGACCCTGTAGGCTCATTCGATATAGCAGTATAGCCCGAAATCTCTATTCCGGACTCTATTTCGGATATACAAGTCATAGGCGGTCTCTAGACAGACACTATGACTACCTATCTCGAATAGAGTTGGTTCGTGATCTTACGAACACTAGTGATGATTCCGGCTGATGATCCTTTTGTATCGCGATATCATATGTCGAACATAAGGCATGGACAAGCCACCTTATCTGATTCGACTGCTTTCTCGTTCATTGAGTTTGATTATTTGAAATAGACGACGTTCGTCTATAGTGCGGCCACACATTTCTACAGTCTCGCTCACACGAGGGGCCCAGCGATATCTCTCTCTTTTACGAGAGGTACAAATCCCGTCTTGACTATCTACAATCCAGTACATGATTCATTTCGTACCTGATACACGCCTTTATAGTTCTCCTGTTACGCAGAACGTTTGACGTATTCAAAGCACGCAACTCCTCATGTTGGATTCCGTAGATATCTCAGGTCTTAGGATCCAATCATGGAACCGTCATATGAGATTCAAGTCATGACGCTAGTCCATGTGACAATCTCATGTGGGTCAATCCAGTATTCCGTTCTCCAACGAATACCTATGATTGTGATCGTAACATCATACTAGTCTTATTATGTCGTTATTCCCATAACGACACAAGACTAGGGAGTTTAGTATCATTCATAATCATACATGGATTTCACAACAGATCTAGTATGAAAGAACATGTAATGAATCAAATACTCTCATAAAACATAGAAAGTATCAATACATCGAATGAATCTGAACAAAGCTCGTAAACAGTACATCATAGAGCACTAAACCAACATATCCAATACCTATGATCAACGCTATGATCATCAATCACACATCATACTAGTCTTGTTATGTCGTTATTCCCATAACGACACAAGACTAGGGAGTTTAGTATCATTCATAATGATACACGGATTTCATAACAGATCTAGTATGCAAGAACATATAATGAATCAAATACTCTCATAAAAACCATAGAAAGTATCAATACATCAAATGTATCTGAATAAAGCTCATAAACAGTACATCATAGAGCACTAAACCAACACGTAGTTGAGTAATTCATTTCGGCGTCGTCTAGTGTCTTGCTAGCGTAGTAAATTGCAAGATGTTTGCCATCTTTTTTCTGTCCCAAGACCGCGCCCACTGCATAATCACTAGCATCACACATGAGTTCAAAGGGAAGATCCCAATCCGGGGGTTGGATGATTGGAGGTGTCACCAACGCCTTTTTGAGTGTTTCAAAGGCCTGATGACACTCCTTGTCAAACTCAAATGACACGTCTTTTCCCAAAAGAG
>NW_010965611.1:41469-45424 GCF_000463585.1 Tarenaya hassleriana
AACGCCTGTAGAACCCCGCATGTCCGAGGAAACTTCGGATTCCTTTCACGTTTGTCGGGGGAGGAAGCTTTTCAATAACTTCGACCTTTGCTCTATCAACCTCAATCCTTTTATCTGAAATCCTATGACCAAGCACGATGCCCTTTTGCACCATAAAGTGGCATTTTTCCCAATTTAAAACCAAGTTTGCCTTGCTGCACCTGTCTAACACTCGATGAAGATTGGTTAGACACACATCAAAGGAGGGTCCATGGACCGAAAAATCGTCCATGAACACCTCCATGATATCTTCAATCACATCAGAAAAAATAGTCATCGTGCATCTTTGAAATGTGGCCGGTGCATTGCATAATCCGAATGGCATGCATCTATATGCAAATGTACCATAGGGGCACGTAAATGTTGTCTTTTCTTGATCGCTAGGATGAATTGGAATTTGGAAAAATCCGAAATAGCCATCGAGAAAGCAAAAATATGAATGCAATGCGAGTCTTTCTAACATTTGATCAATGAATGGTAAAGGGAAGTGGTCTTTACGGGTGTTTGTATTTAGCTTGCGATAGTCAATGCACATTCTCCATCCCGTAATTGTCCTTGTTGGTATGAGTTCATTGTTCTCATTAGGAACGATCGTGATACCTCCCTTTTTGGGTACAACTTGTACCGGGCTAACCCAAGAGCTATCCGAAATCGGGTAGATAATACCCGCATCTAACAATTTCAAAATCTCTTTCTTGACTACTTCTTTCATGTTCGTGTTTAGCCTACGTTGATGTTCGATTGACAATTTGGTATCATCCTCTAAATATATGCGGTGCATGCAAAGAGAGGGGCTAAGACCCTTGATGTCTCCTAGAGTGTACCCTAGGACTTCCCTGTATTGCCTAAGTAGCCTGGTAAGGTTTTCTACTTGATCCTCATCTAATGCATCGTTAACGATAACGGGATAAGTAGAATTTGCACCGAGGAAAACATACCTTAACCCTTGAGGTAGGGGTTTCAATTCCACTTGTGGGGCATGTTTGGGATCTCAATCGATATGTGTGTCTCCTCTCGGGACTTGAGGCGCGTCAGGTATGGCTCGAGTGGTCACGAAGTCGGCTTCGAACTGCAATTCTTCATTCTTAGGCAGAAATGGGCGGGTCGCCCAATACGTCGAGCGGTCGCTCGTTTTGTCCGAAACTGAGTCGATTTTGCTCAGACTTTTCGGGCGGACCGCCTGGAAATTCGAGCGGTCGCTCGTTTCCTCAGATTCCACTTGAAATTTGCTCAGAAATTGCGGGCGGGCCGCTTGCTTTTCCGGGCGGTCGCCCATTTTTCCCTGGATCTCTTCTTTTTCTAACACTTCCGGGCGGGCCGCCCGAAAATCTGGGCGGGCCGCTCGAAATAGTGCAGAAACTTATTTTCCTTCTTCCCGATCATCTAATGCCCGTCTAATCTCCTCGATTTCTTCCCAGTTGCTATATAAGCTTACTTCTGCGGCCATTAGCAAGATTTCTAGCGGATCCACTTCACGGAATTCTCCAATCACTTCCTCTGCCATTGCTTCGAGTATATCCGCATAACATACCGTATCACTTGTTGACGGTTGCTTCAAATTATGATCGAGGGTAAATTCGACTGTCTCGTCTCCAATTTTCATAGTCAATCTACCAGCTCGAACGTGCACTACGGCATCCGCTGTACTTAAAAATGGTCGGCCTAGTATGATCGGTACCTTGGAATCTTCATTCATGTCTAAAACCACGAAATCTACCGGCACATAGAACCCACCAATCTTCAAAGGTACATCCTCTAGTATTCCTGTTGGGTACTTGACTGATCGATCCGCTAATTGCAGTGCCATTCTTGTAGGTTTTAGCTCACCAATATTCAACTTCTTGTAGATTGACAAGGGCATTAAGCTCACGCTTGCTCCAAGATCGCATAGGGCTCGATCTATCTCAATATTTCCCAACTTGCAAGGTATGGAGAAACTCCCCGGATCGGACATCTTCGGGGGAAGTTCGTGCTTCGTGATTGCGGCACTAATCTCGGTACTAAGAACTACTGTTTCTTTCTCCACAACCCTTTTCTTCGTGAAAATATCTTTCAAAAACTTTGCGTAGGAGGGCATTTGGAGAATTGCCTCGTGGAAGGGCATTGTAATCTCCATCTTCTTTAACATTTCCGCAAACTCCCCGAACTGGCTGTCCTCATTAAACTTCTTTAAACGAGGTACCTTAGGCGGAGGTGGGATGTAGGCTGGTTCTTTCTGCTGTTCTTGCACCTTAAGAATGTCTTCCTCTACCGCCTTGCCCTTTTCCTCTCTCGTCAACCCCGGAGGTGCTACTTTCTCAACCATCGGGGGTGTAATCTCCGGAAGTTGTTTTCCACTCCTTAGTTCGACTGCATTGATATGCTCACGGGGGTTCACTTCGTTCTTTCCGGGAAGCATTCCTTGCTGTCTTGATGAGGAGGAGGATGCAATTTGGGCCACTTGATTGTCCAAAATCTTCAAGTGAGCTTGTACTCCCTCCAATTGCTTCTTGAATGCAACTTGTTCATTCTCAATGCTCCCAATGGATACTCCTTGTGACTTTTGACCTTGGAGGATTTGAAATAACATGTCCTTGATGTCCGGGTCTTGATCCTTGGGTTGCACTTACTGTGGTCTATAGTTGAAATTCCCTTGATAACCTTGACTCCCTTGGCCTTGTTGTTGATACTTTGATTGAAAACCCGGAGGCCCTTGGTTGTTTCGTTGGAAAGCGGGTTGAGGTTGGATGGATGAGTGTATTGGTTTTGGCCGACATAGTTGGCCTCTTCCGCTTCTTGATCAATCATATACATACCCGGTTGAACTTGCGCTACATTGTGATCCTCCACAACAGCTACTTGTTTGGCATTCGCAAGTTGGACCTTTATCTCTGCAAGGTTGGCTAGCACCGCCTTAAGAGCTGCGTTCTCACCCACATCTCCTTTCACTGAGCTTCTCCTACTGAACTCATTGGACGTGTGGCTACGTCCTTTGGCCAATTTTGCTATTGTTGCTTCCAACTCTTGGAAAGGGATGTCATATATGTCACCTCCACACGCTGCATCAATCCAAGACCGAGTATCATCCTTCAACCCATGGATAAAAATGGATAGAAGGTAGTCTCTTTCCATTCCATGGTGAGGGCACATTCTTTGATATTCCTTGAAGCGTTCCCATGCATCATGGAGATTCTCCCCATCCTCTTGCACAAAAGCATTAATTCGATTCCTCGCATGTTGAGCCTTGGTAGGAGAATAGTATTGCATAAGGAACTGCTCTTCCATCTCGTCCCATGTTGAGATAGAGTTTGACTCAAGAGTGTATAGCCAATCTCTAGCTCTCTCCGTAAGCGAGTAGGGGAAGGTTTCAAGGAATACGTCTTCAAGAGTAATCTCCGGTCCCTTCTTGATTGCCTTACAGTTCATCTTGAAGTTCGTAAGGTGAGCATTCGGATCCTCGTTTGGTCTCCCACGAAAACGCATATTGTTGAGCATTTGAATACATTGCGGTAGGAGTTCAAAATCTTCTAGAGGTCTCCGGCTGATGCATGACAGTAACTGAGTGTGCTTCGGTTGTGTGTATGGTCGAAGCGTTCTAGGGGGTGCTTGGGCTGGACCTCTTTGGGCATTGGCCCCTCTCAACAACTCTTCGGCCATATCGGGGTTGTTCTCTCTCAGCATTTCTTCGGCCATTCCCCACTGTCTTTGCTGTCTCCGAGCGAAGCGCAGTGTTCTTTCTATTTTGGGGTCGAAGACGAGTTGATCTCTATCGGTGGTACTCCTTGTCATGCACCGGAGGAGCTGCACACCAAAGAGACAAAACGAACCGAATGTGCTGTGAAACGGTAATGACTCAAAGTAATCCAAACAAAAATCCAAGCAATGGTGATCTAGCAAAAATCTAGACTAACACGAAAACGCCTAGTCCCCGGCAACG
>NW_010965611.1:45723-48401 GCF_000463585.1 Tarenaya hassleriana
TTGAGGCATTGTGGGTTCGGGATCCCTCAAGAATTGCATGGACGGTTGATGATGCTACAATACCTACAGGTTTATCTTCCAAAAAAGGGGGTTTCAAGCACTTCGTCTAGGGTTTGTCTCTCCCGAGCTTAAACCCACTACCTAGAGAATCGATCTACCCATTTCCCAATGATCCAAATGATCATAGATGCATTAATGTACCCCATCATGAACCCTAAGCAAGCTAAGCCATCTCCCAATGTGAATAACTCACTCATTCGATGTTTGGTTCCAAACCTCATCCCCATATCCCTATGATCAATGTGTTTTAACATCATACCAACTAAGATTTCGCCAAAGTTGATAGCATTAAATACAAAACATCAAACCCATGGAAGAAAACTCAAAGCATCATAGATTAAGCATAGATGTCCATACAAAAGTGGGGACCCTTCCCCCACAACAAAAGTTACTACTCCATGCCTAGGGTTTCAAAACAGAAAGCAAAATGAGAAAACATAGAAAGGGAAAAGAGAAGCTCAAGATGGTCTTCAATTGTGGTCTTCTTCTTCTCCAAGTTTCCTAGGTCTCCAAAATCTCCTTTTTCACTTCTCCAAGGTGTTTTTCTCCTCCAAAATCCTTTTTTATGAAAGTGCAGCAGCTAGGTTTCTCCTCAAAAATCGGGCTTTTTCCTTTTTGGGTCGGATTTAATAACGGGCGGTCGCTCACTTTTTCTTCAGGGTCGCCCGTTTTCGTCTTCAGGGTTGCCCGTTTTTCTGATTCCGGGCGACCGCTCGTTTGTTCGAGCGACCGCTCGTTCTTCATAGCGTACGGTCGACCGTCTGTTTTCGTGATTTCGGCGTCGAATGACCGCTCGATTAAATGGGCGGGCCGCCCATTTTATCTGATCAAATACTCGGGATGAATTTCGCCAATGGGCGACCGCTCGGCAAAATGAGCGGGCCGCCCATTTTTTCTGAGCCTTCCGGGTCTTCTCGATTCTGCTCCTTTTCCGTGCCTTGTGTGTGAATGTCCTCGTTTGATCATCCTGCATGAAAAATAGAGAAAAGAATCCTATCCATGACCGTCTAACGTCCTATTATGCCTAAGGTATGTGCAAAGTATGATGTAAGACGTTAGAAAAACCGGTGAAAATCCCGTGTGATCAATATGCATTGATCTTTGAACGTAGGCTTCGAGTCCTTTGTCTTGTGAGTGGAGGTATGGGAATGGTTGGCATGGTAAGCTCGGTGTTCACTTCTTCTCCTCTTATAGCGTCTATGGCATCGTCTTGCTTCTCATTCGGGTTTTGTTCGTCATCGTCCATGTCTTGGTCAATGTCCTCATCACCTAGAGCCTACGAGATTTGGATTTCTCGTGACTGGTAATGATGAACTCATGTTATTAGAACATGACGAGCCTACATCATATCCAGAGGCTATGGCGAGTTCCGACTCTAAGAAATTGCACGAGGCTATGAAGTCTGAGATGCAATCCATGTACGACAACAAAGTATGGACTTTGGTCGATGCATCCGAAGGGGTAAAACCCATAGGATGTAAGTGGGTTTTCAAGAAGAAAACCGACATGGATGGCAATGTGCATACCTATAAGGCACGATTGGTGGCGAAAGGGTTTCGGCAAATTCATGATATTGACTATGATGAAACCTTCTCGCCCGTCGTGATGCTTAAATCCATCAGGATTCTGCTTGCCATAGTTGCATATTATGACTATGAGATATGGCAGATGGATGTCAAGACTGTGTTCCTTAACGGGAACCTTCTCGAGGATGTGTATATGATACAACCCGACGGGTTTTGTCGATCCAGAGAGTCCGGGGAAGGTGTGCAAGCTTCAGAGGTCCATTTATGGACTGAAGCAGGCTTCAAGGAGCTGGAATCTTCGATTTGATGAGACAATCAAACATTTTGGTTTCTCTCAAAACGAGGATGAGCCATGTGTTTACAAGAAGACCAGTGGGAGCACAGTTGTTTTCCTGGTGCTATACGTGGATGACATCCTGCTCATAGGAAACGATGTTCCTACCTTGCAAGCACAGTTCTCTATGAAGGACTTAGGGGAAGCTGCCTATGTCTTAGGCATCAAGATCTATAGAGATAGATCTCGAAAGCTTATTGCCCTGAGTCAAAGTACATACATCGATAAAGTTCTGAATCGGTTCAGAATGCAAGAGTCAAAGAGAGGACTCTTGCCGATGTGTCATGGTGTTGTTCTCAGCAAGACTCAGTGTCCCAAGACACGTGATGAGCGAGAACGTATGGATAGGATCCCATATGCCTCAGCAATAGGATCTATCATGTATGCCATGTTATGTACTAGGCCGGATGTATCGTACGCGTTAAGCATTACGAGCAGATACCAGTCGGATCCAGGAGAGTCACACTGGATCGCGGTCAAGAACATCCTTAAGTACTTGAGAAGAACTCGCTGTAAAGGGTTACACCGATGCTAGTTTCCAATCGGACCAAGATGACTACAGATGGCAATCAGGCTATGTCTTAAGGGTGGCTCAAACCATGCCCTTGTTCAACATATGATATCGGGAGATAAAGGATCAGAACTCGAGCTGTTATTGCCTTGGTTAGATCACCTCTAACTCAATTCAACGTGGGTGGTCATGGCGTCTTGCTAGAGGCTAACCATGACTTGTAGATCGGGAATGGTTCTCGAGGCTG
>NW_010965611.1:53896-57541 GCF_000463585.1 Tarenaya hassleriana
CAACCCGAGGGTTTTGTCGATCTAGAGAGTCCGGGGAAGGTGTGCAAGCTTCAGAGGTCCATTTATGGACTGAAGCAGGCTTCAAGAAGCTGGAATCTTCGATTTGATGAGACAATCAAACAGTTTGGTTTCTCTCAAAACGAAGATGAGCCATGTGTTTACAAGAAGGCCAGTGGGAGCACAGTTGTTTTCCTGGTGCTATACGTGGATGATATCCTGCTCATAGGAAACGATGTTCCTACCTTGCAAGCACAGTTCTCTATGAAGGACTTAGGGGAAGCTGCCTATGTCTTAGGCATCAAGATCTATAGAGATAGATCTCGAAAGCTTATTGCCCTAAGTCAGAGTACATACATCGATAAAGTTCTGAATCGGTTCAGAATGCAAGAGTCAAAGAGATGACTCTTGCTGATGTGTCATGGTGTTGTTCTCAGCAAGACTCAGTGTCCTAAGACACGTGATGAGATAGAACGTATGGATAGGATCCCATATGCTTCGGCAATAGGATCTATCATGTATGCCATGTTATGTACTAGGCCGGATGTATCGTACGCGTTAAGCATTACGAGCAGATACCAGTCAGATCCAAGAGAGTCAAACTGGATCGCGGTCAAGAATATCCTTAAGTACTTGAGAAGGACTAAGGATTTATTCTTGATATATGGTGGGTTGGAAGACGAGCTCGCTGTAAAGGGTTACACCGATGCTAGTTTCCAATCGGACCAAGATGACTACAGATCGCAATCAGGCTATGTCTTCTGCTTGAATGGGAGGCGTTGTTAGTTGGAAGAGTTCCAAACAGGCCACCATAGCAGATTCTACTACAGAGGCTGAGTACATTGCCGCATCGGATGCTGCGAAGAAAGCTGTTTGGATCAGGAAGTTTTTGGGTGACCTGGGCGTCGTTCCTAGCATTGTGAACCCCATTTCGTTATACTGTGATAACAATGGGGCGATAGCACAAGCTAAGGAACCTAGGTCACACCAACGATCCAAACACATACTCAGACGGTTTCACCTCATAAGAGAAATCGTAGACAAAGGCGATGTGCACATATGCAAGATATCGACGGATGACAACGTAGCCGATCCCTTGACGAAGCCTCTCCCTTCGTCAAAGCATGAGGGTCATGTTCGGGGAATGGGACTTAGATGCATAGTAGATCATACTTAGAGCAAGTGGGAGACTGATGGACATGATGCTCTGGGATGATCATACGATATGAGAACCATGTATGAGAACTATGTATGATACGATGTATTTATTGGATGAATGCATTATTTGTTCATTATTTATTTTGCATATTTGATAAATAATGATATCCATGGATCGTTAAGAACGATCCTAAATTCCTTAGTCGCTTGTCATTGTGGGAGCAATGATGAATTAAGACTAACATGAGGCGTGATGGATGATCATGATGATGATCATGTGTATTGGATACGGATCACGATCATGAGTACTTGTTTGGAACAAGTGACTGGATGACTCGTGTGAGATTGTCGATTGGATTTAATCCATGACTTGAATCTCACTTGATGGTTCACTTTAGATCCTCAGACCTGAGATATCTATTGTATCCATCATGACAAGTAATGTACTTTGACTGTGTCAAACGTCGTCTTTAACCGGACGATTATAAAGGCGTGACTCGGGTATATTACGAATCATGTAATGGATAGTAGATAGTCAAGATGGAACTTTGTCCCTATCGAAAGAGAGAGATATCGCTTGGGCCTGTCGTAGGAGTGAGACTGTAGAAATGTTGGTTTAGTGCTCTATGATGTACTGATTATGAGCTTTGTTCAGATACATTCGATGTATTGATACTTTCTATGTGATTTTATGAGAGTATTTTATTCATTACATGTTCTTGCATGCTAGATCTGTTATGAAATCCATGTATCATTAGGAATGATACTAAACTCCCTAGTCTTGTGTCGTTATGGGAATAACGACATAATAAGACTAGTATGATGTGTGATTGATGATCACATAGATGATCATAAGTATTGGATACGATCACAATCATAGGTATTCGTTGGAGAACGGAATACTGGATTGACCCACATGAGATTGTCACATGGACTAGCGTCATGACTTGAATCTCATATGACGGTTCCATGATTGGATCCTAAGACCTGAGATATCTACGGAATCCAACATGAGGAGTTGCGTGCTTTGATTACGTCAAACGTCCTGCGTAACAGGAGGACTATAAAGGCGTATATCAGGTACGAAACGAATCATGTACTGGATTGTAGATAGTCAAGACGGGATTTGTACCTCTCATAAAAGAGAGAGATATCGCTGGGCCCCTCGTGTGAGCGAGACTGTAGAAATGTGTGGCCGCACTATAGACGAACGTCGTCTATTTCAGACAGTCAAACTCAGTGAACGAGAAAGCAGTCGAATCAGATAAGGTGGCTTGTCCATGCCTTATGTTCGACATATGATATCGCGATACAAAAGGATCATCAGCCGGAATCATCACTAGTGTTCGTAAGATCACGAACCAACTCTATTCGAGATAGGTAGTCATAGTGTCTTGCTAGAGACCGCCTATGACTTGTATACCCGAAATAGGGATTTCAGGTTATACTGCTATGTCGAATGAGCCTACAGGGTCACACACGCAGGGAAGGACAAAAACACGAGAGAAAACGACGGAAAACCGAGGCGGAAGGGTCCAGACCGGACGGACCGAAAGGTTCGGAACGGACGGTCCAGACCCTACGGTCCAGACGTGTGGTCCGTCCGTTCTGGAGACTGGAACGGACGTTCCACATTAGCACGCAGACCGTCCGTTCTACGTGGTGGAACGGACGGTCCACGTTTTAGGCAGACCGTCCGTTCTACACACTGGAACGGACGGTCCCAGTGCTTTTCTGGACCGTCCGTTCCGGGAATTCAGTTTTTCCGAAAATAAACCGAAATTAGGGTTAAATCACTATATAAGATAGAGATTAAAACCCTAATGAAGGAGAGACTTTTAGCAGCCGACTTTTGGCAGAAAAGAGAGGGTTTTTGGAGATCCAAAAACGAGTTCTAAGTCTCGGGATTTCTCGGTGCACAAATCGAATAGAGATTCGAGTCCTAGCAGACAAGTTCCAATCGTTGGAATCCATCCCGAGGTGTGGATACGTGTAGAGGGCGAGGTAATCTTCCTGCCTTTCGTGATCAGAACGATTCATCGATAGAGACAGGCCCCGGATCGATTGAGGTAAGCGTTCTAACGTTTCTACGATTTTCAATAGCAGCATGGTTCTAGGGTTCTATAAATTTTTGTTTTACTTCCGCTGCACAAACCCTAGAATCGATCTCTTAGGAATAGGATTCGCTCATGAGATCCCAGGAAACCCAACACATACAGCGGTTCGTTCTTGGATCCTCAGACCTGAGATGTCTAGAGTATCTGATATGAGAAGTGATGTGACTGCGTCAAACGTCGTCTTTAACCGGATGATCATAACGGCGTTGCTCAGATACGTTCACGAATCATATGCAGATAGTAGACATGCAATACGGGACTTGTCACCTCCTACGCAGGAGAGATGTCGCTGGGCCCCTCGTGGAAAATCGGACTGTGAAAATGCGTGGCCACGCTATAGATGAATGTACATCTATTTTATTAGTCGGTTTGC
>NW_010965611.1:58835-71012 GCF_000463585.1 Tarenaya hassleriana
CGTCAAACGTCCTGTGTAACAGGAGGATTATAAAGGCGTGTATCAGGTACGAAACGAATCATGTACTGGATTGTAGATAGTCAAGACGGGATTTGTACCTCTCGTAAAAGAGAGAGATATCGCTGGGCCCCTCGTGTGAGCGAGACTGTAGAAATGTGTGGCCGCACTATAGACGAACGTCGTCTATTTCAGACAGTCGAACTCAGTGAACGAGCAAGCAGTCGAATCAGATAAGGTGGCTTGTCCATGCCTTATGTTCGACATATGATATCGCGATACAAAAGGATCATCAGCCGGAATCATCACTGGCGTTCGTATGATCACGGACAAACTCTATTCGAGATAGGTAGTCATAGTGTCTTGCTAGAGACCGCCTATGACTTGTATATCCGGAATAGAGATTTCGGACTATACTGCTATGTCGAATGAGCCTACAGGGTCACACACGCAGGGAAGGACGAATACACGAGAGAAAACGACGGAAAACCGAGGCGGAAGGGTCCAGACCGGACGGACCGAAAGGTTCGGAACGGACGGTCCAGACCCTACGGTCCAGACGTGTGGTCCGTCCGTTCTGGAGACTGGAACGGACGTTCCACATTAGCACGCAGACCGTCCGTTCTACGTGGTGGAACGGACGGTCCACGTTTTAGGCAGACCGTCCGTTCTACACACTGGAACGGACGGTCCCAGTGCTTTTCTGGACCGTCCGTTCCGGGTTCCGGTTTTCCGAAAATTAGACCGAAATTAGGGTTAAATCACTTTATAAGAAAGTGATTAGAACCCTAATTAAGCAGAGACTTTTGACAGCCGACTTTTGCAGAAAAGTGTGAGTTTTTGGAGATCCAAAACAAGTTCTAAGTCTTGTTTTCTGAAAGTGCACATATCGAATAGAGATTCGAGTCCTAGCAGACAAGTTCCAACCGTTGGAATCCATCCCGAGGTGTGGATACGTGTAGAGGGCGAGGTAATCTTCCTGCCTTTCGTGATCAGAACGATTCATCGATAGAGACAGGCCCCAGATCGATTGAGGTAAGCGTTCTTAACGTTTCTACGATTTCAATAGCAGCATGGTTCTAGGGTTCTATAATTTTTGTTTTACATCCGCTGCGCAAACCCTAGAATCGATCTCTTAGGAATAGGATTCGCTCATGAGATCCCAGGAAATCCAACAAGAAATGTGTGGCCACACTATAGATGAATGTCATCTATCTCTTACAGTCTACTCGGGATACGACAAAGCATTCGAACTGTGAGTTCGATTATGATATCGTGAGACAAAGAGGATCATCGTTGGAGCTATCTCTGGCTTTTCGGTTAGATCACATCTAACTCTTTCCGATACGGGTAATCATAATGTCTTGCTAGAGACCACTTATGATTTGTAAAGCGAGATTGGATCTCGCGTTTACTGCCGTATTCGGAGGAGCCTAAAGGGTCACAGACATATGGGATGGACGTGTATGAACGAGATCGAACGGACGAGAAAAATCGGATTTTTCTCCGTCGTTGAGGTCCGGTCCGGAGATGACCAAGAGTTAGTCAGCCGGACCAGACGCATGTGGGACAGGCGGACTTGATGACCGAAATATCTGCCTGGTCCGGAGCTGACCAAGAGTTGGTCAGCCCCAGACCAAGCGTCTGACCAGTCAACTCCGCGTGTTTTTATACGTCTGGTCCGGCGGACCAAGTCCTGGTCCGGCGGACCGGACGTCTGAAACACCAAAGTGCGTTTTTCTCGGCTTTTCTTGGTGGAAACAAGTAGGGAACGCACTCCTCCCTAATCATTCGACCTAATCCCGACCCTTAGCCATCTGAGAGGTTGAGGAACTCTGCAGAAACTCTCTCAAGCTCAAGAGAGTGTTTTTTGATCATACACAAGAGATTTGATCTCTTCAAGCTCTAGCAAGCAAGTTTCCAAGTGTTGGAAACCATCCCAAAGGTGTGGACTGCTCAAGAGGGTGTTGGCTCCTTCAACACCTTGGCTGTGATCTTCTAACCGCAATCAAAGGTTGGTTTTTCGGTTTAAGAAAGTTCTTCATCGATAGATTGGTCCGTGGGTGTTCAAAATCGTTTTGAACGCTATTTCCGCTGCGTAAACCCGCAGACCAGATCCTAGCACGGTTTTGAACCGGCGGTCTAGGATCCCGTGTGACCCAACAATCATCGACTTGCACTGCGTCTAGACTCCCTCAAGACTCGAGGCCACATCCGGAGAATAGGAGAGGAATGGATCTATCTAGGCGACCATGGACTCAAGCGAAACTTGCGTCTATAGGCGACGATGGACTCAAGCGATACTTGCGTCTACCATGTGAGGCAATAGAGACATTCACCCCCGAGACGCTGCGTCTACACTTCCTTGAGACTCCTCCTGCACGGACCGGAGACCGAAGAGGTCGCAGGGGAAGGCTCTCGACCCCTGATGGTGAAAGGACCTCAACACTTATCCCCGATCCCAGGTTAGACCTCATCACCCAAAAGCTGGAAATCTTCGACACTCGCCTTACCACCATAGAGGGTTTTGGATCTCGTCTCACATATATCGAAGGATCAATGGAAGATCACTTTGCTATGCTTGAAGCCACTATCAACTGTTCTATTGAGAGTGCCCAACGCGAGATCATCCGTACGGTTGAGAAGATGATGGATGAAGATGCTTCCGGAGACGAAGATTCCCATCATGACCACCTAGCGAGACCGATGCCTCATCCACCTCCGGAGCAAGCAGGACCAGCAAGAGCAGCAAGAAGGCAGCACCATGACCGATGTTATCCTAGGACGAGTTTAACTCAGATGTTTTGTTTTACCGGTGTTTTGGATCGCATTTTGCTAAACTATGGCATGTTTAATTGTTTTGAATTATGCTTCAGATTTTATACTCTTGGGTTGTTTTGAACAACATTTCATTACTTAAATGCATGTCATTTCTGTCAATTCAAGCAGCGGAAACTTTCTGGTCAACGGAACACTCGGAAAAGGGCAAGAAAAAAAATTTCAACAGACAAAACGGGCGACCCGCTCATTTTTCGAGCGGTCGCTCGCCTCGAAAAAAATGGTCGAGAAGGAAAGGAAAAGAATGAGTGGTCGCCCATTTTTTGGGCGACCCGCTCGTTTCTTCTGAGCAAACATTTTCCCCACTGAGCGACCGCCCATTTTTTGGGCGACCCGCTCACTTATTCTGACCACTTTTTTTCGATGACCTTTTCGTGTGTTTCAGATGGACTCCAGCAGTCGATGGGGCAAATCGCGAAAATACATTTCGGAAAAAATACCGGTCTTGCATGACTTCAAGCCACGGAGAATACCTTTTTCAAATCTTGTAGATGTGGCTCCCATCCTACACCGATTCCAGAAAAGGGGCATCAAGGCTTCAAAATTCGTGCACCATGGCATTCAACCAAAACAATTCTACGAGAGCATCAAGGGGATTTTCCAACTTGCGGGCTGGAACCGCCTCTTCCAAGCCAACCCTCGGACATACCGAAAGCTGACGACAGAATTTGCTTGCACATTCAAATGCTTCATCCCGAAGAACGGCAACCCTTGGGAAGGCTACTTCGGATTCAGACTTGAAGGGCGACAATTCTATCTCAAGTTCGAACAACTTGCCGAAATTTTGGGCATCCAAATGAGTGCAACCGCAGCGATACCGAAGATCACAGTCACCAAAGCTCGAACTTTCTGGATGCAAATCGCAGCGAGCACATTCCGACCATGGCATCTTGAAGCCCTCATGATCCGGCATCCCGCAGTGCGCTATCTCCAGCAATTCATGGCCTCAATGCTACTCGCACGAGAAGAAGCACAGGTCGTCTCAATCACTGAGCTCAACCTCCTCATGGAACCCCTTCACTTTATGATGCACAACCGGCTTGAAGTCGTTGACATAGCCTCAAGGGTTATCCTCCACATGCATTCGGTACTCTCTTCTCTCTTCCGATCTTGGTTCAATTTGTTTTGGAGGTATAATCACGGGCCATATGTACACGATACCATACATGGAGATTGATCACACGGGTTTTTCACTGATTTTATAACGTCATGCATCACAATTCTTCTCTCATTCTAGGCATTATAGGATGTTAGATGGTCATGGGTAGGTTGCTTTGCTTGTTTTTTCTTGCAGGAAGACTCCACGATAAATCCTCACGAAGCGGGCACGAAAGAACAAGAATTCGAGAAGGCTCGGGAAGCTCAGAGAAAATGAGCGACCCGCCCATTTTATGGGCGACTTAAAACCCACGAGGATGACCTTACAACTAGCGGACAGATCTATCAAGTATCCAGCAGGGATTTTAGAAGATGTACCCCTCAAGATTGGCGGATTCTATGTTCCAGTGGATTTTGTAGTGCTGGACATGGATGAGGATTCTAAAGTTCCAATCATTTTGGGCCGCCCATTCTTGAGCATAGCGGATGCCGTAGTTCATGTCTGAGTCAGTAGATTAACGATGAAGATCGGGGATGAGACAGTCGAATTCACGCTCGATCAGAATTTGAAGCAACCTTCGACCAATGATACGGTATGCTATGCGGATATACTTGAAGCAATGGCAGAAGAAGTGATCGGAGAGTTCCGTGAGGTAGACCCGCTAGAAGTGTCGCTAATGGCCGTAGAAGCAAGGCTATACAACAATTGGGAGGAGATTGAAGAGATAAGACGATCTTTGAACGGTCAAGAAGCCGAAAACAAAATTTCAGCAAACACGGGCGACCCGCCCGAAAAATGGGCGATCAGCTCATTTTGTCTGAGCAGCGACACTGTTGATGCGAGCGATCGAGCCAAAAAATGGGCGACCAGCTCATTTTGTCTGGTCAGTAACACTGTTGACGCGAGCGACCGGGACCAAAAACGGGCGACCCTGTGTAAAAAATGGGCGACCCACTCGAATTGTCTGAGCAAAAACGATCGAGACACTGTAGAAGCGAGCAACCGCCCGTCAAAATAGGCGACCCGCCCGTTTTCTCTGAGCAAAAACGATCCAGACACTGTCGAAGCGAGCGACCCGCCCGAAAAATGGGCGACCCGCCTGTTTTCACCTGGAGATGAAGACTTGGACCCCGGAAGCATCCTGTCGACCACCCATACCATTCTCGACCACACACTGATTGGGACCCCGGACATGCTCCACAAGTGGAACTAAAGCCCTTACCCGAAGGGCTTAGGTATGTCTTTCTTGGTTCAAATTCTACTTATCACGTTATCGTTAATGATTAGATGAGGATCAAGTAGAAAAACTCACCGAGTTGCTTAGGCAATATAGGGAAGTCCTAGGTTACACTCTAGGAGACATCAAGGGTCTTAGCCCCTCTCTTTGCATGCATCGCATACAATTAGAGGATGATACCAAATCGTCAATCGAACATCAACGTAGGCTAAACCCGAACATGAAAGAAGTAGTCAAGAAAGAGGTTCTGAAATTGTTAGATGCAGATATTATTTACCCGATTTCGGATAGCCCTTGGGTTAGCCCGGTGCAAGTCGTGCCTAAGAAGGGAGGAATCATGGTCGTTCCAAATGAAAACAATGAACTCATACCGACTAGAACTGTTACAGGATGGAGAATGTGCATTGATTATCGAAAACTTAACACAAGCACCCGTAAGGATCACTTCCCCCTTCCATTCATTGACCAAATGTTAGAAAGACTTGCACTTCATTCTTATTTTTGTTTTCTCGATGGTTACTCCTGTTTCTTTCAGATTCCTATCCATCCGAGTGACCAAGAGAAAACAACATTCACATGCCCTTACGTCATTTTCGCATATAGACGCATGCCATTTGGATTATGCAATGCACCCGCAACTTTTCAAAGATGCATGATGGCTATTTTCTCCGATGTCATTGAAGATATTATGGAGGTGTTCATGGACGATTTTTTCGTCCATGGACCCTCCTTTGATGCGTGTTTAACCAATCTCCATCGAGTGTTGGACATGTGTCTCAAGGCAAACTTGGTTTTGAATTGGGAGAAATGCCACTTCATGGTGCGAGAGGGCATTGTACTTGGTCATCGGATTTCGGACAAGGGGATAGAAGTGGATAGAGAGAAAGTGGAAGTGATTGAGAAGCTACCGCCACCGACCAACGTTAAAGGGATCAGAAGTTTCTTGGGTCACGCCGGATTTTACAGGAGATTCATCAAAGATTTTTCGAAGATAGCGAGACCCTTGACTGCGCTTTTGGGCAAGGACACCCCGTTTGAGTTTAATGAGGAGTGCCACAAGGCATTCAGAATATTAAAGAAGGCACTAGTATCACCTCCGATCATTCAACCCCCGGATTGGAGTATCCCTTTTGAGTTAATGTGTGATGCTAGCGACTTCGCGGTCGGGGCCGTATTGGGACAAAAGAAAGATGGGAAGCATTACGCCATATACTACGCAAGTCGAACGCTCGATGATGCTCAAATGAACTACTCCATACTACGCAAGTCGAACACTAGATGACGATCAAATGAATTACTCCACCACGGAGAAAGAGCTCCTTGCTGTAGTATTTGCTTTCGAGAAATTTAGATCATACTTGGTGGGTTCTAAGGTGATCGTATACACGGATGACGCCGCCTTGAGGTACTTGCTCACGAAGAAGGATGCTAAACCAAGGTTGATCCGATGGGTGTTGCTTCTGCAAGAGTTTGATCTAGAGATCCGCGATAGGAAAGGAACGGAGAACACAGTGGCGGATCATCTATATAGATTGGAAATACCCGAAGCTATACCAATCGACGATTCACTAAGGGAATAACACATCTTATCCTTGGAGATCAAGAACGTCACTCCTTGGTATGCGGATTATGTCAACTATTTGGTTGCCAAGGTGGTACCCCCGGAGCTAAGCTACAACGGGAAGAAAAAGTTCTTCCACGATGTTAAAGACTACTTTTGGGATGAACCTTTCTTGTTTAAGAGAGGTAAGGACGGATTATTTCGAAGATGCATTCCGGAGGAAGAAGTGAAGCAAGTGATACATCATTGCCACGCATCGGATTACGCAGGGCATTTTGCCTCGGCCAAGACAGCTGCAAAGATCCTACAATCGGGTTTCTATTGGCCAACTTTATTCAAGGATGTCCACGCTTTTGTAAGCTCATGCGATGCTTGTCAAAGAACGGGTAACATCTCGCGGAGAAATGAAGCGCCGCAAAACTTTATATTGGAGGTGGAACCATTTGACGTCTGGGGAATAGACTTTATGGGGTCGTTTCCATCATCTTGCGGCAACCTATACATCCTTGTGGCGGGTGGCTATGTGACCTATACATTCTTGTGGCAGTAGACAATATGACGAAATAGGTGGAAGTACTTACTAGTCCGAAGAATGATTCAAGCACTGTGTCACGAATGTTCAAAAGAGTCATATTTCCTCGGTTTGGAGTCCCAAGAGTGGTGATAAGTGATGAAGGAGCACACTTTGTTAATAGAGTGATTCAGGGCATATTGACTAAATATGGTGTTCACCATAGAATAGCCACTCCCTACCATCCCCAAACGAGCGGTCAAGTGGAAGTCTCTAACCGAGAGATCAAACAAATGTTGGAGAAAACAGTGGCCAAGTCAAGAAAGGACTGGGCTTTGAAGCTTGAGGATGCGGTTTGGGCCTATAGAACGGCGTTCAAGACGCCTATCGGAATGACTCCATTTCAACTAGTGTATGGGAAAGCTTTCCACCCACCGGTTGAGTTGGAGCATAAGGCATATTGGGCGATTAAGGCGTTGAACTATGTCTGAAAAACTGCAGCGGAAAAACGAGTGCTAGAGCTCCATCACCTAGAGAAAATTCGCTTGGACGCATATGAAAACGCGCGGATTTATAAAGAGCGGGCCAAGAAGTGGCACGACCAGCACATCCTCAATCGAAACTTCCAACAAGGTGACCTCGTTCTTTTATTATCGACTAAAACTTTTTCCAGGAAAACTAAAATCAAGGTGGTCGGGACCGTTCATCATAAAGAATGTCACCTCTCATGGAGCGGTAGAACTCGACAACGGAAAAGGCGGAACTTTCATGATCAACACTCAAAGACTCAAGCCATACAATCCAGGGAGTATTAGACCAGAAGGAGGTACCTCTGTACTCTCCCTCTCTTTAATTGATTGAACCGCATTTCGGTCTAGTTATGACCTTAACTAGCAACCCGGTTCATACCGGCATGTACATTCTTCACCCTCTTTGTTTCTTTTCCCTTTTCTTAAGCAAGCCTTCAAAATCCCCTCGTAACAACCTCTTTTATCAGAGACAACACGAGTGCGAGGAAATATCCGTTTTGCGTCAAAAAACAGGGGAAGTGAGCGGTCGCCCATTTTATGAGCGACCAGCTCCCAAAAAAAAAACGAGCGGTCGCGCATTTTTTGGGCGACCCGCTCGTTTTCTCTGAGCAAAAATCACTCCCGCCGAGTGACCGCCCATTTTTTGGGCGACCCGCTCATTTATTCTGATCATTTTTCGATGATTTTCCATGTGTTTCAGATGGATTTTAGTAGCCATTGGGGTAAATCACGGAAGTATATTTCGGACAACATACCTAAAGACTTCAAGCCTCAAGACACGCCCTTTTCAAGTCTTGTAGATGCGGCCCCCATCAATGTTGACCTATCCTTTGTGAATGCCACTCCGTTCCAATCCCAATCGAAGGAGAAAACTCTCACCCTACACCAAGTTCAAAACAGGGTATCAAAGCTTCATGTTTCCTTCACATTGCATAGGGCCCACTAGATCACAACAAAAAGAAGAAACCGAAGTGGAAGATCACTCCATCGGAAGAGGTAACACACTTACTCTTTTTATACTCCCCACTAGACGAGAGTTAACACCGCGGACGGTGTTCAATTCAAGTCTGGGGGGGGAGGAGTGATACTAACACATTTCGATCCATGAGCCTTGCATACCACTTGCATTCCACACTTAGAGCCTTGCATTTCATGTCCTAAAAAAAAAAGTTTGCATCCTTTGCATTAACTTGCATGATTAGATTGCATATGCATATAGGTGTAGGAATACATGCATACACTTATATAAAGTATTTCCTCTCAAAGATTTGGTCGGATGACGATGTGGGGGACATAGAGTGAGGATTGGTCTGGAAAGGTTTTAGGAGCTAAGTTTAGATTTATCTAAAAAGTTGAATGGATTATCGAGTGAGGTAGAAATAGTTGATCCAATCCTAGAGCGAATGAATGTCACGTGGGATGATTTTGTCTCCTAAAGTCTAGGTGGAATTGAGGTTACGAACCAAGCACGAAACGTCTCCCTAAAAACCACCATTTGACCCGTAAGTTAGGAAGCCTATAGGAAGCAACAAGCCATAGAAAATACGATGCATCCCGACACTCCTCTGTCATCATCTCGTTAATGAAAATCATTCGGGGACATGAGTGCCTCGAAAATGAAGGCTCGGGTCTAAGTTGTAGGACAAGAACACAAAAAGAAAAAAAAAAGAGAGTGAACTCGTCAAATTCCAACGTCCTAGAAGCCCGCGATTGCATCATATGAAAAAGAAAAAAAAAAGAGAGAAAGGGAAAGAAAGAAAAAGAAAAAGAACACAAAAAAAAACCCGAATAAAAAGGAAAGAGAAAACAGTGAAGTTATAGGCTAAGTGACTTTCGGGGCTCTCATTTGGGATGTGTTTAGGAGACATGCTCGGCAAGTAGGAATCATTTCATCTTAGACCGTAGGAAGCAATGAAAATCCCATTGATAAGATTTCGCTTAAATGTTGGAGAAGATAGAGTATACCAAACTCGATTTCATTCGCAGACCCGTACAACCAATCCACTCAAAACCCCCATTCGTTCTCCGATTGTATCTTATCACCCCTTGGATAGTTTTATAACTGCGCATTTACTCGAGGACGAGCAAACCTCAAGTCTGGGGGGATTTGATCACACGGGTTTTTCACCGATTTTATAACGTCATGCATCACAATTCTTCTCTCATTCTAGGCATTATAGGATGTTAGATGGCCATGGGTAGGTTGCTTTGCTTGTTTTTCCTTGCAGGAAGACTCCACGATGAATCCTCACGAAGCGGACACGGAAGAACAAGAATTCGAGAAGGCTCGGGAAACTCAGAGAAAATGAGCGACCCGCCTATTTTATGGGCGGTCGCTCGTTTTGTGAGCGGTCTCTCATTTTATGAGCGGTCGCTTGATGTTCTAGTGTGCAGAGGAAAATGAGCGACCCGCCCATTTTATGAGCAGTCGCTCGTTTTGTGAGCGGTCGCACGTTTTGTGAGCGGTCGCTCATTTTATGAGCGGTCGCTTGCTTTTTCGCGTGTGCAGAGGAAAATGAGCGACCCGCCCGAAAAATGAGCGACCGCCTGAAATCAAAATCGGCCCAAAAAGGAAAAGCACGTGTTTTGAGGAGAAAACCTAATTCTGGACTTTCATAAAAAGGAGAGTTTGAGGAGAGAGAAAGGGGGGCTACACACTTTGGAGAGAGACTTGACTTGGAAGAGGAAAAAGAGGGATTTTGGAGATCAAGGAGGCTAGGAGAAGAAGAAGACCACCATTGAAGACCATCTTGAGCATTTCTTCTCATTTTCCATGTTTCTTCATTTTGCTTTCTATTTTGAAACCCTAGTTATAGAGTAGTGACTTTGTTGTGAGTGAGGGATCCCCACTTTTGTATGGACACCTAAGCTTAATCTATGATGTCTTTGAGTTTTCTTCTATTGGTTTGATGTTTTGTGCTTAATGCTATTGATTTGGGCGAAACCCTAATTGATATGACCATAGAACACATTGATCATAGGGATATGGGGATCATGTTTGGAACCAAATGTCAAATGAGTGAGTTATTCACATTGGGAGATGGCTTAGCTTGCTTAGGGTTTATGATAGGGTACATTAATGCATCTAGAGATCATTTAGATCATTGGGAGATGGGTAAATCGATTCTCTAGGTAGTGAGTTTAAGATCGGGAGAGACAAACTCTAGAAGAAGTGCTTGAAACCCCCAATTGGAGATAAACCCTAAAACATTGTAGCATCACTAACCGTCGATGCGACTCATGAGGGATCCCGAACCTACAACGCCTCAAACCATCGTTTTACAAACCGTTAATCTTACTTGTTTTCTTGTATTCCGACACTTATCACAAACCACATTTTTACTTGACCACCTAATCTAGCTTAGAGATAGACTTTTACATCCTAGTCCTCTTTTTCGACCTCGGTACTACAACTACCGTATACTTGCGGATAGTGGTACGAATCGGGTATTAAATATAAGACTCGGTGCGTGCACATCAGAGATACGATCAACTTCATCCATCTTGTGGAAAATGGCCTGGCCAAGGAACAAGAAGGCGAGATACTATGGAAATTTGTGGGTATAGAGGGCATGTACCGATCTTTCAACATGTCATACTATGTGCCACCCCCACTGACGGAAGAAGGTATACGATTCGACGTCGAAAGAGATCTCGGCACAGACACAAAGGAAGAAGACGACCACCTGAGTGCCGACTCGACCGACTCCTCTCACGGGTCCTGCTGAGGACACGGTCGGTTCTCTCTCTCTCTCAACCCCTCCTTTTGCATTATCACCACATAGCATTGTAGTTTTCTCAATTCGCATAGGTCTCATGGGCTCACGACAACCGCAAAGGAGAAATTGGAATGGAACACCACCCCATCGAAAAAGGTAACACACTCACTCCCTTCATTCCATTCATTCCCTATTTCTTCATTCGAACCTCCACCTAGTCGAGAATTAACACCGCGGATGGTGTTTGATTCAAGTATGGGGGGAGGAGTGACACTAACATATCTTGTACCCATGAACCTTGCACATCATTCACATCATTTGCACTTAGAATTATGCATTCCATATTCTTCAAAAAAAAAAAACCTTTTGCACACACTTGCATGGACTGTCATTAATAGGTTGCATATGTACATATAGGTCTAGGAATGCATGCATACACTTGCATAAGGTTTTTCCTCTCAAAGATTTGGTCGGATAACGATGTGGGGGATATAGAGTAAGGATTAGCTTGGAAAGGTTTTAGGAGCTAAGTTTAGATTTATCTAAAGAGTTGAATGGATTGTCAAGTGAGGTAGAAATAACTGATCCAATCCTAGAGCGAATGAATGTCACGTGGGATGATTTTGTCTCCTAAAGTCTAGGTGGAGTAGAGGTTACGAACCAAGCGCGAAACGTCTCCCTAAAA
>NW_010965611.1:71079-77341 GCF_000463585.1 Tarenaya hassleriana
CTCGTTAATGAAAATCATTCGGGGACATGAGTGCGTCGAAAACGAAGGCTCGGGTCTAAGTTGTGGAACAAGGACACAAAAGAAAAGAAAAAAAGAGAAAAGAGTGAACTTGTCAAATTCCAACGTCCTAGAAACCCGTGATTGCATCATATGAAAAAAAAGAAGAAGAAAAAGAGCACAAAAACACGAATAAAAATGAAAGATATGGGGCAAGTGAAAACAGTGAAGTTATAGGCTAAGTGACTTTTTGATATCTCATTTGGAATGTGTTTAGGAGACATGCTCGGCAAGTAGGAATCACTTCATTTTAGATCGCATGAAGCAATGAAAATCTCATTGATAAGCTTTCGCTTGAATGTTGGAAAAGATAGAGTATACCAAACCCGATTTCATCCGCATCGATTTTAACCCGTACAACCAATCCATTCAAAACCCCCATTTGTTCTCCGACTATATCTTATCACCTCTTGGATAGTTTTATAACTGCACATTAACTCGAGGACGAGCAAACCTCAAGTCTGGGGGATTTGATCACACGGGTTTTTCACCGGTTTTCTAATGTCATGCATCATAATTCTTCTCACATTTTAGGCATTATAGGACGTTAGATGGCCATGGGTAGGTTGTTTTGCTTGTTTTTCCTTGCAGGAAGACTCCACGATGAATCTTCACGAAGCGCAGCACGGAAGAACAAGAGTTCGAGAAGGCTCGGGAAGCTTAGAGAAAATGAGCGATCCGCCCATTTTATGGGCGGTCGCTCGGCGTGTGAGCGGTCGCTCATTTTAATGGGTGGTCGCCTGTTTTCGAGTGTGCAGAGGAAAATGAGCGACCCTGAACAAAAACACTGAGCGACCCTGAACAAAAAATGAGCGACCCGCCCGTTTCCGAGAAAATGAGCGACCCTGAAGAAAAAATGGGCGACCTTGAACAAACAGTGAGCGACCGCCTGAAATCAAAACCGGCCCAAAAAGGAAAAGCCCGAAAATTGAGGAGAAAACCTAATTTCTGCACTTTGATAAAAGGGAAGTTTTGAGGAGAGAGAAAGGGGGCTACACACTTTGGGAGAAAAAACACCTTGGAGAGGAGAAAAGAGGGATTTTGGAGATCAAGGAGGCTAGTGTTGGTTTAGTGCTCTATGTTGTAGTGTTTGCGAGCTTTCTTTGGATACATTTGATTTATTGATACTTTCTATAGTTTTATGAAAGTGTTTGATTCATTACATGTTGTGCATACTAGATATGAACAATACTAAACTCCCTAGTCATGTATCATTGTGGGAATAATGATATACTAAGACTAGTATGATTTGTGATTGATGATCATATAGATGATCATAGGTATTGGATACGATCACAGTCATAGGTATTCGTTGGAGAACGGAATACTGGATTGACACGCATGAGATTGTCACATGGACTAGCGTCATGACTTGAATCTCATATGGCGGTTCCATGATTGGATCCTAAGACCTGAGATATCTACGGAATCCAACATGAAGAGTTGCGTGCTTTGAATACGTCAAACGTCCTGTGTAACAGGAGGACTATAAAGGCGTGTATCAAGTACGAAACGAATCATGTGTTGGATTGTAGATAGTCAAGACGGGATTTGTACCTCTCGTAAAAGAGAGAGATATCGCTGGGTCCTTCGTGTGAGCGAGACTGTAGGAATGTGTGGCTGCACTATAGACGAACGTCGTCTATTTCAGACAGTCGAACTCAGTGAACGAGAAAGCAGTCGAATCAGATAAGGTGGCTTGTCCATGCCTTATGTTCGACATATGATATCGCGATACAAAAGGATCATCAACCGGAATCATCACTGGCGTTCGTAAGATCACGAACAAACTCTATTCGAGATAGGTAATCATGGTTTCTTGCTAGAGACCGCCTATGACTTGTATATCCGAAATAGAGATTTCGGGTTATACTGCTATATCGAATGAGCCTACATGGTCACACACACAGGGAAGGACAAAACGCTCGAGAAAACGACGGAAAAACCGAGATAGAAGGGTCTGGAACAGACGGACCAGAAAGTCCGGAACGGACGGTTCGCCAGGTCCAGACCCGACGGTCCAGAACGGATTGTCTGTTCCGGAAGGTCTGGAACGGACGGTCCACTTAACGCAGACCGTCTGTTCTGCATGGCTGGAATGGACGGTCCACGTGTATTTCTTGACCATCCGTTCCGGCTTTCGGGTCTTTCAAAAATTAGACCGAATTAGGGTTAAATCACCTTATAAGAAGGAGATTAAAACTCTAATTAATGAAAAGACTTGGGGAGGTCTTTGGTAGAATTCTAAGAGCTTTTGGAGAGATCCAAAGAGTTCAAGGAGTTCTAAGTCTTGTTTTTCTCGAAGCACAAAAATCGAATAGCAGATTCGGGTCCTAGCAGACAAGTTCCAATCGTTGGAATCCATCCCGAGGTATGGATACGTGTAGAGGGCGAGGTATTCTTCCTCCCTTTCGTGATCAAACAAGATCTTCAATTGATACAGGCCCCGGATCGATTGAGGTAAGCGTTCTGACGTTTCTATGATTCATAGAAGCATGGTTCTAGGGTGTCATTCAATCTAGAGATCTCAGGAATCCCATCAGTGGTATCAGAGCCTGGTTGCTCTGTTTTGATTTCGTAGAACCCGATCACGCACGTTTTAGGATTTGAATTGTTTGAATCCATGTTTGCTTTGATTTCTATGCATGTTTGATGATTGAATCTAATGTAGATTGCATGTTTCATGTTGCATAGAGTGCAGGAATTCGAATTTTGGGTCCACAGGTGAATTCGAATCAGTTTCGGATCTAATCGGGGCCAAGAACGCGGGAAAACCTGATCTGATCACGTACACCTATCCTAGACCGTCAGTTCTGGGTATGCCAGACTGGACGGTCCAGGGGTGACGGACTGAGGTTAGACCGAAAGGTCTGGACCGTCCGGTCTGAGTGTGTGGACCGTCCGTTCCAGATTGTCTGAATACAGACCGTCCGTTCTGGCTCACTAGACCGTCCGTTTCGTGGCTGAGAGTGGACCGTCCGTTCCACTTGTTCTCCGAGGGTAGACCGTCCGTTCTACTTCCAGAACGGACGGTCCAAGTCCCAGACTCCGAGATCTTTCTGTTTTCTAATCCGATTATGCAATCGTTGCTTAATCTGATTGACTGTGACTCAAATAGACATGATTTATTCTTATGGATGGTCCATAGGGATTGGGATAACATAATCGAATGGATGGTCTATTCGGATTATGTATAATCGTTGCACAGAAACCGGTTAGATCTGTGAGCTCTATGAGTAAAGCACTTGTCAAGGCCTCGATCGCACGTGTCATGGGCCATGCCAGAGCTGGGTGTGCCGTATTATCTTGGTGAGGCAAGATGGAGAAATGGTGGTTCTCATAGGTTGAAAGTAGATGCTTGATCTAGGTGTGGTTTCGAAAATCCTTTATTTATGTAATGCTAAGCGTGTACCTCCCATTACTAGAGCGCATGTCAAGGCATCGATCATCCGTAACACGGGTCATGCCAAAGCTGAGCGTGCCGGATTATCTTTGTGAGGCAGGGTGGGAAATCGTGGTTCCCACAGCTTGAACATGGTTTACCTTAGGTTAAGTTGTCAAGTTTGACTTGAGACTTAATGGTACAGATGAGACAAGTATGCAATGATATTTGATATCATAGTCTCATAAAGGATCTAAGAGTCATATTGGATATGATTGACCTTAGATGCCTACCTAAATAGCATAAGGCTGAGTGTAACAATTCATTCTTATGTGAAATACGGATCTTAGTCCCATATAGAAAATTATTTGTAGGGTTAGTTTTCTTTATGGGAATATAGCTTGTGTTTGCATCTATGTTGTCATTGATTGATGATGGACTAGCTGGTAGTAGATCATTGATAGAATCTGCATTTTGTTTTGTTCGTTCTGTTTTGTCTTTTTCTGTAGGATATGGCGTCAACCGGTAGCATACCGAGTTTGACAATGCGATCTATCCTTGAGAAGGATAAGCTGACCGGGACGAACTTCTTGGACTGGTATCGTAACTTGAGAATAGTTCTCAAGCACGATAAGAAGTCATATGTCCTAGAAGGGGCTCTACCACCAGAGCCTGCGGCCAATGCCACGAGAGCCGTCAGGGATGTTTGGTTGGAGCATCAGACTGGCGACATTGAGATCTCCTGTCTCATGTTGGGAAACATGGCCCCGAATCTGCAGAGGCAGTTTGAGGGGAAGAGCGTGTTTGATATGATCAATCAGCTCAAGACCATGTTTGAGGAGCTAGCGCGTACTGAAAAGTACAAGACGCTGAAAGCTCTAGTGAAGACGAAGATGCCGAGAGATAGCTCTGTCAACACCCACGTCCTCAACATGAGAGCTCATATTGAGGAACTTGAGCGTATGGAGTGAAGCTCGATGGAGACTTGATCCTGATGTCATTGCATGAGGACTATAATCAGTTCGTGATGTAGTACCATATGCACGGGATGACTAAGACCTTAGCCGAACTGCATGGGATGCTGAAATCGACCGAGCAGGATATCGTGGTGCTCAAGACTGTGTTTGCTGTTGAGAACAACTCCAGCAAGAAGCGGTGGGATAAAGCCAAAAAGAAGGCGGCGAAAAAGGCAAAAGTTGCCTCTACGTCTAAGCCTAAACCCGATAAGGGTGACTGTCATTACTGCGGAGTGTTTGGACACTGGAAGCGTAATTGTCACCTATACTTGGAGGATCTAAAGGACAAGAAGCTTGGTGAAGCTTCTGCCTCACGTATTCATGTTATAGAAGGTAACATATGTACTACATCTTCGTGGGTATTTGATCACTTGCGTGACGAGCTTTAAATTTATACCCGACACACAACTAATCCGCAAGTATACGGATGTCGTAGTACCGGGGTCGAACACAAGGACTTAAGCGGTTAAGCTAGGAATCGACTAAAACTAGGAAAATGGAGAAAATAAAATCGGAGAATTGTTTTTGTTGGTTTTCGTAAGTTGCAGAAAACTAAAAGAAAGAAAGTAAAATCAAAGACAATCACAATTCAAGAGGAGATAATCGATGGGAAAGGTTATGGGAATCGGGTTTCACCGATCATGCAAGGATGCCGTAAAGGATTATGGACCTAGATCATGCTCGTTCTAAGGTGAGGGATTCGAAGACTAAGGTCGGGTTCGGTTCTCTCAAACCGAAAACCCGCTATCCAAGAGAGCACTCTGGCCATTTTCATGGTCTAGAGTAAAATCCCGAATGCATTAAATTCCCTTATCATAATCCTAGATTAAACCGAATCAAATTTCTTCGGATTCAATTTCAACCCAATTGATTGAATGCATCAAGAGACCAAGAACCCATGTCTCCATGTAATTCACAATCCTAAAATCTACCCACAAAATTCTCATCCAATAGGTAACATTAAACACCATTCAATCAACCTCTAGCAATCAAAACCCAAGCAATTGCATCACTCAATTTAACAAATCCTAGGTTTCCCTAAACATTCATTCAAGAGAGATAAACTTGGAGAACACAAATTTCATTCAAAGCAAGGATTTGAAAGCATAAACAAAGCATAATCTTGGGTCCAAAGTGAGTACAAGCATCCTTACATGAGGGCTAATACCTCATCCCACAACAAGAAATTACTCACACATCATGTTCAAGAACACCAAAATAGCTAGGGGAAACATAGAGAGAGAAAGGAAAAGAGATGCTCAATAGAATCTTCAATCTTCAAGCCAAAGCAAACTCATTCTTTCTCCTTCAAGATTTCGGCCCTAGGTCTTCTGGAGGAAAGAAAATCGCCTCCTTTGCTTTCCCAAATCGAGCTCCCTGTTTTTTGTTGTTTTCTATGAACCGTGAGTAGATCCACGGCTGTGGGTTAGGGATTCGTTTGTGTTTTGGGTATGTTTGAACCCTAACTTGGTTACGATTTGGATTTGTTGCGGTTTTATCGATTTGTGCTTTCTTCGATTGGTGTTTGCTGACCCCTTGGCCAATTATTTCAGATTCTGAACTACATAGGAATATGGGTTTAGTTTTGGATCGAAATCGATAGAATAGATCGTATTATTCACATAGGAATATGGTTTGATCGATCTAGGATTGATGATAGCGTTCTTCATGCATCTAGTTTGATAAATCACATAGGGATATGGATTTAGAAAACCTTAGATAGGGAGTTATATGCTGGAAGGTGATTTCTCTATTTTTGTTACTTGACGATTCCCGAATACAGATTCAATATCGTGATTCTCGCATG
>NW_010965611.1:79785-83031 GCF_000463585.1 Tarenaya hassleriana
GCAGCATGGTCGGTGTACACAATCACCTTCGACCCGACCAAGTAAGACCGAAACTTCTCAAAGGCAAATACTATGGCGAGTAGCTCCTTTTCGGTTGTAGAATAATTCATCTGAGCATCGTCTAAGGTTCTACTCGCATGAAGCTTCCTGTCTCTCCTCTGACCCAAAACAGCCCCCACTGCGAAATCGCTCGCATCGCACATAAGCTCAAAGGGAGCTTCCCAATCCGGCGGCTGAATAATAGGCGGGGAAATCAACGCATTCTTCAAAGTCTCAAAGGCAGCTCCGCACTCATGGGTGAACTCAAATGGCACATCCTTTGCAAGCAATTCGGTTAAAGGCCTCGAAATCTTCGAGAAGTTCTTGATGAACCTTCTGTAGAACCCGGCATGTCCCAGAAAACTCCGGATTCCCTTAACATTTCGTGGAGGCGGCAGCTTCTCTATTACTTCGACCTTAGCTCGGTCAACCTCAATCCCTCTTCTCGAAATCTTGTGGCCTAGCACAATGCCCTCTTGGACCATGAAGTGGCACTTCTCCCAATTCAGCACAAGATTTGCCTCAACACACCTGTCCAACACTCGGCGCAAATTCATTAGACACACGGGAAAGGAGGGCCCATGGACAGAAAAATCATCCATGAACACCTCCATAACATCCTCAATAAGATCAGAAAATACAGCAGTCATGCATCTCTGAAATGTCGCCAGTGCATTACATAAACCAAAAGGCATCCTACGGTATGCAAAGGTGCCATATGGACATGTAAAGGTGGTTTTCTCCTGGTCGCTAGGGTGAATGGGGATTTGAAAGAATCCCGAGTAGCCATCAAGAAAGCAAAAGTGGGAATGCAAGGCTAACCTCTCTAGCATTTGGTCGATGAAGGGTAACGGGAAATGGTCTTTACGGGTGTTGGAATTCAGCTTCCTATAATCAATACACATTCTCCAACCCGTAACCGTCCTAGTGGGTATCAATTCGTTATGCTCATTTTCTACCACAGTGATACCCCCCTTCTTTGGTACAACTTGCACGGGACTAACCCATGCACTATCTGAAATCGGGTAAATGATACCCGCATCTAACAATTTGAGCACTTCCTTCTTCACTACCTCCTTCATGGTGGGATTCAATCTACGTTGATGCTCAATGGAGGTTTTGGAACTATCTTCTAGATGAATGCGGTGCATGCAAAGGGATGGACTAATGCCTCTAATGTCATCTAGAGTGTAACCCAAGGCCTGTCTATACTCTCTAAGCAATGCAACTAATTCAGCTAGTTCCACATCAGTCAAGGCAGCATTCACAATGATTGGATAAGTAGAATTAGGTCCGAGAAATTCATACCTAAGCCCTTGTGGTAAGGGCTTCAATTCCACCTTAGGCGCGCTCTCTGGATCCCAATCTTTCTTCCCGCTCGTCTCCACATCGGGCTGCTTGACTTGAATGGAGGAGACCGGAGCTTGATGACTTGGAGAAGGTGATGGCTCCTCTCCGTTTTCCTCGTCCCTTAGCCAAGGGAACTCACGGGCAGAACAAGATGAGGGCTCAATGGCCCTGTATTTCCAGCCCTCTAGCTCAATCGAAACCATCCTGGTTTCTCCTACGGAAACCCGAGCGGAGCATTGAATGTGCAGCAGCAAGGCGTTCCCAGAATCCCTCAGAATCCCCCAGGTTTCACTCAGTCACGTTTTCAGGGGCAGAATCAGGGATATGAGCAGCAGAATCCAGGACACGGGCAGCAGAATCAGGGTTACCGAGCACCTCAACCTACGAAGAATTAGACCTGATCGACACACTGGTCGACGAAGTGAGGGATGAGTTTAGAGACTCAGATCCCCTTGAGATGGCATTGAACGCAGTACAAGAGAGCGTATACTGCGATTGGGAGGAAGTCCGAAGCATTGTTCGGACTTTAGTATGCAAAGGTGCCATATGGACATGTAAAGGTGGTTTTCTCCTGGTCGCTAGGGTGAATGGGGATTTGAAAGAATCCCGAGTAGCCATCAAGAAAGCAAAAGTGGGAATGCAAGGCTAACCTCTCTAGCATTTGGTCGATGAAGGGTAACGGGAAATGGTCTTTACGGGTGTTGGAATTCAGCTTCCTATAATCAATACACATTCTCCAACCCGTAACCGTCCTAGTGGGTATCAATTCGTTATGCTCATTTTCTACCACAATGATACCCCCCTTCTTTGGTACAACTTGCACGGGACTAACCCATGCACTATCTGAAATCGGGTAAATGATACCCGCATCTAACAATTTGAGCACTTCCTTCTTCACTACCTCCTTCATGGTGGGATTCAACCTACGTTGATGTTCAATGGAGGTTTTGGAACTATCTTCTAGATGAATGCGGTGCATGCAAAGGGATGGACTAATGCCTCTAATGTTGTCTAGAGTGTAACCCAAGGCCTGTCTATACTCTCTAAGCAATGCAACTAATTCAGCTAGTTCCACATCAGTCAAGGCAGCATTCACAATTATCGGGTAAGTAGAGTTAGGTCCGAGAAATTTATACCTAAGCCCTTGTGGTAAGGGCTTCAATTCCACCTTAGGCGCGCTCTCTGGATCCCAATCTTTCTTCCCACTCGTCTCCACATCGGGATGCTTGACTTGTATGGAGGAAACCGGAGCTTGATGACTCGGAGAAGGCGATGGTTCCTCTCCGTTTTCCTCGTCCCTTAGCCAAGGGAATTCGTGGGCAGAACAAGATGAGGGCTCAATGGCCCTGTATTTCCAGCCCTCTAGCTCAATCGATGAGCTGTCATCTAAAGTCCGAACAATGCTTCGGACTTCCTCCCAATCGCAGTACATGCTCTCTTGTGCTGCGTTCAATGCCATCTCAAGGGGATCTGAGTCTCTAAACTCATCCCTCACTTCGTCGACCAGTGTGTCGATCAGGTCTAGGTAGAAGGAAGTCTCTACCAAATGCGGCTGCTTAAGATTTTGATCAAGCCTGAATTCAACCGTCTCATCCCCGATCTTCATCGTGAGTCTCCCTTCTCTGACATGCACTACAGCATCAGCCGTGTTCAGAAACGGCCTACCAAGTATGATGGGGATTTTAGAATCCTCCGGCATGTCCAGAACTACAAAGTCAACGGGGACATAGAATTCCCCTACTTTCAGAGGCACATCTTCCAAGATCCCAGCGGGATACTTCACTGATCGGTCAGCCAATTGTAATGCCATCCTTGTCGGTTTCAGCTCACCGACATTAAGTTTCTTAAATATGGAGA
>NW_010965611.1:86281-95857 GCF_000463585.1 Tarenaya hassleriana
GGGAAAGAGATGCTCAATAGAATCTTCAATCTTCAAGCCAAAGCAAACTCCTTCTTTCTCCTTCAAGATTTCGGCCCTAAGTCTTCTGGAGGAGAGAAAATCGCCTCCTTTGCTTTCCCAAATCGAGCCCTCCCCAAAAAGTCCGAAAAATCGGACTTAATTTAGTTCCAGGTTACGCGGTCAGCCGGACCAAGACTTGGTCCGGCGGACCGGATGTACATGAAGAAGACGGACCGCGAAGAAAACAGCTCCTGGTCCGGCTGACCAAAACTGGTCAGCTCCGGACCAGGGCTTCGGAAGGTTTCCGCGGCTGACTGGGCGAGGGACCGGCTGACTGGGCAGGTGCGCGTGTTGTTGGTCCGGGGCTGACCAAAATTGGTCAGCTCCGGACCAAAACTTCTTCGGCTGGGCAGGCGGACTGGGCAGGCGGACTGGCTGAGCTCGGACTGCATCCTGGTCCGGCGGACCGATCTTGGTCAGCTCCGGACCAGGCCTTCGTTTTCGCTTGGTCAGCCAGCCTTGCTCGGATCTGAGGGCGGAGTGCTTCGGCGGGCTGAGGGGCACGATACTCACGTGGTCCGGGGCTGACCAGATTTGGTCAGCTCCGGACCGGATGAGTTCTTTTACTTCTTCCTCGTCTTCTCTCCTCGGTCCGACTCGATGTGCTGGGCAAACTTGGTCCGCCGGAGTGCATTCCGGTCAGCGGCAGACCAAGAGCCTGTCTTCTCCGTTTTCCTCCGAATTTCTGCGTGTTGCTCTCGAAGTCCTGCCAAGGTCAAGAAATGGTCCCAAGACCCTAGGATGGCTCTAAAAATGTCTAAGAATGTATGGAAAACATTTAGAAACCAAAGACATACTCGAATAAAATCCAGATAAAATCCGAGCCATCAGTATTGGATACCGGAAGTGCCTCACACATTTGTAGAAATGTACAAGAACTAAGAAGAAGTAGGATGCTGGCAAAGGGCGTGTCGGAAATGGAGCAAGAGTTGCTGCATTGTGTGTTGGCGTTTATGATTTGCATCTTCCTTCTGGACTTTTTTTAGAATTAAGTAATTGTTACGTGTTGTTTTGCGACTATAATCGTACGTGTTGTATTTCCGTTGCGTAACTATATTTAAAAAGTTTGAAAAATTCCCGTAATTCGGTGTTATAATATTTTATTGAGTTTTGTCCATGTGGCGCATCCTATATATGGGATACGAGATTCGGGTGTCACATAACGAACCATGGATATTGATAACATTGGTTTTGTATGATATTTTTATATAGTTTTGGTTGCATTTCGCATTACATTCCGTACGAATAGAAATTAGATGATATTTTAATTTTTAATTTTAAAAGTTTAAAATTTTTATTTATTTTTTTTTTATTTTTTTATTTTTTTAAATTATTTTTTATTATTTTTATGATGTGATATGATGATTTGACGTGATATGATGATTTGTCAAAAATAATTATGAGTGTGAGACCACATCAGCGTTGAAATTTACAGAACTTAACGTCGTTTTTGGATTTGTGGAAATTGTAACATATTTTCACATTTTATGTAAGATTTTAGAAATTTTTAAATTCATGTGTAATTTTTTGTCAAATTAAAAATTGGTATATAAATTGAGAACATTAACGAAAATAAATTTATGGGGGATATGAGATTTTCCTTTAAATTTTCCGTAATTTCGCTTTTACATTATTTATCGTTTTATCCTCCATATGTAACAACTCGTATACGAGCTATGGGTTACGGAAATTACAGTGGTAGTCTGTGCAACTCTTTCTTTTTAGTTGGATTATGTATATTGTTGCACACTGACGTTTATTTGGATATTTGGGGATATAAGTGGTAGATCTTTTAATAGTTTGTATTTTAGTTTTTCGTAACTACCACATGACGTATATATGTATGTGAATTTGATGTGTGTGTGTATATATATAGTTTCTCATATGAATGTGTTGTTTTACGGTCATCTATCTATTTTTTCTATAAAACACTACACAAACAAGAACTAAAGCTAAACATGCCTTAAACTGTCTATTAATACACAAAACCGAGTAAAAGGTGTTAGACATTTTACGCAATTTCTTAGAGTAAAATGTACATCATCAAGAAGGCAAGAAACTAGCGTCAATTGAAGAAATGAAGAGTATTTATATTATTCAACTAAAACCAGCATAAACCAAGGTTGAACCAAGCAAAACCAAGCCCAAATTATTCTTTTCTTGAAGAAAAGGAAGTTTTCTTATTTGCCAAACTAGCATACGCTAGAAAGGGAGAATAAATGAAGATTAACCAATAAATCACTTGTCTTATCCGTTTAAACAACCAAAAGACTAATTTATTTCCATTTCTTTTGTGTTTTAATCCGTTCAACAACGAAGACAGATTCTGATATACTCCCGGATCTGTTCTTAAAGCTAGACGATATGATGGAAGAATCCCAAGACCCCTAAGAATCGAATAACACAAACCTGGATGGAATTCGAGACAGAAATCCCCAAACTCACGCTAGACCTGTCTCACAAACCTTGAAGAATCGTGAAGGACGCCACAAGCCCTTGTGGTTAGTACTTGATAAGTCGAAAAACCTTATATGTCACAAGGAGTTCGAATTCTAGTTCTCGAAGGAACTTTAGAGAAAACTCTCTCAATTTCTTAGCCAAAAGTTTGTTGTCTGCTACAATAAACCAAGACAAATTATAAGACGAAAATCCTAAATACACAAGGTCCAAAATGACAACTTTTATGACAACTCGCAATAAAACAAGGAAACAACTTGAAAAATACAAATGCTCAAACGACATGATCGATCATCGGCTCGGAGCAAAACGTCCATCTCCCATCTTCCGACTTCTCGCCCTTCCTTTCGCCTCCATGCCTTAGCTCCTCTGTGAGCATGCAGATGAACATTGTCTGCATCCTCTTTATCCTCTCTCTAGTCATCGGTCCATCAATCTTCAGGTCCTTCTCCACGATTGGCTCCTTCACCACGATCGGCTTCCGCACATCTTCAGTTCCATCAATGCTCATCTGGTTGCCCTCATCAGATTATCTCTCTTTTCTTTGCAAATTTCTTACTTATTTCCTTAACAATAAACATGTTTATTCACTATAAAAGCCTGCTCATGTATTTTGATCAAGGTTTACTTGAAATCATCAATAAATTTGCATTATTCAGCAATTCTTATTTTGTTTCGTTCAAGAATTTGTTCTGCCTCGTTTCTTTTGTATTCTTGCATTAAATTTGAGTTATTTGGACTGTATCAAAGAGCTGACACACTTTATGGGGTCCCTCGTTTCTTATAGTCAATTACGTTCATTTGAAATTAAATGAAAACCCTTTGACATGTTTGATTCCATTTGTTTTTTTTTATCCTCTATTTTTATCTCTGTTTTGTTTTTCTATTTTGTTTCTGATTTAATTAGCAGGGTTTTTCATAAACCTCAATTCGTATCCCTAATAGCCTAATTCAGACATATGCTTATATCATGTACTTGTCATAACTGAGAATATATGTAGAGTAATGAGAGTAATGTATCGTTTTTTCGGGAGATTAAGAGATATTGAATTCGCATCCCTAATAGCCTAATTCAGACATACGCTTATATACATCATATTTGTTTTTTTAGGTTAACATCTCCATTTCGACCATATCTGATTTCTAGTTTTGAGGTTCCTTATGAAAATATATTCGATGATTGTAATAGATCTATTTAGTAGTGCGAACTCATAATTGATATTATCGTTGCCCTTCATATAGGATGAGTGGAAGATGAAAGTTATTTGTGTATGAAAAAGTGTAATCACACGATTTTGCAAAACTCAAAATCCCAAACTGATTCTATTTATTTGATACGTGTCAAGTACACTTCAACTTTTCCAAGTAGCACTCAACTCACCTGGTCTTACTCCCCCTAAGTAAACCACCATATCACAAGAAATTCTACTAGCCACAAACACTTTGTGTGCAGCGCACAACACGTGTCACCCTAGACAACGTCTAGGCCTAGCAAGCTGTTCGTCTGTTTCTTAAGACTCCCCCTCAGATATAACTCACGTTCACTCATAACTCTCTCACTAGTGTTTCCCGTACATATTACGTTCACCGCAATTACACACTCTGCACTCTCTTCTCACACAATAATCTCGCCGACCTTCAACAATGAAGTCTTTAGCCTATATATCATCGTAGAGTGATTCTCTCAATATCTTCATAATATGTGTTTTTCCTTCTTCTTCATTGATGCAACTGTCTTCTTTCCTTTTGTTGCTTCTTTCCTTTTGTACTTTCCAGATTCAGCTCCATACTTCCTTTTGTCGATTTGAAACTTCTAGATGCTGAATATGCTTTTTCCTTGCTTTAACAATCTCCCCCTTTTTACTTTCTGCTTAAACACACTCAAACTCACAGAATACATAATCGCAATTCATAGCAACTAGGATATGACTATCCATTAAGTTCAACAAGTCAGGAAGAAAGCAAGAACTATCAAGATATGACAAAACAGTTGAAACACAAAAACACAAAAAAGCACTCAAAAGACTGATAAGACACGATGGTTAGCACAAGTCTACTTCATCGAGGAGGATGTGTTATTCACTTTGTTCTCCAGTTCCTTCTGAATCCTCTTCCTCCTCTTTCTCAGACTCACTTGACACTTCTTCCTCACCCATTTTTCCTTTGCCTTTGTCTTTAACACGAGGGTGCTCCACCTTCACTTTCTCCCCCTGTGTGGGTAAGCAGAAATTCAAAACATTAGACGGTGAATATTCAGAAAACATACCTCGGTGAAGAAGGCTGGCTAGCAATTACTCTGAAACTCCTCCCAAAGAGCGTGTTGACGAGCACAGATCTGATCTATGATTTTAGTGTTCTTCCTCTGCAACTGTTCCACTTGAATTAACTGCTTATCATGTTTCATGAGGAGAGTAAATGCCTTGCTACAGAGTTGTGCACGACTCATCCTGGCCTGTTGCACTCTTGATTCAATGACCAAAGGCCGCTGAATTACTTCAGTGATCTCCGAATCAGCAAGTATCTCTAGACTTTGTCGGACAATGATGTTATGGATGAGACAGGGGTGAGGCAGCAAATATCGCACTCTCATATCAGAAGCTCTTGCCAGTATGTGACTGTAGATGATGTGGCCGAGATTGACATCCTCTTTCCTCAACAACTTGAATATCAGCAATGCCAATTCATCCTGAATCACATCAGATCTTCGAGTCGGTAACCAGTTTGTTTTTCCAACCAGTTGCATACCCGACTTTCAAACTTGAGACGAGTTATGGGAATCTTTCCATTCATTTCAGCCACATACTCTCCAGTGAGAGCTACTTCCAAATCTTCAAGTGAGGTACCCTCAGGAAGATCTTCCAAACCTTGTAGTGCGCTATCAGGTGTTCCTAACAATCGGTTGATGACAGTCGGAAAAAATTCAATGAATCTACCTCTCAGAAAGGCTTTTGTGATACATGAAATCTCCAGGAATGTCAGTTCGCTGAGTGAGATTTGCATAGAACTCTCTGACAAGCATCTTACTGAATGCACGGGCATATGTCATTGTGCACGTCAGTTGCCTTTCTTCAAACAGATCCCAAATGCGATTTTTCCGAAAATCCATGACATTGACATTTCGCTCAGCAATCACATCCACTCCTTTAAACTTGTCAAATCTCTTCTTAGTTTCTACAGATATAAATTTATCAGAGAGTGACTTAATCGCTTGATCACCTGTTTCGCAGGGTAGAGCAGATGGTTTTGATGGACCTTCGTCAGCAGTTTCTTTACCCTTCCGATTTGTCTTCCTTTTCTGAGCTCTCTGAGTGTTGCTCAGAGGAATCCTCTCATGTGCTGAAGTAGCCTTGATCTTCCGAGTTGCTTTTCTTGCCTTAGCTTTCTGTTGTAAGACAATCAGAGGACTATCAGAATCATCTGAACTCACCGGGGTAGGAAGAGGTATTTCTGGTGCACGAGATTGAGTCTCAGTTTCATCCTCCTTCTCTGCTTCATTGTGTATTTCTTCCAGTGCTTCAGTGATCGTCGTCCATTCATCACTCACACCGTCTTTCTCCTGTGCACCTTCACTGGCGATCTCCTCGACAGCATCCTCCTTTGGATTCCCACCGGCTTCTGGATTAGTCTTCTCAGGTGTCATTCGTGCTTGCTCTTCAGTTAATTCCACCCTCGAGGTTGTCTCCTTTTGTACTTCGTCTTCACCCAAGTTCTTCTCAGAGGGAACTTGAATCTGCCCGTATTTAGGTGATTCAGACTCGTCATGTGGTGTTTGTTGTGACGAACTTGCTGAATCCTTCCTAGATTTTGTTTTTCTCCTTGTTGTCTGAAGCGGAACCACATCAGAATCCGATTTCTCATCTTCGTCATGGTTCCCTTGCTTATCAACCTTGCTCGGATGTGTCTCATTTGTATCCATTTGCTCAGATTCTTCGACAATCTCAGGGAGTTGAGGTTTACCTGGTTCACGTGAGGTTTTGGCTGCGTTACTGCCGAGCGACGTTCTCCTTGTCTGAATATCTTCCCCGATTTCTTGTTCGTCATTTTAGTGAGAGGATTTAGGAAGAGAACTGTCGAAATCGAACCGCTAGAGAGAGAAAGTGTAAAACTTGACAAGATATGAGGTAAGTGTGCGAAAAATTAGGGCACGTCCATAAACGCTTAATAAATCATGGAAAATTCAAATTTAAAAAGAAAATTTGATTATTTTTCAATTCCCGCTCTAAAACAATTTAGCATATTCACATCCCCAAACCGCCTAAACAATCACAGGTTATCATTGAGCACTTAGAAAAACATCTGACAAAACCATTTACGCAAGAGGAAGTCAAATAATTAGATCAAGAATACCTGTCGTGGAGACAATCAAGTCTAGGGAATGAATCTTCTGGTCAGTTGCACCTCACACATTCTTAGGCGCTTCTCAAATAGTATACAGATTTAATTTGTCACACCTTTCAACATGCAAGTTCCGAACTTCTAGGACGTTGTATCAACAGATATTTCCCACCATTTAGATCCAGACTATCTCTTCTTGAGATATACTCATGTAGATACACTTTTCAGTTATCCACAGCGGAGTAGTTTCATAATCGAACTTTCGTACTCCTTTTTTTTAATTAATTTGCCCTTAGATCATCGTATGGAAATCTGTTTCACAACTTAGACCCAAGTACTTTGTTAGTTTACTCATGTCATGACTTTCTCTTATCCAATAATCTTATACGATATGTATATGTCTTTGCATGTAATACCCCGAAACCCGATTTGAATATTTAATTATTTAAAAATAAATAATTAAATAGAGATGTCACGAAATCACCCAAAACGAATAGTACAATGCCGGGGAGAGGCACGAGGATCGTCACGCGTGGAAAGGACCGAGAAGGAATGGAAAAAAAAGAAAGAAAAAAAAACAGGGTTGGTCAACCAGACCAGAGCTTGGTCCGGGGCGGACCAACCTGCTCAGCCGGACTCAGACTGGACAGCGCGGACTGGGGAAAATTCGAAAAAAAAATAAAAGTGTGTCCGGTCCGGCGGACCAGGATGTTGGTCCGGCGGACCGGGACTCGACAGCAAACGCAAGTTGCCAACTTGCGGTCTTTAGACGCTGATTTCGCCGGATTTCCGGGACCTACATGCCGTGCTGCCACCTCCCACGCCTCGAGGGCGTTGCAGGCTCGCCTATGGGCCTGGACTTGAGCCCATTCGTCCTCTCTCCCCTGCCATAAACACCCCTCAATCCTCTGCCACAACCATTCTCGAGCAAAACAGAGGAAGAAGAGAAAGGAGACAAACCAGAGAGAAAGGAGCTCGGGGAGACCAAGAGGGACGTGCCCAGATGTGTCCCGAAGCTTCTCACATCGTGTGGAGCCACGAGGAACGCACACAAGCTCGGACAAACTCAAGAACAAGGTGAGTGGCTTGAGTTGGATTTGTGAGATCTCATTTTCAATGTGTGATGGTGCAAATCGAGATTTCTTTGCGTATTTGAGGCTTAGAACCTGTCTAGGGATGTCAATCTATGTTTTAGTAGCATTTGGAAGCAACCCCGAATCGATTAAAGTGAGAAAAATCGAAACAGAACTCGGAAATGGCGAAGTTGAGAGAGAGTTCCAGTCTTGGTCCGCCGGACCACACCGTGGTCAGCTCCGGACTGAGACTGCGACAATTACACGTGAACTCAGTCGGACCAAAAGGAAGGAAGCCGGACCGAGAGAAAAACACAGCCTGGTCCGTCGGACCAGACATGTTCCGAGGAGACACACACCGCCTAACCAGAAGGGGGACGGACCGGACCGAGAAAATAACACGTCTGGTCCGGGGCTGACCAGTCCTGGTCCGCCGGACTAGACGTGTCGGAGTGAGGAGCACTCCGTCTGACCAGAAGAGACGGACCGAGAGAGGAGAAGCAGGCAGGTCCGGGGCTGACCAATTTTGGTCCGCCGGACCAGACTTATTTTCTCTCTCGGATCGACGGACCAAAAGACGGAGCGAACCAGGGGAGAAAGAGAACTGGTCCGGCTGACCAAAATTTGATCCGCCGGACCAGGATCAGAGAAAAATTGGAAAAATTCAATTTCGACCGGGAAAGAGAAAACGGCCAACGGGGTTGGCCCGGGCCTGACCAGACTTGACCGTGGGTGAACCAAACCCCACCAAAGGACAAGTTTCGCGATTGGGATCAATCGAACCAAGTTTTCGCTAGCACGTTGCGTAGCGTAGTGAGATGTGCGATATCAAAATACGAGTGACCGTTGCGTGATTGTTTGTGGGTAGAATTGCATGGCGTTAAACGGTAGCTCGGTAGGGATCGGATACTGTGATACACGTGATTGTATTATGGGTAATTGCACATTGTGTGCCATGTGTGTAGCTTGCTCGTGCGTACGAGTTAAGCGTGATTGTGGTTGTGGATGGTTGTGGACTCAACCATCATCGTCATTGATACACGCCTTGGCTCGGAGAGGATGGAATCTGATCCAAAACGCAATCACTCGCACTTCACGGAGAAGGCTCTCGAATTCGCGTTCGGATTGTGGTTAAAACGAAGGGGAATTGGATGGATCTTAGTTTCAATCACCGGCTCTAAAAGGCTCTCGAATTCAAAACTAAGATAGAAAAATGGATGGAACGAAGGGAAAGAATAGATAGTGGACCTCGGACACACCAAGGCTTGAGTTCGGACACACCAAACTCGTGATCTCGGACACACCGAAGATCGGGATAAATTTCGGACAAACCGAAGAAGAGTTTATAAAACTCGAAATGTTTGAGACATTCTACAAGTCTGATTACAAATGATGCATTACAAGGCCTTTATATAGGCTAGAATTCTCAACTACAACATTAAATGACAAGAACATGCAAGAGGGGTAGGAATCCAATGCATTAAATGAGGTGGTTGGGAAGCTAGTTGTTGGAATTCCTTGATGTTGCATTAAATGAGGTGGTTGGGAAGCTAGTTGTTGGAATTCCTTGATGTTGCATTAAATGAGGTGGTTGGGAAGATAGTTGTTGGAGTTGCCTTGATGTTGCATTAAATGAGGTGGTTGGGAAGAT
>NW_010965611.1:96248-98613 GCF_000463585.1 Tarenaya hassleriana
CCCAAAAGTTTGGCAAATGTGAATGAAGAGCGGCAAAATGCCAAGGATGAATGCATACGAGCACAAACACCTACACGCAACAACCTTGTCAAAATCAAAGACCAAGGCAAGGCGACCGATCTTGATGCCCGAGAGGAGGAAACCATCGTGATTCTAAAAGGAGTCACCTCACTAGGTAACGAAACGTTTTCCTCATGTACTAATCAAACTCGTGAGGGCATGTATCACATGTGTAGGAACCAATGTCACGTGGCATGTCATTGTCCCAACCAACGAAAGAATCTCATCAAGGATGGCGGGACATACAAGGCTGATGTAAGGAACCTTGAAGATGAATCCGATGTTACATCCAAAGCGGTAACCGAACATGTAACCAAAGAAAAAGAAACGATTAAGGATTCCGATCTCGTGCTCAATGAAGTACTCAAAAGTGTGATCAATGTCGATGAAGAGCTACATGGCATCAGAATAGATGCTTTAGAAGTGGTTACACGAAATGAGGATTTAAAAATCCTGATCAACCCATCGACAAAGATAAATGACACCTCCAACAACCGTACTTGGATCATAAGTCAAGAACTTGGAGCAAAAACCGGTAAATTTATTCCTATTTTTATTCTTGTTTATGATTCATACTTGGTTGAGAATATATGGGAACATGAAGAAATAATGGCAAAGTTTCAAAAGGAATATTCTTGCGAGCATTTCAAGGAGCACACTAACAAAATTGTTTCCCTAGAAGTTTATCGAAGTTCGCAGGTTCTGAATGTGAAGGAAGTGGGGATTGTTACAAAGAAAGTTTTGACATCTACCGGCCAGTTCCTACACTCCGAACACAAAACCTCACAAGTAAAATGAGTACACGAGGAAGAAGTTTTGTTACCTCGTGTGTGGACTGCTCTTGTATATAAGATAGTTTCGTCCTTTCGAGCATCAAGATTTTGCGCCTTGATTGGGTCTCCGGTATCGGAAAAGTTTCCGTTTCCGATACCGGAGACCCAATCAAGGCGCAAAATCTTGATGCTCGAAAGGACGAAACTATCTTATATATAAGAGAAGTCCACACACGAGGTAACAAAAGTTCTTCCTCGTGTACTCATTTTACTTGTGAGGTTTTGTGTTCGGAGTGTAGGAACCAAAGTCATTTACCCAATGGAAGATCAACCAGACAAGAGGTGAGCATCAAGGATAACGGGGTATATAACTCAATCGCGATGGCTGTGGGGAGACACCTTGAGGAGGATTTCGAAGCTCCATCCGACAAGGAGAACAAGAGCGTGACCGAAAAGAAAGAAACGGTCGAGAACCCTTGCTTTGTGAGGGAAACAAAATCCAAAAGTTTGGCAAATGTGAATGAAGAGCGGCAAAATGCCAAGGATGAATGCATACGAGCACAAACACCTACACGCAACAACCTTGTCAAAATCAAAGACCAAGGCAAGGCGACCGATCTTGATGCCCGAGAGGAGGAAACCATCGTGATTCTAAAAGGAGTCACCTCACTAGGTAACGAAACGTTTTCCTCATGTACTAATCAAACTCGTGAGGGCATGTATCACATGTGTAGGAACCAATGTCACGTGGCATGTCATTGTCCCAACCAACGAAAGAATCTCATCAAGGATGGCGGGACATACAAGGCTGATGTAAGGAACCTTGAAGATGAATCCGATGTTACATCCAAAGCGGTAACCGAACATGTAACCAAAGAAAAAGAAACGATTAAGGATTCCGATCTCGTGCTCAATGAAGTACTCAAAAGTGTGATCAATGTCGATGAAGAGCTACATGGCATCAGAATAGATGCTTTAGAAGTGGTTACACGAAATGAGGATTTAAAAATCCTGATCAACCCATCGACAAAGATAAATGACACCTCCAACAACCGTACTTGGATCATAAGTCAAGAACTTGGAGCAAAAACCGGTAAATTTATTCCTATTTTTATTCTTGTTTATGATTCATACTTGGTTGAGAATATATGGGAACATGAAGAAATAATGGCAAAGTTTCAAAAGGAATATTCTTGCGAGCATTTCAAGGAGCACACTAACAAAATTGTTTCCCTAGAAGTTTATCGAAGTTCGCAGGTTCTGAATGTGAAGGAAGTGGGGATTGTTACAAAGAAAGTTTTGACATCTACCGGCCAAATCCCAAAGAGGCCATTCAACGACTTAAGCGAATATATGCAGCTTGCCCACTATACCGTGGCTTGCTTTCTCAGTATCGATGGCAAACGTATCCAGTGACAGTTCGGTTTATAGGATGATCCAACAGATTCAAGATCGTATCACACGACTTGAGGAGGTGAGCGAACCCGTGGAATCTGCTAGGGAGCTAAACAAACAAAGTGAGGGGAAGAGAA
>NW_010965611.1:98736-99088 GCF_000463585.1 Tarenaya hassleriana
GTGTCATTACCGATCGTATTGTTGAGTGGTTGTTGTTCGTTTCCGAATTGTTCTTTTGGTAAGAGGTACCAAGCACGAATCTGGGTAAATTGTTAGTTTGAGAGACTGTTTGTGTTACCTAATTGAGCTTAGAAACAGAGTGAAAACATCTAAGTACTTCTGAAACTATTTAGGGATTCGTCTTTGAAAGAGGAAGAGTTTGATATATGGCTCGACAAATAATTCAAAGTTTAGCACAACCAAAACAGTCAAATACTGATAATATATCAAACGGACAAAACTAGAAGTTAAGAACGAAATTAGAACCGAAGCGAGAAGCAAGGAGCGATCTCACCGGGGAATTTCGGCAGTA
>NW_010965611.1:99435-99954 GCF_000463585.1 Tarenaya hassleriana
ATGGATGGAACGAAGGGAAAGAATAGATAGTGGACCTCGGACACACCAAGGCTTGAGTTCGGACACACCAAACTCGTGATCTCGGACACACCGAAGATCGGGATAAATTTCGGACAAACCGAAGAAGAGTTTATAAAACTCGAAATATTTGAGACATTCTACAAGTCTGATTACAAATTATGCATTACAAGCCTTTATATAGGCTAGAATTTTCAACAACAATATTAAATGACAAGAACATGCAAGAGGGGTAGGAATCCAATGCATTAAATGAGGTGGTTGGGAAACTAGTTGTTGGAGTTCCTTGATGTTGCATTAAATGAGGTGGTTGGGAAGCTAGTTGTTGGAGTTGCCTTGATGATGAAGAAGCTTCCTTTAGATAATTGTCTTGCACTCCAAGCAACTTTCTTTTACTTGGTGGCTTCGATCCGAGGTGGAACTCGGTTGTGGAACTCGGTTTGCCCTTGTCTTTGCTCCATGTATGCTTCCGTCAAGATCTTCTTTATTGTTGGATCCGAT
>NW_010965611.1:107074-112375 GCF_000463585.1 Tarenaya hassleriana
GCATTACAAGGCCTTTATATAGGCTAGAATTCTCAACTACAACATTAAATGACAAGAACATGCAAGAGGGGTATGAGTCCAATGCATTAAATGAGGCGGTTGGGAAGCTAGTTGTTGGAATTCCTTGATGTTGCATTAAATGAGGTGGTTGGGAAGATAGTTGTTGGAGTTGCCTTGATGTTGCATTAAATGAGGATCTCTATGTGAATAATACGATCTATCCTATTGATTTTGATCTGAAACCAACTCATATCTCTATGTAATCTAAGATAATTGACCAAGGGGTTAGCAAACATCAATCCAACAAAAGCGCAAATCAATAGAACCGAAACAAATCAAAACCGAAATCCAAGTTAGGGTTCAAACATACCCAAAACACAAACGAATCCCTAACCCATAGTCGTGGATCTACTCACGATTCATGGAAAACAATAAAAAGAACAGAGAAAAAGAGATAAAAGAAAGGAGAGAAAATCTCATGTAGATGTGTAGTCTCCACGATCAAATCTTCCTTCTTCTTCCCGAAATCCCGTGAACTTCTATTCTTCTCTTCACCAAAAGCTCTCCAAAAATCTGTATCTAAGTGTTCTCTAAGGTTCTCTGATGTTCTAGGACGTGGCTAGGGCTTTTTTATAACTCTAGGGCGGCTCCCAAGAGTCCTATTCCCATTCGAATGCTGAAAATCGCGAAACAGGGTTTTTGACTGGATCCGGACCGGATCCAGATTCCTGGGGTCGAATTCTGCGTTCTGAAATCGGACCGATTCCAACTGGAATCGGCCCTGCACCGGCAGATTTCTGGTCTTCACGAATTCGCTCATAACTTTCTGCTCCGGTGTCGGATTTAAGCAATTTTGGTACCCGAAGCTCTTGAAGTGCTCTTTCCAATGGTACAAGTCTCGCATGATTTGGACCTCTGTAGAGAAAGTTATTGATATTGCAACATGAGTACCTCATCTGGACTTCTCATTTAACGCTCCAAATAGCTCCTTTTCGAGTCCAATCATCTCCGAAACCTGTAACTCTGCAAAACTAGAACACAACCGAGTTTTGTGTCCTAACACGCCTAGAATTCCTATGAATGCATATGATTATCCTATAAAACCTAGACAAACTCTCATCAAAATATAGAGAAGAATAGGAGTTATCACAAAACATTAGTGAAGAAACAGTTGGAGTGTTCGCAACACATGAACTGGAGCTGAGTATGTACGAGACTCCGTTAGGAATATCTCGTAAACAACTAGTTGCTTTTGATCATACCCAAATCTGAACCTAGAAATAAGCTTGAGGAAGATATGTCGTTGATCGCCAAAAAGATGAACAAGTTCTTCAAACGAAGACCTAGCAATCCGCAGAGGATGGAAGGAAAATCGGGAGGAAAGTGCATGGAGTGCAAAGGCTATGGGCATTGGAAAGATGAGTGTCCATCGGTCATCAAAAGAGAAGTAATGATCAAAACCTTTAAAGAAGTGCAATGCTATGAGTGAAAAGGTTTTGGTCATACCAAGAATGAGTGCACCACATCGGTAAAAGTTAAATCCTTAATCACTCATGAAGACTCAGAATCAGAGTCAGAAGATGATGAGGAAGCCCTGAACAACTTTATGTTCTTTATCGGGATAATCGATGAGCATGATGCTATGAAAGGAGAAGATCTGGAGGGTGATCTAAAGATGAATGATATGTATGATGACCTGATGAAAATGTATGACATCAACTTGAAGCTTGTCAAAGAAAAGAATAGAAGTGCTCTGATACCAAAATGATACACGCCTTGGCTCGGAGAGGATGGAATCTGATCCAAAACGCAATCACTCGCACTTCACGGAGAAGGCTCTCGAATTCGCGTTCGGATTGTGGTTAAAACGAAGGGGAATTGGATGGATCTTAGTTTCAATCACCGGCTCTAAAAGGCTCTCGAATTCAAAACTAAGATAGAAAAATGGATGGAACGAAGGGAAAGAATAGATAGTGGACCTCGGACACACCAAGGCTTGAGTTCGGACACACCAAACTCGTGATCTCGGACACACCGAAGATCGGGATAAATTTCGGACAAACCGAAGAAGAGTTTATAAAACTCGAAATATTTGAGACATTCTACAAGTCTGATTACAAATGATGCATTACAAGACCTTTATATAGGCTAGAATTCTCAACTACAACATTAAATGACAAGAACATGCAAGAGGGGTAGGAATCCAATGCATTAAATGAGGTGGTTGGGAAACTAGTTGTTGGAGTTCCTTGATGTTGCATTAAATGAGGTGGTTGGGAAGCTAGTTGTTGGAGTTGCCTTGATGATGAAGAAGCTTCCTTTAGATAATTGTCTTGCACTCCAAGCAACTTTCTTTTACTTGGTGGCTTCGATCCGAGGTGGAACTCGGTTGTGGAACTCGGTTTGCCCTTGTCTTTGCTCCATGTATGCTTCCGTCAAGATGTTCTTTATTGTTGGATCTGATGTCCTCATCAGTCATGGACTTGATGGGTGTTGAGATGTCTTCTAGTCATGTGTGACACGATGGCCAACGTCACGCGAGTGACGGACGTGGATTCGCCCCTAGTCATAGATTTGACTAGGGTATATGGCTAAGCCCTATGGTGGGCTCCATACGGGCGTGTTTGTGATTGTCATTTATGTGTTACTGTGTTTTGCTTATTGCATGTGTGTTATGGAAATGTCGACTGTACCGTTCTCAGTGGGAACGGGTTTTCCGGGTTCAAACCGGGCCACTCACTAAGCGGTTGTGCTTAGCCCTCGTGGTTTATATTTTTCAGATCACGAGGATTACGCCTAGCGCATCGGACGACGACGACCTGAGAGAAGCAGCATCATGTACGGGATTTGTACTCTAGACTATGGGACTTGTATTCTCGCATTTTGTACGGTTATATTAAGACTATTCGGACATGTCTTATTTCGCACTGATCGCGTTGTATTTTCCGCTGCTTACTCGGATTTGAATTAAAATATTTTTGGATTTCGTAAATTCGTTTCCGCAAATTTATTATTTTATTGTATATCGTCCATGTAGCAAAGCCCGTATACTGTACACGGGTTACGGGTGTCACAACTTTTGGTATCAGAGCCACGTTCTTTCCTCGGGAATGAATCGTGCTCATTACCCAACGGTTTTCTACGAAAAATGTTTTCAAACCATGTCCGAAGAAAATCCTCACCTATCGAGGTCCGTACATCGATGATGCAGTATCGGCCGTCAGTTGCTTAACCGTCTTAAATGTGGTGCAGTGAAATGGCGCCACGACTTGCTAGGCTTGCAGCGAGGGCTGACGACGTTGCCGAACAGACTCCACCGCCTAACCCAGGAGACGAAGGGTGGAGGGCTGAGTTTTGTCAATTCCAGGAGACCGTGTGGCAGCACCTGGCTGCTTACGCCCCACCACCACCTCCGGCGGGAGACCCGGAGCCGAGGGGGGAGGACCTACACCAACCGCCAATACCTGCTGCGATGGCAGGTTACCTAGTCGTGTCTCATCGTCAAGGAGCTGCGGGCGATGCATACCCCGCGATTCGAGGGGTCGGTGAGACCGGAAGTTGCGGAGGAGTGGCTCACCCAGATCTCTCAGGACTTGGAGTATCTGCAGTGCCCGTACCAGTACCGGGCTATGATCGCGAGCCATCATCTGTCGGGACAGGCCCGACATTGGTGGGCGAAGGTGGTGCAGGAGGCACCAGCGAGACATCGCTTCACATGGGAGGAGTTCCGACAGGAGTTCGAGGCAAAGTACTTCAGGCGACAGGACCGTGAGTACCGTGTCGCAGAGTTCCTCATGTTGCAGCAGGGGGACATGACTATCAGCGAGTATGAGGCGGAGTTCACCCGTCTACTGATGTATGGAGGGCATCTGGTGCCCACTGAGGCGTCGAAGATTCAAAAGTTCATTGCTGGACTCCGACCTTACCTGCGGAGGAAGATCGAGATTCAGGAGTACCCGACGTTGAGTCGGTATATCTCGCAGCTGGAGAAGGTGGAGCGTGGTGAACGGGAGAAGAGGGAAGGGAAGACTCGTGAGCGAAGCCCCTTCAGGAAGTGCTTTGGTACGTGTTCATCTGGGAAGAACGTCCGAAGCAGCGACCCACGCGACAAGGGCAAGGCGCCCGCTGTCCATGCCCCACCACCACTGGCGACGAGGGGATCACTGATCTGTTATCGTTGCGACCAGCCTGGACACATTGCATCACGTTGTCCGACGAGGACTACGGGACCACCGGCTCTGGCACTGAGACCACCACGACCACCAGGCCAGGCGAACAGACCACCCCGACCGCCAGTGAGGACTGGAGCAGCCCCGAGAGTTTATGCTCTTGGTGCCGAGCAGGAGATCCAGGAGGAAGAGGAGGAGGAGGCTCACCCTGATGGAGCTGAGGCTGCCGCGGTCTCAGGTACTCTATACTATGGGACTTATCACCTCCTCAATAGGAGAGATATCGCTGGGCCCTCTCGTGGAAGTCGGACTATGAACGAGTGTGGGAGCGGCGGAGAGGCTTGAGACAGGAGAGATCGAGCCAAGGAGTGATTTCACTGTGTGCATACCAACCGAAGAGACATTAGCAGTGCACGGGATCCTGAGAGGCGTACCCCTTGAGGTTTGCGGTCGCCTATTAGCCGCACATATCATTGTGGTACCCATCGGAGTTTTCGACATCATTCTGGGCATGGATTGGTTGATAAGGTACCAAGCCTACATCGATTATCCTAAGAGGACAATCTGGTTTATAGATAAATTCGGAGGGTTCGAGTTTTGAGGCCGAGAAGCGCCAGCAGCGGACCCGATCATCTCGGCACTGAAAGCCGAGAAGATGATCAGGAAGGGCAATGAAGCATTCCTGGTAGTTATTACAGCTACTCAGGAATCGGAGGGGAGACTGGAGGATACACCCGTTGCCCGGGAGTTTCCAGATGTGTTTCCCGGTGATCTGCCGAGATTACCACCCAGTCGGGAAGTTGACTTCAGCATAGATGTGCTACCGGGTATCGAGCCAATTTCCAAGGCTCCGTATCGGATGGCACCTACGGAGATGGCCGAGCTGAAGAAACAGCTGAACGAGTTGGTGGAGCAGGGTTTCATTCGCCCTAGCGTTTCACCGTGGGGAGCAGCGGTACTCTTCGTGAAGAAGAAGGACGGGAGTATGCGATTGTGCATCGACTACCGAGGGCTCAACCAAGTGACTATCAAGAATTTGTACCCGCTACCGAGGATTGATGAGTTGTTAGACCAGCTACAGGGAGCCCAATGGTTTTCGAAGATCGATCTACGATCCGGATATCATCAGATT
>NW_010965611.1:112499-113298 GCF_000463585.1 Tarenaya hassleriana
TGGACTATCTGGATGAGTTCGTCATCATTTTCATCGATGACCTCCTTATCTATTCGCCGGATCCGCAGACACATGAGGAACACCTGCGGAAGATATTCTGGAGGCTGAGAGAGAACTGGCTGTACGCGAAGTTTAGTAAGTGCAGCTTCTGGTTACAGGAGATTGGATTCCTGGGACATGTGGTGTCGGCCCAGGGCATTCAGGTCGATCCGGCCAAGATCGAGGCCGTCATGGAGTGGCAGTCCCCGACTTCTGCGATAGAAGTCAGGAGCTTCTTGGGACTAGCCGGATATTACCGACGATTCGTCGAGGGATTCGCCAAGATCGCTCGACCCTTGACGAAGCTGACAGGGAAGAACGTCAGGTTCGAGTGGACGACAGAATGTGAGGAGAGCTTCGGAGAGTTGAAGCGGAGATTGACATCAGCGCCGATCCTGGCATTACCACGGCCGGGAATGCTATACGAGGTATATACTGACGCATCCAAGCACGGACTCGGTTGCGTGTTGATGTAGGAGGGACACGTGATCGCTTACGCGTCGAGGCAGCTGAAGAAACACGAGGAGAACTACCCGACACATGATATGGAGTTAGCGGCGGTAGTTCACGCGCTGAAGATCTGGAGATCGTATCTGTGCGGGGAGAAAGTTAAGCTCAACACGGATCACAAGAGCTTGACTTATGTGATATCTCAGAAGGATCAAAATCTGAGACAACGAAGATGGTTGGAGTTGATTGCAGATTACGATCTGGAGATAGCCTACCATCCGGGGAAGGCTAACGTAATGGCCGACGCTCT
>NW_010965611.1:113638-148867 GCF_000463585.1 Tarenaya hassleriana
GACTACGTAGCGAGATGCCTCACTTGCCAACATGTGAAGGCAGAACGACAGATGCCGGGAGGAAAGCTACAACCGCTGGAGATACCTAAGTGGAAGTGGGATTCGATCGCCATGGACTTCGTGGTCGGATTACCGCTCACGCCCAGCAAGAAGAACGCCATTTGGGTAGTCGTGGACCGACTAACCAAATCCGCTCATTGCATCCCCATCCGGCAGGAGTATCCGATTGAGCGGTTGGCGCAGATTTACATCGATGAGATCGTGCGTCTACATGGGGTTCCGAACGAGATCATCTCAGACCGAGACGCCCGATTCACATCACGCCTGTGGAAGGCGATACAGGAAGCTCTGGGGACGAAGCTCAAGATGAGCACGACATACCATCCTCAGACAGACGGTTAGTCAAAGCGGACGATACAGACTCTGGAGGACATGCTCCGAGCTTGTATCATGGGGTGGGGGGCTCCTGGGATCGGTACTTGACGTTGTGCGAGTTCGCGTACAACAACAGCCATCACACGAGCATGGGAGTGTCTCCATACGAGGCTCTGTACGGGAGGCCCTGCAAGACGCCGTTGTGCTGGACCGAGATCGGGGAGCGTCGCGAGTTTGGACCGGAGATTGTAGAGGAGACCACGGAGGTGATACGGAGGATTCGCGCCCATCTGAAGACGGCGCAGGACCGACAGAAGTCATACGCCGATCAACGACGTTGAGACTTCGAGCTTGAGGTCGGGGATTACGCCTTTCTCCGAGTATAGGCGATGCGAGGTCATGCGAGGTTCGGGCAGAGCGGGAAGCTGAAGCCGCGCTACATCGGACCTTATCCCGTGATCGCCAGAGTGGGAGCTGTTGCATACCGTCTTGGATTGCCGCCAGAGCTGGGCAACATCGATGACGTGTTTCACGTGTCGATGCTGCGGAGGTACGTAGCGGATCCTTCTCACATGCTACAGCCCCAAGAGTTGGAGTTTACGGAGGCTACACGTTTCCGCGATGGAAGATCAAGAAGCTGCGGACGAAGGAGGTGCCACTCGTGAAGGTCTTGTGGCGAAGCCAAGGGGTCTCTGACATGACTTGGGAACCCGAGGAAGAGATGCGTAGTAGTTATCCGCATCTATTTATTTGAGCGTTGTACGAACTCTTTTATATGACGTTCGGTTTGTAGTAGACTATGTTTCAGACGACGTGACGATATGGATTGTGTTTTGGAGATGATATCGAATACGAGGAAGTCTTGATGATACCATACGATTCTGAATTCGATGACAAATTCATTTTAAGGGGGGAGGATTTGTAATACCGCGAAACCCGATTTGAATATTTAATTATTTAAAAATAAATAATTAAATAGAGATGTCACGAAATCACCCAAAACGAATAGTACAATGCCGGGGAGAGGCACGAGGATCGTCACGCGCGGAAAGGACCGAGAAGGAATGAAAAAAAAAAGAAAATAAAAAAAAACAGGGTTTGTCCGCCGGACCAGAGCTTTGTCCGGGGCGGACCAACCTACTCAGCCGGACTCAGACTGGACAGCACGGACTGGGGAAAATTCGAAAAAAAAAAATAAAAGTGTGTCCGGTCCGGCGGACCAGGATGTTGGTCCGGCGGACCGGGACTCGATAGCAAACGCAAGTTGCCAACTTGTTGGTTTGGGACGCGGATTTCGCCGGATTTTCGGGACCTACCTGCCGTGCTGCCACCTTCCGCAAGAATTTCAACCTATAAAGGTTATCTCGCAATCTCGCACCGAGACAATCTTTCCACGCACGATGGACGACATCATGCACAGAAAGATCCCAGTAATAAGATTGCTTTAAACAAAATGTGTTAGTTATTTAATACTAAAAAAGATATATTAAACAAAAAACGAACAAGTTAAGACAATACCGCAAAAGCAGCAAACCATCGTGCCAAGATATCTTGCGGGACCCGAGAGATGCTACGCCACGGGCCATGATAATCAGAACGCATGATCGTTTTGATATTCTCAACCAACTGATCATTCCGATCAAACCTATGATATTCAAAAACATTAATTAAGTTGAACGACGGTTGATTTTAATCGTAAACGAAAGTGGTGTTAGAATATACTTACCACAACGCTCCATCAGCCGAATCAGGATTGATACAAGGTTGTTGTCGTCGACTCTCTGATGCCATGATCTCTCTTAGAGAGATCCCAGCATAAACAGAGCGATGGCCGGAACCGACGGCCTCAAATGAAGCCTGGGGAGTACCCTGCCAGTGAAACGTTGATCCAACTGCAGTGGATCAGGGATTCGTTGACTTTGGATCGTTGGTGATCCAACACCACACCCCGGGATCGAGTATTGTTCCCGCTATGACTACCAGAACGAGAACCCGAACCACGTCTTTCGTGACTCATCTACAAAGTTCGTTAGAATATTGTATCAAATAGGTAATAAAACTCTAAACCCCAAACGAAACCCCAAACAAAACCCCAAATACTAACCCTAACCCTAACCCTAACCCTAAACCCTAACCCTAACCCTAACCCTAACCCTAACCCCTAACCCTAACCCTAAACCTAACAGATCCGAAAACCTAACCCTAACAGATCCGAAAACCTAACCCTAACAGAACAACAAACCCTAGCCGAAACCCTAAACATAGCAGAATCATAAACCCTAACCGAAACCCTAAATATAGAAGAATCCGAAATCTTAAGTGAAACCCTACGAAAGGAAATCTAACAAACCGTATAGAACTTGAACGAAACGAAACGAAACAAACCGAACCAATCCTGAATCGAAACCCTACGAAAGGAAACAATACTTGAACCCTCTCGAAACCCAAACCTAATCGAAACCCCACAATAACCCTGAGATAGATCGAAATCTAGCAAAAAACAAAACAAACAAACTACGAAATCTGCAAAAATACGAAAACAGATCGAAACACATACGAAATCTAAAAAACTTACGCCGGAAATACGTTTGGGAGAGGCGCACAGATGACGGGAACGCCGATTTGTCGAGCGGCGACGAACACGGCGGTGAGAGAGAGTGGCCGGAGCGGAGAAAGGGTTTAGGGCAGAGAAACTTCGCGATTCTGAGGAAAAGATTGAGTTCTGCGTGTTTATTTAATTCTACGACGGAATTATCCATCGGAACTGGGTCGGAATCATTAAACACGTCGATGCCACATCACAGTCGCGACGGATACTCCCGTCGCTTTGAGTCGGAATCCTTTAACGCGTCGGTGCCACGTCAGTTTTAGCGACGGACATTCCGTCATAATAGTGCGTTTCCCGAAAAACTCTGCATGATCTGATGTTTCTGCAAACTGCGACGGACAATTCCGTCGGTATTTGTCGGAATCTCAGACCAATAGCGACAGACATTCCGTCGTAATAGTGCGTTTCCCGAAAAACTCTGCATGATGTGACGTTTCTGCAAACTGCGACGGAAAATTCTGTCGGTATTTGTCGGAATCTCAGACCAATAGCGACGGACATTCCGTCGTAATAGTGCGTTTCCCGAAACACTCTGCATGATCTGACGTTTCTGCATAATGCGACGGATATTTCCGTCGGTATTTGTTGTTATTAAAAAAAATAAAAAATGTAAAATACAAATATTATTCAAACGATCCATGTTCTGAAGTGCGGTCGTTTCTTCATTCGAATCTTCGGTGTTGTCGGCATTATCATCGATTCCAACCTCTAACTCCTCAAATTCTGCATTCGGTAATGTTAGTCTCTCAATATCGATTGGGTCATCAAGTCGTACAACAACCCTTATATCTTCGTCTTGAAGAGGAATGTGGTCGGAATCTTTATCGTTAAATATAGTGCCTCTTGGGGTGATCTTCACAACAGCCCTCCAGTCGACATCATTTCTTCGCTTCACCTTCTTCGGGTATGGTGCAAAACAGACCTGGTCAGCTTGAGATGCCATAATAAATGGATCATACTTTGCATATCGACGAGTATAACAGATATCAACAATGCTTGATTTGTTGATGCGGATTCCGCGACCATGTGTTGAATCAAACCAATCACATCTAAACATCATTACTTGTAAGCCGACGTATCCTGGATACTCAAGCTGTATAATTTGTTGTAAAATACCATAAAAATCTGGTTCATCATCGGAAGCGCAGTAGTTCGAGCCTTTAACACATACTCCGTAGTTGAGGGTTGAACGATGTTCTCCATGTTCATATGTATGAAAAACATAACCCCTCGTAAAGAAAATCGGCCAACATTTGAGTCGACGAAATGGACCTTGCACTAATTCGTATAACCATAACGGATGATTTTCGAATGATGACTCGATCTGCCAAAAAAAAATTATTTATTGGTTAATGATACGTACACATATATTATGAAATATAGATGTCTAAAATATAACTTACATATTGTTTCAACCATGTTGCAAATCCATTCTCTTTAGGGGGCGACTGGTTGCACCGCCGTCACCCGCAAACGGAGCGGTTGCGATTTCCGGCGGTTGCGGGCGATTGAAAAACTGATTGGTTAAACCGCAACCAACAGCAACCGCAACCAAACTTGTGTTTTCTAATCGCAGCTTCCAACTTGAGTTTTGGTAGCGGTTTCCGGCGTTTTGACAAAAAAACTAAAATATTTTTATTAGAAATTATATAAAACATTAATATATATATTGGTGATGATTTTGTTTAGTGTTATGATTTCATATTATTTTTTAGTATTATATTTTAATAAAAAAATATAATAGTATAATTTTTAAGTTTAATAATGATTATTTTTAATAATTTTTATAATAAAATTATTTTTTTACTTAAAAATAAATTAAATTGATAATATTTATATTTAAATTTATTATTTAATTATTATAAATTTAGTAAATAATTTTTATCAAATGATACAAAAACTTTAATTAAAACTATTATAAAAAATTATTTTTAAATAATATTTTTTTTGACAATTTATATCAAAACGCAACCGTAACCGTAATGAACCATTCACTTCTAACTGCACTCACCCGCAATTGCTACCAACAGTAACTTCTCAACCAGTCAGTACTAATCATTTATAATCGCTATCAAACGTTCTGAAAACGCTGCCACCCGCAATCGCAACCGCTGCAGTACAACCAGTCGAACCCTTAATCCTGCTCAGTTCTTCATCAGATATTTGATGACCATAAGTATTATATACTTCATCATCATAAACCCTGACACATACAGTAAAAATATTATTTTTTACGTAGGAGAGTATATTCTCTCTATACAATAATTTGTGTAATGTACAAACCACTCAAACGGTAGAATATATTCACAATTCAACAATACGTAGGTATGAATGACATGGTAATCTCTGTCAGACAGATATGAATCAGTCGATTTACCACCACATCGCCCTTTTCTGTAGAAAATCTGAGGTATGTCTACATGCATCGAATAAGAGGGTCCATCATCGCACTGGAATGACCGATTCTGACTTCTGATCTTTGTCAAAACATGATCTTCAAAGTAGTATGATGTGAAGAATGATATCTCCTCATTTATATATTGTTCAGCGATTGATCCTTCCACAAAAGCCTTTTGTTTCGCCTTTTTCTTCAAATGGTACATGAACCGTTCGAACGGATACATCCATCTAAATATACAGAAAAATAATCATTTCAAATACAAATATGAATTATTAATTTATTCATGTATATTAAATAATTAAACAAAAATATATACCTAAATTGAACTGGTCCCCCTAGTTCAGCTTCTCGTGGTAGGTGGATCGGTAAATGTTCCATGACATCGAAAAAGGATGGTGAAAATATCTTCTCTAGATTGCACAAGACTAAACTGATATTTTGCTTCAAGATCTCGACATCTTCAACTCGTAAAGTCCGACTACATAACTCTGCAAGAATATGCCGATTCCTAAAAGATAAATCAAAATAAAAAAACTATATATAACCGTAATATAAAAAATAATAGATATATATCTATAAAAATGATTGAGTAATTAATTAATTCAAACCTGATAAAACTTCGTGTACATTCTGTGGAAGTATATCGGCAAAGGCAATAGGAAGTAAGCGCTGCATGAAGACGTGACAATCATGACTTTTCATACCTATCAATTTATTTCCTTCAATATCAACACATCGAGAGATGTTTGAAGAATATCCATCTGGAAATTTCACATCTTCTTTCAACCATTTAAAGAAGTTTTTCTGAGCTTCTCCAGAAACCCGAAATATCGGGACGGGTGCCTTTCCATCCGATGTCAACTCTAGTTCTTTCCGCGAGCAAATTAATTTCAGATCCTTTCTTGAATTGACATTGTCCTTTGATCTTCCGGGAACATTCAGTACCGTATTAATGATGTTATCGAAAAAATTCTTTTCGATATGCATAACATCAAGATTGTGTCGTAACTTATCATGTCTCCAGTAAGGCAATTCCCAAAATATACTTTTTTGTGCCACTTGTGAAAATTACCATACCCTTCTATCTGCAAATGGCCATTCCCGCCAACGTCTGCTGTTTTTGCTAATCCATATGAACTCACGCAATCTTCGAGTCTTTCAAATAGTATTTCATCACCTGTAAGCTCAAGCAGAGCAGTGTCATTTACGACCCTATTCTTACAAAAATTCTTCTTGTTACGTCGTAACACATGATTGCTCGGGAGAAAACGACGATGACAATCAAACCAGCACATCTTTCTCCCGTTCTGCACCCAAAATGAACCAGTCTCATCCGTGCAATAAGGACAAGCTATCCGCCCATGTGTTGTCCAGCCAGACAACATTGAATACGCTGGAAAATCACTGATGGTCCACATCAATACGACATGAAGTAAGAAATTTTGCATAATCGACACATCATATGCCTCGACACCAATGAGCCACAAATTGGTCAACTCTTCAATAAGCGGTTGAAGAAACACATCTAGACTTTTTCTAGGATGTTTAGGCCCGACATTAATATCAACAGGAACAAAAACTCTCTATTCATACACATGTAACAACCCAGTTTTTCAAAAAAAAAAAAAAAAAACCTCAGAACGCCCGTTCTGGAACACCCAGAACGGACGGACCGCGTAGGAACAGACCGTCCGTTCCAGACCCGCAGAACGGACGGACCAGACTGTCGGCAGCAGCCAAGCCGCGATTTCGTCTGGGTCCGACCCAAAACGACGTTTACCCACCAATCTTCGACAATAATTCCGATTTTTAAACCCTAGGGCCCTATGGCTCAATCATTATCCGTCTGAGTCCGGAAATTTTGTCACAAATCATCCAAATCCGAGTTTTTCCCTTGACCATTCTCTCTCCATTCTCTCTCAGTTCAACCCCGAAATTCTCTGTCAAAACCAAAGGATTCAGACCCAAATCGGTTTCTACAGAGCAAGAGGAACATCCCCAAGCTTCCCATCCATCACCCAACGCGCGAATCTAACCCGAGGTGAGTGAATTCGAGTTTAATTCGGAAGTCTGTTAGACATGGGGTTTTGGGTTTTGAGTGATTTCGTGTAAAATTGATGTTTGATTCGTGTTCACCATACAATTCTATGAGTTTTAGTGTAATACCCATAGTGAATCGTGCATGTTTGAGTGTTTTGGTGAAAATCCGAGGACCAGAACGCCCGGTCTGAGGTCAGACCGTCCGTTCTAGGTATGCAGCAGAAATACAGAAGTCCGGAGGTTGAAGACGACTCCAGACCGTCCGTTCTGCAAGTCCGGAACGTCCGTTCCACCCTTGCCAGACCGTCCGGTCTGGACGAGATGGAACGTCCGTTCCACACTTGACAGACCGTCCGGTCTGACGAGACGGAACGTCCGTTCCGAACCGACCGGACCGATCGGTCTAGTGACTAGACATGATAAGACGGGTCTAATATTACCCCGGCTAAAATTATGAAAAAGGGAAAAATATAAATTATACCGGAATTACGGGCCAGACCGGACCCCACGTAGGTTGGACCCAAAATGAATAACAGGTAAGGTTAAAAACCACGGAATGAACCGAACTGGTTATCCGGGCGGACCGGGACCAACTAAGTCATACCGGAGGTACAATTCGGTAAAATCGATGAAAAGACTCAAAGAAAATATATAATCAAACATAAAAGACTACGCAAGCGGAAATGCATGTATAGTAAATAAACTATATAAATGCATGTGATTGGGGTAGTTGGCATGGCACTAGCGTTAATTCGGAAGGGTTCGGATTAGCGTTTAGCGTGTGATTGTAGAAAAGGGCGTGTGTGAATGATTGTACGATGATTGCAAGTTTGTGTCCCATCTATGGGCCATCCGATCCGGGTCGGTTGCCACCCATATGGGATATGATTGTGAATGTGGCGATGATACGATCGCGCCAACGTCCGAACGACAGGACGGTTATGGGCACCCCGAACGACAGGCCGATTGTAGTCAGTACTATTGCGTGACGAGGAACACACGGTTTTTAGAACCGCGCCAACGTATCCGCTAGCGACGGAGCGGATTCCGGGAGATGAGTCTCCCGAGGGTGGGGCAATACATATACCTGAGATTCGGGTGGATTGTGGTCCCCCGAGGAGGTGGTACGGACTTACTCTGCCAGGTTCGGGCCCGAACCTGACAAGTATTTCCGCGGTGGATGGTCGGCAAGGGAGAGTTGCAGAGAGTGGCTCTCTCGTTATAGTCGACGGCGTCGGTTGTAGCCGACGTCAGGTGAACTCCGGTATTGAGAGGTGACATCAATGCCGGAGCGAGGACACGCCTAGCATCGAGAGGAGCCATCGATGCTAGGGTGGGGTGATGTGTTCGGGCGGAGAAAATAAAAAGATACTTATACCGGATTCCGAGTGTGTGCGGAGTAGATGGATTCCGAGGAGAGAGGTGGTTGTGCTATGCACAAGGGGAGTACATACCTACGCATGGTGCGCGTAGAGACGATTTGACGGACTCTGTCCTGCGACTTGTCGTACGGCCGACTTGTCGTATGGACTTGATTGTGATTGCTGCGTGCTTATAGTGATTCATGTTTTCAATTCCTGTTTATTAGAATACTAGTATATACACACATATATATATATGTTTGTGTTTTCCCTGGCACCATGAGAATGGAACTCCGGGTTACGCCCGAGTTCACTCTCTAAGCAATTAGCTTAGGACGTTGTTACGCAATGTTTCAGGTCGTGAGCAGCAGTAGCTGAGGAGCGACGGACGTCAGAGACTTGGGTGACCTGCCGTGTGATCATGTATAATTATTTTTCTACGGTACATTTACGTATTTGGGAAATTATAACGATGGTAGACTTTTATGGTTTGTAATAATGTGATCCTACCACTGTTTATGTATAATTATAACTGGAATAATGTACCGTATATGTATGTATGAATGTTTTCTTCCGCTTAACTCTGAAAATAAAAGTTTTAAATTCCCGCGCATGTTTGGAAAATGTGATTTTATTTTACTTGTCCATGTGACGTAACTCGTATTGCGGGATGCGGGTTTCGGGTGTCACACACATGTCCGGAGGCAAATTGTACGGTGTCAGAATCACCGGCCACAGAGAGTAATTCGGACCAGACATTCCAAATGGATTAAACCCATCCGTACATAATGCTAAATATACATTTCTAGACTCGCTTGCAAAATCAGGAAATACCTGTTGAAAATGTTTCCAAGCCAATCCATCAGATGGATAATGCATTTCTCCCTCTGGAGTACAATGTTCCGCGTGCCAGCGCATATGTGATGCAGTCTTTTCGGATTGATATAACCGCTTTAATCGATCCGTTAATGGCATATAAAACATTCTTTTAAAAGGAATTAACTTGCCTTTTTTTGAAGATTTCCGTCGTGGTCGGTATCTGTCTTTGTTACAGAACCGACATTGCATCAGATCTGAATCGTCTTTCCAGAAAATCATACACTTGTTCTCGCAGACATCAATCTTCTGATACGGTAAACCCAACGTCCGCATTAAACTCTTAGTTTCATAATAAGATTCAGGTGCAGTGTTACCTTCTGGGATATAATGTTTAAACATCTGGGTGAAACCGTCCATACACCTTTCTGGAAGATTATAATCTGTCTTCATATTCATCAACTGTGAAGATAATGATAACCTTGAAAGACCTTGGACACATCCATCGTATATCGTCGTATTCGCCGTATGAAGCATACCATAAAACCTTTGTGCTTCTACGTTGGGTTCCTCCTCCATGTGGGGCGATGGAACGATGTTGGGAAATGCATCACTCACCATTTCCGTGTATGGATTCCTTATTTCTTCTCCAAATGTCATCTCCGACGTCGTATTATTGATTTCTTCATATCCAACCATATGTACATCTTGTGATGATGATGTATCATAGGTTTCTCCATGTGCAAGCCAAACAAAATAATTCGGCATGAAACCTTTACGATATAAGTGATTCCACACTTCATTCAAACTCCGCCATTTTTTATTCTGGCACTTTAGACACGGACAAGGCAGCTTTTCGCTCTCCAAATACGAATGATTTGACGTGGCAAACGACATAAAATTTTGCAACCCTTCTTCATATTGCTTTGAGATTGATTCGTAATAGAATCAATTCTTTCATACATCCATTGTCGAGAATAAAACGACATTTTTTTAAAACTTTCTATTTTTTTCTCTTTGCCATGGAGAATACATGCCGCGGTTGTTAAATAGACTTCGAGAGTGCGACGGAAAGCGACGGAATGCAGATATTGCGACGGAGTAACAACGGAATGCGACGGGATTAAGTCAAAACGAATAACACGTGTTTAACTACCTGCGACGCACCGAATCCGTCGCATTACCGACGGAAATGGCCGTCACCATCCGTCGCTAATTATTTGCGACGCAATTTTTCCGTCCAAATCCGTCGCAAAATTTTCCGACGAAAGTTCGGTCGCAAATATCCGTCGCAATCCGTCTGACAAAATTACCGACGGAAAGTTTCGTCGGTCGTTGTCGAAATTGTCGACGGACTGCGCGACGGGTTACGATTGATGCAAATCCGTCCCAAATTCGTCGTTGTCCGTCGCATATATTTTAAGCGACGGAAATTCCGTCGCAAATTCCGTCGGTAAATACAGTGTTTCTTGTAGTCATAACATCATCTATTTTCTCGGCGTCTCCAGTTTGATGGGCGTACTGGTTTTTCTGAGGGAGGGCTTCTTCGCTTCATGTCAGGTAGATCTTGACTCAAATTACCTCCAGACACAAAATTAGGATTGAACTGAGATTTACCTTGATATCCGAGACCAGAATGATCTCCAGTGTTTCGACCCTGTCCAAGCAGATGATCTAATTTTCCAGTCTCATTTCCAAGAAGGTGCAGATTCTTCTTAGTTCCTTCCAGTTGACATTTCATCAATGAAGCCTCTTCTTCTTTTTGTGCAAGTTTTTGTTGAGTATCTGTCAGCAACAATTGTACTTGTCTGAGATCCTTCTCCAGTTGTTGTTTTTCACTGATCAGTTGCTTATTCATCAACACCAACTTGTTCATTTCTTTGAATAATTCCTCCTCAGTGACTTCTTCATCATCACTATCCACTGCTTGATCATTTTCTTCTTCAATGATTCCAAGAAATGCTACAAAATTGGACAAATTTTCTTCATCACTCTCTTCCTCAGATGAGCTATCTTCATGAGTGATAAAGGATTTTCCCTTCTGTTTGGTACATTCCATCTTCGTGTGTCCAAATCCTTTGCATTCAAAGCACTGTGTCTCCTTGAGATTCTTCAGCACACTTTCTCTCTTTGCAATACGCGGACATTCACAGCCTTCCAGTGTCCTGTACCTTTGCATTCTAAGCATTTTCCTGAATCTCTGTCATTTTGTTGTCCAAATTTCTTCTTTCCCTTGAAAAATCTATTGAACTTCTTAATGACCAGTGCCATCTCATCATGTAACTCTTCTTCAGACTGTTTTTTATTTTTTACCTGTCTCCTATTCTCTGAATCAATCTCATTAGTTCAGGAACATGAAGAGCAATACCTTGTCCTTTCTTGGTTTGAACAGACGATCCACCATTCATTAGTTGCAATCTCAATTCATGTGCAGCAAATGTTCCGACAACTTCTTTGAAAGTGACAGTCTCCAGATTGTTTAGCCTTCAAATACCAGAATTTGTGAGTGGTACTTGGCTGATAGACTATTCAGAAGTTTCTTTACCACCTTATCATTACTTATCCTTTTGCCAAGTACACTTGCCTCATTTGATAAAGCACTTAGCTTCCCACAAAATTCCTTAACACTTTCATCATCTCCCATCCTCACGCGTTCAAACTGAAGATCTATGATATCCAACCTGTTTCTCTTTACTTTGGAGGTTCCTTCATGAATAAGCTCCAAAGTATCCCATGCATCCTTAGCAGTTTCGCACCACCGAACGAGAGAGAGAAAATTCAAGAACGGCAAAACACGGTCTAAGCGAACAAACCCTGATCTGGGTCTCATAAACTCGACCCGTACAAAGACCAAAATTCCCTTTCGCCTTTAGAAACCTTCTATCTCTGCTAGACGCTTTGCGAGCCTCTCCTTTGCTCCGAGGGTTTGAAGAAGATAACCAACAAATTGTTTTTTCTACGTATAAAATGTAAGATATTCAATTATAAAATATTAGAAAAGATTCAATATTATTCAATAAAAAAAACGTAAGACAAATAACATAAATAACCAAAAAAAATATAAAACAATACCAATCTAGAGAGCATTTGAATAATAGATTAAGTTTTTGGTTATTGTAATTAAATTTTGATTAATAGAGGTTAATGTGATTCCAGCTAAAGTTAATGTGATTTATTTTCATAAAATTTTACAAGTAAATAGTTAAAAAGTAATTTTATATATTTTTTAATAAATATAGAAAAATATTTATGAATATACGATTTTGAAACTGTAAAATTTGAATGCAAGTTAATCTAAATATATGTGTATTCATACATCCGAATACAAATAAAAAAGCAATACAACGTTACAAAAAAGTCCCACGCTGAAATATTTCGGACCAGCCCCTGAAGAGCGAAACTGGTGGGCCCGACATCGGGTGGTACATGAGAAATTATTCAGTACAACGAACCACACACAAATTCGCCAAACCTTATGGGGCCCATAAGATCCGACGGTGCAGATATGTCTCCTACGTGCCAACGCTCCCACGCTGAGACAGCTCACGTGCGGTTGGCGGGAAGACGGCGGCAACGTGGAGACCAATCATGTCGAACGGTATTGACACGTCATCAAGAGTAAGAATGGGGGGTCCATGTCCCTTGTGGTTCGCTGTAACGGAGACCTCTCTCTCCTCGTCTCCCACGTTCTTCAACAGTGCTTTGTCTTCTCTTCTCAATCATTGGTCTCTTTCTCTATTTACCGTTTTGCCACTCTTCCGTTTTTCTTTTTTTTTTCATTATTTGTTTCAAATACAATTATATGTTATACAATTTGGATGGATCTGATTTTATGTAATCGAACCGAAATTAACATTTCGAATTGGTCCTTTCTTATTATTATTCTTATTAACTGGTAGTTCAAAAATTATTTATTTGGGACTAGGGTGACGGTATTTTTTTTGTTAATATGAAATTTGAAGTCATATTATTTGTTGTAAGATCTCGGTATTCTTGTAATCTATAATTGTTAAGAATTAATCTTAAAAAAATACCAAAATATTTATTTGGTATTCTTGTAATCTTTTACAATTTTAGAAATATAAAATTACTTTATCCTATTTAAAATGTGAATAGTAATATCAGGATATATTTTTCCACCGTTATAGTAAAATTTGATATTTTAATGAAGAATAATAGATTCTCTCCTTTTCAACCTTTTTTTTGTTTAGAAATTACAATACAAAGATTCAAAATTAAATATGATATTTTTTCTAAAAAAACAAATAAATCAAAATAGAAACCAAAAATTAAAATATTCGAATACTTTTAAAAAATTATATTATATTAGTAACTGAAAGTAAATTTGATCTGAAAAAAGAGCAATCATTTAGTTCTGATATGAACAATTTGTTTCCAACTATTCATTTGATTTTATTTTTTTGTTACCAAAAGTTAAACTAATATATACTAAAAAATCATCTACTAACAATTATGAGTTCATTTCTTTTTATAAGTAAATTTAGAGAAAAAGACAAAAATTTAAGGGATAAGAACTAATCACCCGCAAAATATATTTAAATAAATAATAACTTTAAAAAATCAAAAGACAGCCAAAGGTGGGGCTGTTTTCGTCATTTTGGAGACATATCTCTCCTGACCTTGAAAACGCCCATACTATTTTGCACAATCAGCAATGGGAAGAATGTCACTGTTCTTCTGCATACCCTTTTCAATGTATCAGCCTTAAATTCCAGCTTTCGAAGCTTCCTTCGTCAGATAAAGTGTTTCCGCTTTGCAATCTCATCCACATATTGGTGAGTAATCACTTTGATTTCAGTGTGTTCTTCATGACTTTGTGTCGTGGGAACTGTTGTTGAAATTCCTTAGTGGGGTTTTCTCCGTGGTTCTGTTCTTTGTAACAAAATTGGATTTTGATTTGTGGCCTTTGCTTTTGGTCCGTTGATGGAATCTGGGTTTTGTTTGGTTGCTGAGAAAATGCAGCATAATGGTTCTGGGAGAACATGTGTGATGCGCTGTTTTAATCGTCCCGACGCGAAGTTTGTCTTGACCATATTGGAAAGCAAAGTTATCTGAATTCGAATTTAAGTCGAACTCGAGTGATTTAAATAGGAATTATGATATGAATTCTCATTGAGTTTTTGGAATCTTCTGAATCTATGGCCTGTTGATGAGTTTAGTGTAGTGTATATTGTTAGATGATGTTTAAGATGACAGATCCAATATGCTTTAGAGTCTGTATTTGGAGTAATAAACTGTCACGATTTGACGAAACCATAGAATCTCTGTTTCTTGAGAACTTTCGGTCTGGAATAATGATAATTAGCATCAGCAATTGTTCTCTCTGATGTTTTTTAGTGTAGGGCTGAATAATCAAATCATCAAATGGAAAATTGCTTGGTTCCTCAAGAAACCAAGATACGGTCTTAGCGTTTGAACCAAGGGGGCTTGGTTTGGTTCACCGTTAGTGGATATACTTTTGCTATTTTGTGGCAGGAATGGCATCTGAGAAAGGCATAGCAGTGGAGGATGAGAGTGTTATCACTGAGATGAATACCGAAGAGCAACCTGTCCTAGAATCAAAGAAAGAGGAAGCTAATGTATATGAGAGTGGCAAGAATCCGAACGAACCAGAAAATCTTGAATTATCTGGGAAGAAAGTGGAGAATATGGATGAGAATGTTCCAGAAGCTAAAATCTCGAAACCCGTTATGGTATAACTCCCGAAACATCCATCTGCGTTCTCTGAGTTCAAGGCTGTTCAGAAATTTCTGAACATTGTATGTTTTTATAATGTCTTTTCTGCTCGATTTGTTGCAGGAAACAAGCAATCAAGATTCGGGTACTTCGAAGAAAAGCAAAATGGCCAAGGAGAAGGCTGTTCCAAAACACCAAGGGACATTTTCTCGGAGCCCGAGATTCCTTTCTCAAAGTCTTTCATTCCCATCTCGAGGACCTCATGCTGCTATTACTAGAAAGAGCATCGGGGCTGCATCTAAGACTACCGTTAAATCTGTCCTTGTGAACGGACCAAACCCTAAGGTTGCAGCATCTCCGAGAAGCAATGTTTCCACCAAGCGGACAAGTTTGGTATCCACGCTCCATAAAAAACAAATAACGGTAACTTATTTACTACATTGAATTGTTGAAACTCTAATGGTATATGTTGTTTCTGTCTTTTCCTGTTTTGAACTCGTCAATTTTTTTTCGTATTTTTCAGCCTGCAAAACCCGGTTCTGAGGATGCTGCTCTGGACCCTACTTCAGAAGTTTCAAAGTGAGTTGTTATATCTGTTCGTTTCAAGACGTGCAACCGTGGAATTATATGATTCATCAATTGCAACTAGGCTCTGATAACATTTTGAAATCATGGAGCGAAATTCATAAATGGTAGGAGAATATTCAAATGATCCATCAATTATATGGAAACTAACTTTAACTGGAAACTAAACCGATATTCTAATAGAGGACTAAGCAAATATTTGAAGGTAGATCTAGAATAGTTCCATGAACTGTCTTGGCACCACAATGGCAGGTCGGGAGATAAGGATTCTAAACCAGTGAAAGGTGAAATGCCCAGCAAAGATGATGAGGACACACGTTCTACTACGACTTCGTATGGCTGTTTCTGTTTTTTAGTCGTTCATTCTTTTTGTAAAAAGCCGAGTTTATCTATATCTATGTTACTGTTCTTGAACATTCAATAGAACTTCAACTCCTCGAGGGCGGAGAAGCATTGGATCCGCATCTGGATTTTCATTCAGGTTGGAGGAACGGGCAGAAAAACGCAAGGAGGTTTGCTCATGACCAGCCCCACAAAAAAAAAAAAAAAAAAAACAACTTGCTTCAACTAAAGCAAGTTTAGTATCCTTACTAACCCTGTCTTCTGGTGTTGTAATGGTTTTGGTGTCAGTTCTATACCAAACTAGAAGAGAAGATCCATGCAAAGGAAATTGAGAAGAGCAATTTGCAGGCAAAATCAAAGGTGCAATCTCGATAAATAAAAAACTTTTATTTATGGGGTTTGTGTAGGAGAAATTACTTAACGTTTTTCCGAATGTCTTGTGCAGGAGAACCAGGAAGCAGAGATAAAAAAACTAAGGAAAAGGTTGACATTCAAGGCATCTCCTATGCCGAGTTTCTATAAAGAACCTCCACCGAAGGTTGAGTTGAAGAAGGTAACCGTCTTCTTTATTCCAAGACAGACTCTTAATTTCCCAGTCTTATAATCTTTTAGCGTCGTTTAGTTTTATTGCCATATCTAAGTCATCAACATGGCAATGGTGGTTCATAAAATATTGCAGATACCAACTACTCGTCCAGTTTCTCCTAAACTTGGACGCAAAAAGGGTAATGTGGATACAGTCGGAGGTGAAGCTGGTTCTTGTGCCAGCCCTCGTGTGAGCCTTGAGAACATTAGTTCCGGAAAAGGAATGCTGAAACAAAAGGACTCATCTATTCTGGAGAAACCTGTCACAAAATCCCAGCCAAAACTTCAAACCCGAGAAATTTCAGACTCAGATAAAATCGAGAAGCCATTGAAGCCGAAACCAAAGAAAACAGAACCGAGAAAGCACGCCAAGAAAGAAGAAACAAAGAAAGCCGATGAAAACCTGAACTCTGTATCTGATACTCTCATTCAAGAAAATGAAGAGACCGCTAAAGAAGAGCAGAACAGTTCTACCTCTGATGTTCCGAATAAGATCGAGAAACTGAACTTGAACATTCCAAAGGCTGAGATTATTACAAGTGAAGTTGTGGCCGGAGGCTGAAGACAACCTAAGGGTTAAGGATCAAAGAGCAGGTCTGGTTCTATTGTTCTGTGTTTTTTTTTTCTCTATAATGTGAATACATTCCTTGCGTGCACCTTACAGCATTCTTTTTACTTTATTTCTTACTACGCAAGTCATACGGTCTCTTGCGATGCAATACTCGTCTTTCGAGTTGCAGTGTAAAGAAGGGTGTCTTTTGTTTATGCTTAATGCTTTTGTATTTTGCATTTTTTTTTTGAACTTTGGTAAATTCGACAATGTAAAAAATTTTTGGTAAAAGGTTTTTGTATTTCACTTTTTCTAAAAATATGTAAACAAAGTATTGGTGCAGATGGCCACATGCATCAAACAGAAAAACTAAGACAAAAGTGTGTAAATTATTTGGATGGTTTATCTGTTCCACGAGGTTTGTAAACTATTGCATGGGATCGTGGTGATTCTCCCCGTTATAAAAAAAAAAAGTGTGTAAACCACAATTAATGATCAGTTTGTTCCGAAATGTTCTGTCAGCCTTCTTAAGTAATATTATTTCAAATGTGTATCACCTTAATTACAAGACAGCCATACCAATAGCCCCGACCAATCTGTTGGAGGATAATAAATATCTAGGCGTCGCATGGCCCCATAGAGTAACAACGACTTTGTGAATGTACAGTTTACAGAGATGGTTGCGAGACTCACTGGCTAGATTACAGAAAAAACATCTCGGATTCACCATGAAGTCAATCTGTTTTCACTGGACACGGGTTATGATAGAAAAGCCAACAAGGAAAAATATGTTTTGGAGGACCGAAAGGTGTCCAAAACACTATATCTATTGCTGTATGGGACCAAGATCGCCTAGGGAATCAAGGAGAGGACCGAAAGGCGTCCAATTGTCGTACCAAAATGACGTCCGCGTACCATTTCCGACCTCCGTGCATATATGGGACGCTGCCATGTGCTTCAGCTTCAACAACTTTCTGAAGTAGTGGGTTGAATGACCAGAAGTTTCTGCGAGAGAGGCAGTGAGTGGTCTTTGATCCACGCCACCCATAAAAAAACCAGATCTAAAAATGAGATGACATATTAGCCTCAACCCACTTATATTGTTCCAAGTCTGTAAGTTGCGCAATCCTGATCCTCCGTCTGATTTAGGAATGGTGAAGATTGTAGTTATTTCGCGATTTATCAAAATAAAAATGGAGAGATTTGAAAATGAAATAAAATACTTTTGAGACTTTTTTTGGAAATAAAATAAAAATGGAGAGATTAGAAAGTTTTCAAAAATACGGTATAGTTTTATAATTTCTATAATTTGATGAGAATAAAAGTTCTCCAAAAATCGAATTGAAGAAAAAGTGTATACGTTGAATCGAAATGAAAAGGAAAAAAATATTTGTAAGAAGAATAAAAAAAGAAGGCCAAGGGTGAAAAATCCAGAATAAGACAAGAATCTGGAGTTTAAAATATGTCATAAAATGATTGATATGAACAAAGACAACATAAATAATTTAATAAGACCGAGTCGCTGAATCAGCCCTTTTCCAATTGGTTTGACTTCGTTTCACACTACTAAATTACAACAGATATAAGATCTAGTTATCCGATTTTCACTTGATTCTTCTCTTTCACTCTTCCAAGCTTAAGATTCCTCCTCCTTTGTGTGCTTCGCTCTTCGTTCTTCAACATCGAAAATCATCATCACAGAGAGAAATTTTTATGGGTCGTGATGAAGTGTCCTGAGATTGAAGATTGCCCACGAGATGATTCGTCGGTTGCTGGATCGCTCTGGTGATGGTGCCGGTGGAGGAGGTGTTTAAACATGTGGGTTTTGGGTTTGCTGATCTGGGTCTGTTTGGATTGAGAGAAAATCGAGGGGAAAATAGTTGTGAGGCTACAGAGAAAATGATATCTACGGGTATAAATCTGGTGATGACGGTGATCGGATTCGCGGTGAGCACCATGTTCATAGTGTTTGTGTGCACACGCCTTGTTTGCGCTCGGATTCACTTGAATTCATCCAGAAGATCATTTCCGATCGCTTCCCGGTCCGATCTTAGTATTGTAAGATGACAGATTTACGCTTCTTACCGTGTTTTTATTCTTGTCTCTTGAAGCAGTGCGAATGCGAGATTTCTCTCAATCTATGGTCCTGGAGAATGATTTTCGCCTTGTTGATTCTTTTATCATCTGGGAATTGCTTTGAATTTGGATCGAATGGAGACTGAGGATAAATCAATAGGAATAAATTGTTCTTTTGAATGGCAAATATTATCTAGCTGGTGATATATAGTGACAAGTGTTCTGCAATCTTGGATCCTGGGACTTTATTTGGTGTCAGTGTCTTCAATTACAGTGGAGATCTTAGTTTTGGGGATCTTCCCAATACAGATTACAGTGGTCTGTGATTGAAAATCTGCTTGATTTCTTTGCTTTAGTTCTCCAGCAATGCTTTTCCGTACAACTTTTGTGAATATCTTTGCAGATCTTCACTGACCTTTTCCCTCAAATTGCAACCTTTTGATAAAAAAAGCATTCGGTTTCAATCATTATGTTCCTTATCGTTATATCTGTTGTCAAAATATCCATGAAGTTTTTTGACAAAAAATAAATAAATTCCATGAAGTGCTTCGACTATGATGGAAGATATAGACAAGAAAAGAGGGGAAAAAGTGAAACCTTTTCTTTTTCTCTCGTATGTGTGTGCCCTTTTAAATGGCTGCTGAGACATTTTCAGAAACAGTATGCTCTTCTTTGTTATGCTTCCCTGTTCTATTGTCATCTTGTCTTTATGTTGTTTTTTTTTGTCTGAAATGGCGTTAAATTTCCGTATTGCAGCTCGAACGAGGTTTACATGGTCTTGAGCCAGTCGTCGTTGCCACCTTCCCAACAAAGTTGTACAGTGATGAGTGCTTCTCAGCTTCAGCAGATACACAGTACGTAATTTTTCTCGTGCTTTTGAGTGTATATTACACAATTTAACGACGATTTCAAGTTGCTGAAATTTCTGATGCTGTAAGGAAATAACCCTGGTATACGTTAATGACCGTGTTGCGCACTTAGGTGTAGAATATTTCGATCTTCTTCCCTCTGTTTCACTCATTTTCTCTGTTTCTCCCCCTCGCATATCCCGTTTTAGGCTAACTGACGGTAGGCACTTGGCCGAGATTATGCCATACATATGTAGAGAAAGAAACTTGCAACTTGAAGAAAGAACATCGTTATGGTTCAGACAAGTCCTAGTCAGTAAGATTTCTCGGCGTGCACATCAGTCATAATTGGCCCAATGGCAGAGAATGTTATTAGCTTTGCCTTGCATTTATTTCTTCTCCAACTTGTTTGGAAAATCAGGTTTTGTAAATCATACATGTTGGACTTTTCTGAACTCTCGATGTCATTCTCCAGCTGTCTTTTAGATTCAGGAGTGTGAACTCTTTCTTGCTTGTTACTTTTAATCAATTAGTATGAGTATGTTGAGTTCACGGGGTTCGAGTCTTGGAAGCAGCCTCTTGCAGAATATTCCGCAAGGTAAGGATTGCCTACAATACACCCCTTGTGGTGGGATCCTTCCCCGAACCTCGCTCAATAGGGACGCTTTGTGCCCCAGGCTGCCCTTTATGAGTATGTCGAGTTCTGCTGTTCAGATTTGTCATGCCATGGGTTCAGAACTATTGAAGACATGGTTATTAGTTTGATGCAAGGGCGAGGAAGTAGCAATATGTGTTCGTCGTTATGATTTAATGCATAATAGCATTAACTTTATCTATCATGGTTTCACTTGCAGTGAATGGACAACTGTGTCATACACCATTTCTGATTAAAGAAGAGTGATTTTGTGTCATTGCAGATGCTCGGTTTGCCTGGGAGAATACCACAGAGAAGATGTACTACGGATCCTGCCTTATTGCGGCCATTCTTTTCACGTGAACTGCATCGACATATGGCTTCAACAACACTCCACATGCCCTGTCTGCCGAATATCACAGCGCGACTCTTCCGACAGAAAGCGTCTGATGCAACCTCTGCACAGCCCAGCCACCCGGTCTCCCTATGGCGCAGACACTCGTTCATACAGCTACATCTTGACCCCAAATGGGTTTCCGTCACGAACTCGTGACAATCACGGGATTGACCCAATACAGGAGGATCACTGTGCATCTCTCGGGGACACAGACGAAACCGCTATTGATATGAATCCCGTCCCCGAGGGAACGCCAATGACGAAAGGGCATCTAAAGAAGCATGTGGAGAGCCCTTCAAACCCTCAGATTCAGTAACCTTTTTTTTTTTAAAGTACTTTGGAGTTGTAGTTGTGGTGCTGTGTGATTCTCATCGCCATCCTTTGCATGACAAAGGCCTTGTTTTTGTTCCTTCTTTTTACTTGTCTCTATCTGTCTAAACTCACAAGTACATTTAGTTTGGTTGGTTTTCGCTTAGACAGTTGTAAACTTGGATTGTAGTTCACTTTATATCAGATGAATGTTATATAATGCCACTGCACTATGGCAAGGGATTTTAGTGTAATGATGCACATTCGCGTCCTCATTTTCTTTTTCAGGCCAAATTGTGTTCGAAGTCCCTAAAGGAGTCCTCCTGATGATAGATGGCATGTGCTCGAAGTTTATAATGAAACATGCTCTTTTTTCTTGATAGAATAGCAAGCAACTTTTTAGTTTTGTAACCGTTCCCTTAATGTATTTAAAAACATTTTATAATTATAATAATTTATTGGTATTTTTCTTTTCTTTTCTTTTTCTTTTCTTTTTATATCATGATAATAAATCACCATATAATCTGATTACTCATTTTGTATTATATGTCACATTGTATTTATTAAAAAAAATATGTTTTAATTAATTTAATGACCAATAAAAACAAAAAAGTGCCACAAATACAATTATTAATATATATAGATTTGTTTCTTAAGAAATTAAAAAAAAAACTTAAAAATTGTGTTAAGGTAGTGTGAAGGATTATGCAGGTCTGCCTTGATGGCAGATTCTATCAGAATTAAGCGGCAAGTTGTGCAATTTTTTTATATAGATATTTTTTTAGAAATGTTTTGCCTTTGGACAGCATAAAATAATTTTTTAATATTTTGTTTGAATAGAAGAATAATATGCTACTTTAAAAAAAAATCAAATTATTCAAAGAAACAAGAGAAATAATTAAACAAATTATTCAAAGATATTCATAGTATTTAAATTGTAACAACCCAAAATTTTTTTTTTAAAAAAGAAAAAAATTCTGGACCGACCGGTCTAGACCGGTCCAGAGGTCTAGATCGACCGGTCTAGACTGTCGGCAAATCGAGACAAAAACAGCGACCTAGACCGACTGGTCCAGACGTAGACCGACCGGTCTAGACGCTGGGCAGCGACAAAAGTCGCGATTTTCGGCCGAAAATCGACCCGAAAGCGACGTTTTCCCATTAATCATCGACCAAAATTCGGATTTTTCAACCCTTGGGCCCTATTTCTATCCGGATTTGTCGAATCCATGCCTTCTTAATCCCTCTCCCGTTTCAAGTCTTCATCATCTCCTTCAATACTCAACCCTCTCTGCAAATCCGAAAAATTCCGTCTTAAAACCCATAAATTAACGTCCAAATCGGTTTCTACAGAGCAAGAGGAGCTTCATCAAGCTTTCCATTCAACACCCAGAGCACGAGGGTAACCTGAGGTGAGTGAATTCGAGTTTAATTCGGAAGTTTATTGACATGGGGTTTTGGGTTTTGGGTGATTCATACGAAATTGTTGATTGATTCTTGTTCTACATGCAATTAGATGAATTTTGATGAATTATCCATAGCAAATCGAGCTTGTTTGTGTGATTTTGGTGAAATCTGAGACGTAGACCGACCGGTTAGGGGTTAGACCGACCGGTCTAGGGTTACAGAAGAAATCGCGAAAATTCTGAGGTTGAAGACGACGTCCGGACCGACCGGTTCAGAGGCTGGACCGATCGGTCTAGACTGAAATTAGACCGAGACCCAAAATTTGATGTAGACCGATCGGTCTGGACGAAAAATCAGGCCGGTCGGTCTGAGGTCAGGCCGGTCGGTCTCAGACCGACCCGAAAAAAATTGAAAAATATAAAATATACCGGAAATACGGGCCAGACCGGACCCCACGTAGTCTGGACCCAAAATGACTAACAGGTAAGGTTAACAACCACGGAATGAGCCGAACTGGTTTTTCGGACGGACCGGGACCAGGTAGGTCGTGCCGGAGGTACAATACGGTAGTATGAATGGAGACTAGGGTAGTTGGCAATGCATGTAAATAAATATAAAAGACTACGCAAGCGGAAATGCATATATAGTAGATAAACTATATAAATGCATGTGACTGAGGTAGTTGGCATGGCACTAGCGTTAATTCGGAAGGATTCAGATTATCGTTTAGCGCGTGATTGTAGAAACGGGCGTTTGTGAATGATTGCACGATGTTTGCGAGATTGCGTCCCATCCATGGGCCATCCGATCCGGGTCGGATGCCACCCATATGAGATATGATTGTGAATGTGGCGATGATATGATCGCGCCAACGTCCGAACGATAGGACGGTTATGGGCACCCCGATGACTTGCGTAGATAGCCGATTGTAGTCGGTACTATTGCGTGATGAGGAACACACGGTTCTTGAAACCGCGCCAATGTTTCCGTTAGCGATGGAGCGGATCCCAGGATATGAGTATCCCGAGGATGAGGGCATCACACATACCTGAGATTCGGGTAGATTGGGGTCTCCCGAGGAGGTGGTATGGACTTACGCTGCCAGGTTCGGACCCGAACCTGACAAGTATTTCCGCGGCGGATGGTCGGCGAGGGAGAGTTGCAGCGATGGACACTCTCGTTATAGTCGATGGCGTCGGTTGTAGCCGACGTCTGGTGAGCTCTGGTATTGAGAGGTGACATCAATGCCGGAGTTGGGTGACATGTCTAGTATCGAGAGGTGACATCAATGCTAGGGTGGGGAGATGTGTTCAGGAGGAGAAAAATATATTTATGCCGGATTCGAGTGGTTGTGGAGTAGATGGATTCCGAGGAGAGAGGTGGTTATGCTATGCACATGGGGAGTACATTACCTACGAATGGTGCGCGTAGAGACGATTTGACGGACTCTGTCCTGCGACTTATTGTACGGACTTGATTGTGATTGCTGCATGCTTATCGTGATTCCATGCTTCATTTCCTGTTTATTAGTATACTAGTATATATATATCGTAGCCGAGGAGCGGACGTCAGAGACTTGGGCGGCCTGCCGTTTGATCATGTATAATTATTTCTTATGGTACATTTACGCTTTCGGAAAAAAATAGTTTTGTGTTATGTCGGTGGTAGACTTTTACGGTTTGTAATAATTTCATCACTACCATTGGTTATGTATAATTATCTGTGGGATAATGTACCGTATATGTATGTATGAATGTTTTCCTTCCGCTAACTCTGAAAAGAAAAGTTTTAAATTCCCGCGGATTTTCAGAAATTGAGTTTTTATTTTAGTTGTCCATGTGACGCAACTCGTATTGCGGGATGTGGGTTTCGGACGTTACATAAACAATATAGTTTTAAATTAGTTTTTTATTATTAGCAATATTCATTAAAAAGTGTTTATGTGTGTGTATATATTAAAAACAGATAAAAATCCTTCAAAACACATAGGAATATAGTTATATATGTCATTTCATATTTATTTAAAGGTGAATTTGGATAAATAATGATAGTAAAATAATAATAATAATAATAATAATAATAATAATAATAATAATAATAATAATAATAATAATAATAATAATAATAATAATATAATAATATAATAATATAATAATATAATAATATAATAATATATATAAAAGTACAGTTTCATTTGACGGGAGCATGTCACGTGTCCATAATTTTTAGAATCTCAAGAGTTACAAATTAATTAATTAATTCTCAATTAAAAAAATAGAAGAAACAAATTTTTTGTATTTACACAATACATTAACCAAAGACACTATGTAGAAAAAATTATGTATACCTTTCGTATTTACACAATAAATTTAAAATAATAAAAATACCTCTTATTTATTATATTCATTTATCTTCACACACGAGGGTGTACTTTCTTTGTATTAATTTTAGTAGACGTATAGTTGTTGAGTTAATTAATTATCTTATCTTATATATATAAAAGTTACAAATTAAGGCGTGTCCTCTTATTCAGAATATCAATAGTTACAGATTAATCAATTTTAAAATTAAAATTATACCTCTATCCATTAATTCTTCATACATATATAAAGACATTTGTATTACCGAAATTCAATGAATTTTAAAATGTATTTTCATATTTATATTCATCCCCTCTATTATTTCTTTAATTACACTAATTTTTATTATTATATTCTCAATATTCAATATCTTCTAAAATATATTTATTTTTTTATTATTCCATAACTTTCGTGTTCAATACTTCTTTCACCATTTAACGAAAATAATTTAGTTTTTTAAATTCATTGAATATTATTTATTTCAATTAAAAAAATTCTAAACTATAAAATAGGCTCATGTCCCATCAACAATGCCACTATTGCGTTTGATGTTTTAGAGTATCTAAGATGAAATGACGACCAATCCGGTTATTTCAGATTTATAATTCAATTTTATTGCATTTTACTTTTGATTTACTTCTATTATGTTTGTAGCAATCGCTTTTCGTTTGTATACATTCCTATTTCTGTAAATCAATGACGAGTCACGTACTATCAAATGTTATTTTTGCAGAAAGCATTCGCCGGAAAACTCTTGGAGTGGAGCGGCGAAAGAATATGCACCAAGACAGTCTCAAGTTCATCGAAAAGAGCTGGTCTGAGGGTGGCCGTCGAATCGAAGTGTTTTCACATCTTATTTTTCTTTTTTATATTTTCTTCCGTCTAGACTTGAGGAATTACATATATTTATATATATATATATATATATATATATATATATAAATTTACGTATGCTCAAAATGCTTAATGGACGATGATTAGAATGATAGGGTGTCACGTAAGCATTAGCCTAAACCAAACAAAAGTAGTTCTACGCACTTTCACAAAGAAGATTGAGTTGTTGTTTTGTTTTTCCTTCCAAACTTTTTTGGGATCTAAGTTGAATCCGTCAAATGGAATACTGATGATGAATTCGGAATACCAATATGCCAGACGCAACGAAGTTTCGAAATTCTCAAGATTGAGGATAGACAGATGATCTAATTAATATAATCACAAGAACATGGTAAAGATTCGAGCAATTCACCAATTGTCCTCATTCAAGATCTACTAAAACTGGAGTATCCAAGCATGAATCATATATTCAATTTGTTTGAAATACGATTTTCCAAAATTGTAGTTGTTTTAATCTTTCTCTTCATAATCTATTTGCTTGAATTATTATTCCCAAATCGAAATTATAGATTTATATATTGAGATTTCATTATTACTATCTACCCTATTTGAATAAATGTGCTTGGAACCCTAATTAGTTAAAGGCTTACGAAGAATCCTAATTATATATAATTCTATGGTTTAATTTAATCATCGCACGCATATTCAGAACAAACAAAAGAAAATATCCCAGAAATTAAAAAGGCATTATTACTTTGACCATAGTGAGAGATAAAGGGGTTATCTCCACAATGTAGAATTTTTCACAAATGTCTAAACTTTTTTATTTATTCTCTCATCTGCTCCTGAGAATGTTGCTTAGCGTTTTTTCTTGGGTACCTTCTTTAAACTCGGAAAAATGTAAATTCGAAGTGTACAAACTCTTCGTTTTTTTCAAACACGTGAAACGTGAAAGGCATTTGGTAAGTCAATGTTCATATAGAATTTTATCATACAACTTTAGTTACAAGCTCTTCTCTTCTCATTTATTGTTGTCCTACCATAAATACATTATTAATGCCTTATTATATATAATAATTTATCTTTTAAAATTATAGGATGAAGAGTTCTATATATATTATAAAATATATAATTTAGTCCATAAATTCCATAAATGATATGAGAACAATAATAAATATTAACAAAAAATTTAAATGATAGTACGAGGAAAGTATAAATTTAGGCATAAAACATGTCCAAGTCAAGGGTTCGACTCGGCATGTGGGGAGGGAGAGACACAATCAAAGGCTACGTATTCAAAGGCTACTCTCGGTCTGGGTGGATGTAGTTTGGGACGAAGGCCCAGGTGAACCTCTCGATTATAAAAAAAAATATTAACAAAAAATTTAAATGATGGTACGAGGTTAATATAAATTTAGGCATAAAACATGTTCAAGGAAGTTTTGAAGTTTATATGTTTATAGCCTAAGAACTTTAGATCATAAAATTACGTAGTTATAAAAATGATGTTAAAAATGTCTAAAAAATATAGACATGATGCAAATATATGTCTATTAAAAAAAGAAAAACAATGATTGCATGTATTTCAAATTTGGTATATAATATTTTTTATCTTTAAAGCAAAAATTTGTATATTCAACGCTGCAGAATATTTCTCAAATCTAAAATTATTATATAATTTAGACCCACATGAGTCGTTGGAACTGTTCGTTTTCTTTCAGATGATGTTAACCATGACGATTCGGTGGTGAAGACTGTGGAAGGTTCTTCGTTTCAATCGAGCTTAATTCGGTCTTTGTCAATCTGGCAGAGTGATTGTGAAGAAGAGTAAAAAAGGAGTGCGAAAAAAGAAGACGGAAGATATTAGGTTTGATGATTAAATTAAAATTTTAAGAGCGATATAAACCATTTTTATTGTTTATCTTTGACACAATGTATTTTATTTTGGAATACTTATAGTTATACACTAATCATATTTACCATATATTTATATTTAAAATATAAATTGTATGTGACATAAACAATCTATAATCCATTACGAATTTATGATTTTATCAGTTGTTATTTTTTGTGTATTGTTTAATCGAATACATTATTATTGCATTTCTAATACTAACCAAATTTATATTATTGTTTAAAATTATATTCATCAAACTATCAATAATCACATTTTCCAGTTACCCGTGGATTTGCCAAAAGTCAAATTCTTTCATCTAGCAGTAAGTTTTTGTCGAAATATTCCCCCGTCATTCTATATTTCATTATTTGATTCTATATTATAATCCATAAAAATATAAACACAGAATATATATTATAAAATCAAAACAAAATATATTATATTTAACTTTAAAGGAGTAATAAATTTTTTTAAATGTATATATATATTTTTATATTTAACTTTAAAGTAATAATAAATTTTTTAAAATATATATATATTTTTAGTTCGCGCAATGCGCGCGGGTTAATACATTTCCTATCCTAATAGAATTATATATTACTCCATCCGTTTCAAAATATTTGTTATTTTAGATTGTTTCACATTTTTTAAGAAAATAGATCAAAAGTCACATATACCCTTATTTGATGATAAAAACAATACAATCATTAATAATATATTGGAATTTGATAGGAATAAAATTGAAAACTATTATAAAAAAATATCTTGAAAATGTAAAATTACAAATATTTTGAAATATAGAAAATAACCTAAAACTACAAATATTTTGAAACGGGGGAGTATAACCTACGAAAATATAAACACAAAAATTGTTCATAGTTTCTCTTCGAAAAAAATATATCACCCCTTTATCTGGATAGTTAAAAAAAAAGTCATTTTGATTTAAGAATATAAAACTTTTTTTTTAAGTTCGAAATTGTGATATCCCGAACTATGATGAATGTTGAGAATGTTCGCCGGTGCAGATGACACAGTCAAGGAACGGTTCCCCGAGTACCACTAAGACTAAAGGGATACAAGAATGAATCGAATGCATCAGAATGAAAGAGATGTGAGAGCTATATAAAGTATGGGGCTATATGGTCTAAGATAACATTAAAAAATTAGTTGGGCTAATCATAGCAACAATGTGCATCTACTTTTTTGGTTGATTATCCCGAGAGAACTCCAAAGTTAAGCGTGCTGACTCAGGAACAATCTCAGGATGGGTGATCTACTGGGAAGTGTATCGATATACGTGCGAATGAGGATAAAACACACTGAAAGGTCCTATATTGTTGTGTGAGGATAATTTTCACATTTTATAGCGGTCACGGATCGTTACATGTGGTATCAGAGCCGGTACTCTCCGTGTACATTGTGATTCGAGGACGAATCATGCGAAAACTGGTGAGCCTGTGATATCCCGAACTATGATGAGGGTTGAGAGTGTTCGTCGGTGCAGATGGCACTGTCAAAGAGCGACTTCCCGAGTATCACTAAGGCTAAAAGAATACAGGAATGAATTGAATACACCGGAATGAGAGAGATCTGAAGGATATATAGCTATGAGATTATAAGGTCTAAAATAACATAAAAGAATTAGTTGGACTACTTATAGAAACAAAGTGCACATACCTTTTCGGTTGACTATCCCGAAAAAATTCCAAAGTTAAGCGTGCTCACTCTTGAACAATCTTAGGATGGATGACCTATTAGAAAGTGTCTCGGTATATGAGTGAGTGATAACAAAACACGCTGAAAGGTTCCGTATTGTTGTGTGAGGGCAGTTTCGATATTTCATAACAACCACAGGTCGTTACAAAAATTCTTTTGGCTTCTTTACCTAAAAACAATTCAGATTTTTTATTTCAAAATCCAAAAATTTAGTTTTTTAATTTTTTTTCTAAAAACATTATTCCAATGTTCTACATTTCAACAATTTATTCTATACTATAACCCATGAAAATATAAATATAGAAAATTTTTCACAATTCATCTTCAAAAAAATACATCACCATGTTATCTCGACACTTCAAAAAAATCATTTTGATTTAAGAATATTAAATATAAATTCAAAAATAAAATATATTATATTTAACTTTAAAACTTAAAACAAAATTACTTAAAATATGTAAGTATTTTTAGTACGGACGATATGAGTAGGTTAACACATTCACTGTTCTAATAAAATTATATATTATAACCAAAAAAATATAAATACAAGTATTTCACAATCCATTTTTTAAAAAAAAAATACATCATATTATTATTTTAACACTTTAAAAAAAATTGTTATCTATTTCTCCCCTTTTAAAGTATAAAATTTCAATAGTTCAAGTTTTTTTTGAATTTTTCATTATTCCAATATTCTACATTCTAACAATTGATTTTATGCTATAACTATGAGTGTTAATTTAGGCCAAAGGTCCGAAGCCCAGTCCGAGTCCAATCGAAAAAAGTTCGAGTTTCAAACCTAAGTTTTTCGGTCCAAAAAAATCGGACTTTCGGTTTGACTCAATTCGAACTTCGGGTTCGATTCGAATTGGTCCGAAAGACTGATATTTTTTTCATAAAAATATAATTACAAAGGTAAAAAATATAGATATTCAAAAACAAAATAAATACAGATATTTACAATCCATCTTAAAAAAATATTATTCCATTATCTCAACACTTAAAAAAACATTTTAATTTAAGAATATGAATTATAAATCAAAAACTAAATATATTATATTTTAATTTAAAACTAAAATAAAACAATTTAAGATCCATATATATTTTTAGTCACGCGGGTTAATATCTTTACTATTCTAATTGAGTTGTATATTGTAATCCATGAAAATATAAACACATAAATCTTAATAATCTGTTTTCGAAAAAAATATATTATCCAGACACTTTAAAAAAAACTAATTTTGATTTAAGAATATAAATTATAAATTTAAAAAATATACATTATATTTTTTTAAAAACTGATAATAAAATTATTTAAAATTTATATATATTTTTAATTTACGCAATGCGCGCGGATTATTTTCTAGTAATAATAATAATAATGAAAAGTCATCGCTTGCGTAATTCTGGTGCTTGAAGTTGACCGGTGGGACTTTGGCAGTGTAAACGGACGTTGAAACCACAAAAGCCCATCCATCACCTAACCTCCCAGTGCTCCCACCACAGTGTATAAAGTGTATTTACATCTTCCATCCATATTTAGAAAATAATAATAACAAGTAAAAATACCCAAAAGACAAACTTTGACTAAACAATATTTAAGAATATTCTAGAAACTTTATTGTTTATTGTGTTTAGAAGTAGAACTCAAAAACAAGCCAACTTTCTAAATTCTAATCGTTGTTTTTTTATTTGAACATAAGAATGCCACGTGTTTAAACTTTTATTTTTCTACCATATAATTTATTTTTCACATCGTTTTATCGTTTTTTTGAAAAAATCGTATATAAATATCTAAATTTTTATAAAAATCCTAAATAATATTTTGGACTATAAAATTTCTATATAAATACTTGAACTTTACTAAAATACTATATAAATACTTAGATTTCTAAAAAACCTCTCAAATAAATTCAAAATCCATTGATAACATCACCTATTTTTATTTAAAAAATATGTAAAATTTGTATTTATTAGGAAAAATTTTCAAAAATTTAGATATTTATATATGATTTTAAAAATTTCAGATATTTATACAGAAATTTTATAGATTAGATATTTATATGATATTTTCATAAAAGTTTAGGTGTTCATATGTTATTTTCTCTCATTTTTTTCAACTTACACTTTGTTTTACCTAACGTTTTTATATACTAGAGGTTAGATAATATATTTTAAACAAAATAATATTTTTATATCATATCAATATCTCTTATATCTCATAGTTATCGGTTGTATACTGATTTAAACAAATCGATCAACCAATAAAATTCACACAAAAATGCATGATATTAGTAGAAATGGTTTGATGAAATCTATATATATATATATATGTGTGTATCTGTTTGCTAACACACATCTGTTTGCTAATTAGGGAAATGTTTATTTATGACAGATTTGTGTGTATGTTTTTTGACTGATTTTTTTTTTCCAGTTTCTCTCTCTCTCGTTGTGGTAGAGTTCTTAGCAAAGTAACGAAAGTGGATGCTTTAACAAGTGCACAAATCAACGATCCTTATCCTGAGTGACGGGAGATTCCATTTGAAAGACTTTGTTTCATGTAATCGTGGAGTACCCATTCTTTGATACCGACGGCTACCTGGAAATATCATCATGTATATTTATAACAGTTTATATCCAACCAATTAAAAGATAGATTAATTAAAACATTGTCATCGGATATACCATTAATAATTCATTTAAAAAACAGATCACATATAATGTGTTTTGTTGTAACTTGCGTAATGCTATGTTTTTTTTACATGAATTAGTTTATCTAATTAAAATTAATCTTTTTCCACCTGATGAAACGAAAGCAGCCACCGGTTGTGAAAATTTTCATGAGTGTGTCTCACCATATTTTGGTTTGTTAGGCGAAGTTTGCCTATAAAAAATAAAAACTTCGTAGAGGGGGGAAGCATAGACCAGAGCGAGAGCGAGAGTAATTAGTAGTGAAAGCGAGTGAGAAAAAACGGAGAGAAAAATATTGTGGGTATTTGGGTAGTTATTTAATAAAGATATTTATTTGATTGATCTAAAATTATGAAAAGTGTTTTTACATTGTTTTTTCGAAGTTGTTCTCTGTAAATCTACTGCACAGATCCGATCGTCGAAATATCAGACAGTGATTTTCGTCTCCAGTTGAGCTATAAATCGATATAATTGTTCGTGATTCTTATATCTTTGATTTGTAAGGTGAAGTTGTTGTGGGAATCAGAAGTTACATGGTTGATTTGTAGTTTGGTTACTACTTGTGGGTAGTGTTCTTTTGGATTATTGATATTTGAATGCTGGACTTACTATTCTATAATCTCGATGTTTGTTACTATGTGAACGTTGTAATCCAATTATATTGAATTTTTTTTCTACATTCAAAATCGTTGTCTCTTTTGATTTCAGTACTGTTGCACCAAATATTGTCATCCTCATAAATTTATATAAGTAAAGGGTTCTTATTACTTATTCATGACATACGATTGAAGTAATGTAAAATCTTCAGTAAGTGGTATTAGATTACCTTGGTTATCTAGTATACATGTGCAAACGATAGAGACAAATTCTAATCGGATGGTGAGTTTGAACGGTACCAATTATTATGTATGAAAGGAAAAGATGAAAGATCTACTTTATACGAAGTTGTGTCATCTACCATTGATCGCGGATGAAAAATAAAACGAAGCGAGACCATTTTCATGATAAAACATCGGTTATTCAAATTATTCATTTAATAAAATTATCAAAACAAAACTTTAAAAGACATATCGATAGATACTTGTGCGAGAAATGAAAGCCTTGTTTGAAGGATAATAGACACATATCAATGGATATCAAACTTGTACGAGTATTGCATTGCTTTGGGTTTTCTTGAGAGTGTCATTTACCACAAAGATTGTTGTAGATATGCTATGTGGTGGTAGATTGGAAAAATGTTCCTAAATTCTCTTTTGTAGTGGTTTAGTTGTTGAAGTGCGACCTTGTTTTTTGTAATGATGATCATATGAATACTAGATGGCTTTTATGTTTTCAACTTCTCAATTTTTCCAAGAGAAAATAGACAGCCTAATCATTCTTGTTATGCACACTATTTCTCTATAAGGATCAATTGTTAAACCCTTTGTGAATTTTTTTATATCCCTTTGTATTTAATCTGTGCTTATTTCATGTTATAGAGATATTGATGTCTATGGTTTTCTGTAAAGATGTGGGTAATGGTCACGTATCTCCTGCTCTGGTTTCCATGTCATGTCCGAGATTCGTTGGCTCCGCCAGACGACTTTGACCAAAGGAATCTCCTTGTTCCGCAATGTCTTGATCTTCCGGTCGACAATCTGAAGCGGTTGATCACGGATTTTGACATCAATGGTGATACACGCACGGAGCCAAGGAAGTCTCGCTCGTTTCCTTCGGTGAAATGTGGTTTGTAGTGTGTGTCTTATGTTGCCTTTTGGACAACGAATACAACAAGCTCGAAACCAGGGGACACTTGGAGACTCACTAAGGTATTCCTATGGTTAGATTTCAAGAGGATATCCAGGCCAAAGGGCACTCGGAGTCCTTAGAAATCAACACACAAGTCGGACTAAAACAGAGCACTCGAGAGCACTCGGTTTAGGTGATAGATGGAAGGGAAGTTCCAGGCCAAAGGGCACTCGGATGATTCCCAATTTTTGATGGAAGATAGGGGTATGAAAGAGGATTCAAAGGAGCTAAACCAACCTTGAATCCACCACGATTTGACCTTGCACAAGGGTGACACACACACACATGCGCAGAAGGCGATATTCTCGGACACACCAAGAAGAAGAAGCAATTAAGCAACTCGATTTTTATCAATTCAAAGTCCGCTCATTCTTGACATACAAAGGCCTTTAAATAGGCTTGAAATACAGAAGAAATCAAAGAGAACTCGTGCATGAGGAGGAGCTAACAAAACATTAAAGAAAGGTAATGGGAAACAAGACACCATAAAGTAAGGAACAAGTGGAGAGTTGGTGGAAGTGGAAGGCCAACGTCTTGCAACGGCTAGGAGGCTTAAAGAAGGTCTTCATGAGGTTGAAATAATGTAGAAAACATCCCCAATTCGTGCTTGATAAAGGTGGGCCGAAATTGGGTTCAAAGGTGGCACCATATCCTCTCCAATGGGTTGGTATCTTCTTGGACTTGTGTAGAATATGTTTGGGCTCTTTGGGCTTGGATCTTCAGCTCATTTATTGAGAATACATTCTTCAAATATCTTCTTAGTAGTGGAGAAGATCATCGTTACCATCAAACCATGAAGGAATCAAGAAATACAACCACTTTAACTCCAAAGAAAATCAATACGGATGAACCATTCGATCAAGGAGAATCACAAGAGCAAGCATGTCGCATACAAAGCGAGCATAAAGACGA
>NW_010965611.1:154550-158142 GCF_000463585.1 Tarenaya hassleriana
TATCGCCTTCTGCGCATGTGTGTGTGTGTCACCCTTGTGCAAGGTCAAATCGTGGTGGATTCAAGGTTGGTTTAGCTCCTTTGAATCCTCTTTCATACCCCTATCTTCCATCAAAAATTGGGAATCATCCGAGTGCCCTTTGGCCTGGAACTTCCCTTCCATCTATCACCTAAACCGAGTGCTCTCGAGTGCTCTGTTTTAGTCCGACTTGTGTGTTGATTTCTAAGGACTCTGAGTGCCCTTTGGCCTGGATATCCTCTTGAAATCTAACCATAGGAATACCTTAGTGAGTCTCCAAGTGTCCCCTGGTGTGACACACACACACATGCGCAGAAGGCGATATTCTCGGACACACCAAGAAGAAGAAGCAATTAAGCAACTCGATTTTTATCAATTCAAAGTCTGCTCATTCTTGACATACAAAGGCCTTTAAATAGGCTTGAAATACAGAAGAAATCAAATAGAACTCGTGCATGAGGAGGAGCTAACAAAACATTAAAGAAAGGTAATGGGAAACAAGACACCATAAAGTAAGGAACAAGTGGAGAGTTGGTGGAAGTGGAAGGCCAATGTCTTGCAATGTCTAGGAGGCTTAAAGAAGGGCTTCATGAGGGTGAAATAATGTAGAAAACATACCCAATTCGTGCTTGATAAAGGTGGGCCGAAATTGGGTTCAAAGGTGGCACCATATCCTCTCCAATGGGTTGGTATCTTCTTGGACTTGTGTAGAATATGTTTGGGCTCTTTGGGCTTGGATCTTCAGCTCATTTATTGAGAATACATTCTTCAAATATCTTCTTAGTAGCCCAGGTGTTAGTCCACGAAATCTTAAGTGTTGGACAACACAAACTCCAAGACATTGCGATGTTTTGTGCTTGTTGCCGCTATCGTGTCCTTTGCATTGTATGGCCCCTTGTCGGATGTTTTGATCAGCCATTCTTCGACATATGCATTGATCTTTGAACGTAGGCTTCGAGTCCTTTGTCTTGTGAGTGGAGGTATGGGAATGGTTGGCATGGTAAGCTCGGGGTCCACTTCTTCTCCTCCTATAGCGTTGACGACATCGTCTTGCTTCTCGTTCGGGTGTTGTTTGTTATCGTCCATGTTGATGTTAGAGGATTTCTGGGCTGCATCAAATGGTAAGCTCAATCTCCTGTGGTCGTAACACATGCGAAGGATCCGCGATGTACTTCCGTAACATGGATACATGAAATACATCGTGAATGTGGCCGAGTTCTGGGGGTAACTCCAATTGATATGCTACGACTCCGACCTTCGCAATCACAGGATAAGGTCCAATGTATCGCGGCTTGAGCTTCCCCGTCTTCCCAAACCGTGTGTGCCCTCTAATCGCCTCTACTCGGAGAAATACAAGATCGGCCACCGCTACTGTGAAATCTCTCCTCCTCTGATCAGCGTAAGTCTTCTGGCGATCCTGTGCGACCTTCAGGCTGACCTTGATCTTGCGAATACCTTCTGTGGTCTCCTCCACAATACAATTCGTCCGATCACGAAAGAGAGGAAGATTACCTCGCCCTCTACACGTTTCCACACCTCGGGATGGATTCCAACGATTGAAACTTGTCTGCTAGGACCCGAATCTGCTATTCGGTTTTGTGCTTCGAGAAAACGAGACTTCGATCACCTTTCAAAACTCTTGGATCTCACCAAAAGTCTGTAGAACAGTTCTAAAGTCGGCTCCCTAAGTCTCTTCACTCATTAGGATTTTAATCTCCTTCTTATAAAGTGATTTTACCCTAATTTCGGTTTAATTTTGGAAAAACCCGAAGCCCGTAACGGACTGTCCAGAAAAGCACGTGGACCGTCCATTCCAGCAAGCTAGAACGGACGGTCTGCCTTAGTGGACCGTCCGTTCCAGACCTTCTGGAACAGACAGTCTGTTCTGGACCGTCGGGTCTGAACCTGGCGGACCGTCGGGTCTAGCCCTTCTGGTCCGTCCGTTCCAGCCTCTTCCGTCTCTGTTTTTCCGTCGTTTTCTCATGCGTTTTGTCCTTCCCTTCGTGTGTGACCCTGTAGGCTCATTCGATATAGCAGTATAACCCGAAATCTCTATTTCGGATATACAAGTCATAGGCGGTCTCTAGAAGACACTGTGACTACCTATCTCGAATAGAGTTTGTTCGTGATCTTACTGATAACTCCTATTCTTCTCTATATTTTGATGAGAGTTTGTCTAGGTTTTATAGGATAATCACATGCATTCATAGGCATTCTAGGCGTGTTAGGATACAAAACCCGGTTGTGCTCTAGTTTTGCAGAGTTACAGGTTTCGGAGATGATTGGACTCGAAAAGGAGCTAATTGGAGCGTTAAAGGAGAAGTCTGGATGAGATACTCATGTTGCGACATCAATAACTTTCTCTACAGAGGTCCAAATTGTGCGAGACTTGTACCATTGGAAAGAGCATTCAAGAGCTTCGCGTAGATACAAAAGTCGCGTAAATCCGACACTGGAGCAGAAAGTTACGAGTGAAATCGTGAAGACCAGAAAACTGCCAGCGCAGGGCCGGATCCAACTGGATCCGGTCCGGATCAAGGACGCAGAATTCGACCCCAGGAATCTGGATCCGGTCCGGATCCACCTGGAATCGGTCCGGATCCAGTCTAAAACCCTGTTTCGCGATTTTCAGCATAGAGATATGGGTTTGTTTCGGATCAAAATCAATAGGATAGATCGTATTATTCACATAGAGATATGGCTTAATCGATCTAGGGTTGATGATAGCATTCTTCATACATCTAGGGTTAACTTGAATAGATCGAGAGATTGACGAGTTACTCTGTAGATAGTGAGTTAGTAGACCGAGAGGTGAATTCTCTATTATCGTTGCTTGATGATTCCCGAATACAAGTCATAATCGTTATTCATGCATGCTTAGTAAATACCCATACATGCGAATACGATCCCGACGCCCGTAGTCATCCTTGTTTGATAGGTCACTCGTTTTTATTTGCTTTCTTATATTGCTTACCATTGATTCTACATATTTCCACCATCACTTGCTTGCTTGCTTTGATCCATTTTCGATCTAGATTTGGATTTAGCAACCGGTCCTCGTGTTCGACCCCGTGTTACGATGATCCGTATCCTTGCGGTGAGGAATCGGGTTATAGATTTTATACTCAGTACACACGTATCAGGTAGTTCTCCTCATGCTTCTTCAATTGATTCTAGATCTTTGCTTGTTTTCTTTTTCTTTTTGTTTTTCTTTGGTTTTTGTGGATTCACTTGGTCTCGAGTTCTTCTTTTTCTTCGCGGTTTGCAGGGCTCTAAGTGCATGACAAGGAGCTCTACTCGGAGAGAAGACCTAGTCTACGATCCGGAGATTGAGCATACTTTGAGAGACATCCGAAATCAGCAGAGAAGAGAAGCTATGTCGAGGTCAAGTAGTTCGCATGACCGACAACAAGAGCACATGAATCCGCTCTACGATCGGCAGACCGAAGGCGAAGCTACTTACGTTGCAGAGGAGACTTTGGGTTCTTACATTGCACCAAAGCACACCCAACTCCTATCATGTATGAACAGACCGCCCATAGACAGTTTCGAGCTACCGCCACAGTGCATCACG
>NW_010965611.1:158473-162020 GCF_000463585.1 Tarenaya hassleriana
TTGACTCAGTTCAAGATGCTGTGCAGATCAGTTAGGAAGGCACGAGGAATGACCATCGAGGATGTATACTTGGAGGCCTTTCCTTTTTCACTGATGAATCGGGCAAGAGATTGGTTCTACACCCTTGAGCCGAACTTGATTACGACGTGGGAGGAGCTAGAGGAACAATTCATGGCGAAATATTACTCCCCAGAGAAGACCCGAGCTGCACAGAGAGCCATACACAGCTTCACTCAGGAGAGTGATGAGAGTCTTTACGACGCATGAGAGAGATTCAAAGGTTATCAACGCCTTTGTCCACATCACGGCATGGATAAGCGACTGTTGCTATCCACGTTCATCCATGGACTACGACATGATACCAGAGCTTGGATGGATGCAGCCTGTGGAGGGAGTGTATACGACATTCCCTTTGACACCCTAGAGATGCAAATCGCCAAGATGGCCAAAGCAAGAGGGATGTCAGGAGACAGCATCAGACGCTCCACAGGACATGATACCAGAGCTTGGATGGATGCAGCCTGTGGAGGGAGCGTTTATGAGATTCCCTTTGACACCCTAGAGATTCAGATTGCGAAGATGGCCAAGGCTAGAGGGATGTCCAGAGATAGCAATACACGACCCATGGCTCGGATAGATACAGGAGAATCTGCAGTTTTGAAAGCTGTCATGTCTGAGCTAGCGGTTATCAAGCTCAATTTGGAAGCTAAGAGCAGTTCGAATCAGACACCACCAGAGATAGAGGAGGCAGTGGAGGACGTCAATTATGTTGAGAAAAATCATCTTGGTTTCTCCTACGGAAACCCGAGTGAAGCATTGAATGCACAGCAACATGGCGTTCCCAGAATCCCTCAGAATCCCCCGAGCTTCACTCAGTCACGTTTTCAGGGGCAGAATCAGGGATATGCACAGCAGAATCTAGGATACGGGCAGCAGAATCAAGGTTACCGAGTGCCTCAACCTGCGAAGAATGATGAAGCAAACATTAAGACGATGCTTGCCCAGCTAATGCTCGATCAGAAGACATCATTCACTGAGCTGAAGACCGAGATACAGAGCATAAAAGTCAGGCAAGACAATTTTGAGAGGAGATTAGATGGGGTCGAAGCTCATCTGAAGCTTGTCGATACTCAGATTGCACAACTTGCATCGCATGTCTCCAGACCACAGGGTATATTCCCGGGAAAGCCTGAGCCAAATCCACGACAGCATGTCAATGCTATTCATCTTATAAGTGGAGAGAACCTGCATGATACAATCCCTTTGGCCACAGAAAAAGGGGTGATCTCTAGATACACCATCGAGGAGAAAGGGAAAAACATAGCTCACGAGACACCTAAGGTGCATGTAGAGGAAGCTGAACTGCCTTATGTAGCTCCCCCACCTTATGTACCACCCGTTCCTTTCCCTTCTCGATTGAAGAAGCATGCTGAGGATACACAGTTGTCTAGATTTGTTGATATGCTTCGGAAGTTAGAGGTTAAGATGCCTTTCTATGAGACGATACTTTAGATCCCTTCTTATGCGAAATTTTTGAAAGATATCTTGACTAAGAAGAGGGTGATTGGGAAGGAGACAGTATCCTTGAGCACAGAGGTGAGCGCTGCGATTCTACAGCATGAGTTGCCATGGAAGAGATCGGATCCAGGTAGTTTCTCGATTCCCTGCAAAATCGGGAACATTGAGATTGACCGTGCATTGTGCGATTTGGGTGCCAGTGTGAGCTTGCTTCCATTGTCTATCTATAAGAAGCTCAACGTTGGAGATCTTAAGCCGACGAGGATGGCACTACAGCTTGCGGATAGATCCGTCAAGTATCCTGCAGGTATTCTCGAGGACGTCCCATTGAAAGTTGGGGATTATTATGTTCCCGTTGATTTTGTTGTCTTAGACATGGACGAGGACTCGAAGATACCGATTATACTAGGCCGACCGTTCATAAACACGGCCGATGCGGTGGTTCATGTTCGTGCTGGTCGTCTTACGATGAAGATAGGTGACGAGACGGTGGAGTTCATCTTAGATCACAACATGAAGCAGCTATCCACCACCGATTCAGCGTGCTATGTCGATATGCATGAAATCCTCACTCAAGAAGTTTTCGATCAGTTTCGGGAAGTCGATCCTTTAGAGATATCTCTCCTTGCGTCGAATGAGAGCATATACAACAATTGGGAGGATATCCGGGAGCTTACACGAGCATTGAACGAAGGATCGGACGAAATTGGAGTTTTACAGAAGATGGATCCGGACCGATTCCACCTGGAAACGGACCGGATCCAAACACAGCCTTCCGAAGATGGATTTTTACAGAAGGTGGATCCGGACCGATTCCACCTGGAAACGGACCGGATCCAAACACGGTGTTGCGAAGACAAACTGGAAACGGACCGATTCCACCTGGAATCGGACCGGATCCAGTCTCTGAGCAAATCGGACGTTTTTTACATCAACACGCCCGATTCTTCTACGAACGTCTCCGAACCCTCCACGACGATTATTAAAGACGTTCAAGAGACCAGAGAACCACACCTAGCACGGAGACGCTGAATAAAGCGGATTAGAGTCTAGAGAATGTCCCGAAGGTCAAATTGAAGCCTTTACCTCAAAGGCTTAGGACAAAGGAACACATAGGACCATCATTGGAGAGAGGTACATATCCTGCTCATAATCCTATATCTGTTTTTGAACCATCTATTACAGGCCGTCGAGTAGGGGTAATGAGCAAGAGAGGATCGAAACGATCAAAATCATTGCTCAAACGTCCACAAGATCCACCTCCTTCACATGTTTGGAAACCCAAGGAGGATAGAAGGCTCAAGCATCCACGAGGTCCAAAAGATGCGCTTAACGCTCATCATCTAGGGTGGCAAAAGATCGATTATCTTCGCCTCTCAGACCCTCCCATCATTTGAGCAAGATAGGTCGAGCTAATGACGTTAAACAAGCGCTTCTCGGGAGGCAACCCGAGCATTAGGTAATTTTTCTTTTTCTTTTTCTTTGTAGCACAGGTAGTAGAGACCATGACTGTATTTTGGATCCCTCGGAATGCATTGCTATTATTATGCTTTTGTCCGGATAACGTTTGTTGTTCTATGAGCGTTTACACCGGCACAAGAGAGATTAACATCGACTTCCGAGAGACAACGTTGGATAGGTTCCAATTCACAGAGTGTGTGAGAGCTTTTGCGTTTGACGTGAGTTAACTTCGTTGCGAGCGAACGAATTTCGCAGAGCTAAGCCTTCTCTATCCCTCTTATTGGTTCTTTCCATACGTTGTTTTCGATTAGGTTGCTGTTTGGAACCTACGGAGTTGATACGACCATATCTAGGTTATATGTTTCTTGTAGAACCTTTTCAGAGTCTTGCAGGTCGATGAAATCTAGTTCAACAATTGCCTTGGGAAAATAAAGCATCTCAACACTCCGCTGTCGGAATCTCGTCAACGAAAATCATTCGAGGACATGAGCGCATCGATTGATGGTTCGGGTCTAAGTTGTGGGTTGGACATCGCATCAAAAGAAAAAAATATATAAAAAAAAAGAAA
>NW_010965611.1:162184-169045 GCF_000463585.1 Tarenaya hassleriana
GATTGACCCGCATGAGATTGTCACATGGACTAGCGTCATGACTTGAATCTCATATGGCGGTTCCATGATTGGATCCTAAGACCTGAGATATCTACGGAATCCAACATGAGGAGTTTTGTGCTTTGAATGCGTCAAACGTCCTGCGTAACAGGAGGATTATAAAGACGTGTATCAGGCACGAAACGAATCATGTACTGGATTGTAGATAATCAAGACGGGATTTATACCTTTGATAACTCCTATTCTTCTCTATATTTTGATGAGAGTTTGTCTAGGTTTTATAGGATAATCACATGCATTCATAGGCATTCTAGGCGTGTTAGGATACAAAACCCGGTTGTGCTCTAGTTTTGCAGAGTTACAGGTTTCGGAGATGATTGGACTCGAAAAGGAGCTAATTGGAGCGTTAAAGGAGAAGTCCGGATGAGATACTCATGTTGCGACATCAATAACTTTCTCTACAGAGGTCCAAATCGTGCAAGACTTATACCATTGGAAAGAGCACTTCAAGAGCTTCGCGTAGACATCAAAATCGCTTAAATCCGACATGGAGCAGAAAGTTACGAGCGAAATCGTGAAAACCAGAAAACTGCCAGCGCAGGGCCGGATCCAACTGGATCCGGTCCGGATCAAGGACGCAGAATTCGACCCCAGGAATCTGGATCCGGTCCGGGTCCACCTGGAATCGGTCCGGATCCAGTCTAAAACCCTGTTTCACGATTTTCAGCATCTGAATGGGAATAGGACTCTTGAGAGCCGCCCTAGGGTTATAAAAAAGCCCTAGCCACGTCCTAGTACAGGGGAGGACCTTAGAGAACACCTAGATACACACTTTTGAAGAGCTTTTGGTGAGAGAAGAATAGAAGTTCACGGGATTTCGGGAAGAAGAAGGAGGATTCGATCGTGAAGACTAGACATCGACATGAGCTTTTCTATCCCTTCTTTTATCTCTTTTTCTCTGTTCTTTCTATTATTTTCCATGAACCTTGAGTAGATCCATGACTATGGGTTAGGGATTCGTATGTGTTTTGGGTATGTTTGAACCCTAACTTAGATTTCGGTTTTGATTTGATTCGGTGCTATTGATTTGCACTTTTATTGGATTGATGTTTGCTAACCCCTTGATCAATTATCTTGGATTCTGAACCACATAGAGATATGGGTTTGTTTCGGATCAAAATCAATAGGATAGATCGTATTATTCACATAGAGATATGGCTTAATCGATCTAGGGTTGATGATAGCATTCTTCATACATATAGGGTTAACTTGAATAGATCGAGAGATTGACGAGTTACTCTGTAGATAGTGAGTTAGTAGACCGAGAGGTGAATTCTCTATTATCGTTGCTTGATGATTCCCGAATACAAGTCATAATCGTAATTCATGCATGTTTAGTAAATACCCATACACGCGAATACGATCCCGACGCCCGTAGTCATCCTTGTTTGATAGGTCACTCGTTTTTATTTGCTTTCTTATATTGCTTACAATTGATTCTACATATTTCTACCATCACTTGCTTGCTTGCTTTGATCTATTTTTGATCTAGATTTGGATTTAGCAACCGGTCCTCGAGTTCGACCCCGTGTTACGATGATCCGTATCCTTGCGGTGAGGTGTGAATCGGGTTATAGATTTTAGACTCGGTACACACGTATCACTTACGAACGCCAGAGATGATTCCGACTGATGATCCTTTTGTATCGCGATATCATATATCGAACATAAGGCATGGATGAGCCACCTTATCTAATTCAGATGCTTTCTCGTTCACTGAGTTTGACTGTCTGAAATAGACGACGCTCGTCTATAATACGACCACACATTTCTACAGTGTCGCTCACACGAGGGGCCCAGCGATATCTCTCTCTTTTACAAGAGGTGCAAATCCCGTCTTGACTATCTACAATCCAGTACATGATTCGTGTCGTACCTGATACACGCCTTTATAGTTCTCATGTTACGCAGAACATTTGACGTATTCTAAGCACGCAACTCCTCATGTCGGATTCCGTAGATATCTCAGGTCTTAGGATCCAATCATGGAACCGTCATATGAGATTCAAGTCATGACGCTAGTCCATGTGACAATCTCATGTGGGTCAATCCGGTATTCCATTCTCCAACGACTACCTATGATTGTGATCGTATCCAATACCTATGATCATCTCTATGATCATCAATCACACATCATACTAGTCTTATTACATCATTATTCCCACAATGACATACGACTAGGGAGTTTAGTATTGTTCATAACAATACATGGATTTCATAACATATCTAGTATGCAAAATACGTAATGAATCAAACACTCATCCATAAATCATAGAAAGCGTGTAACACCCGTAACCCGCATCCCGCAATACGAGTTGCATCACATGGACAAGTAAAATAAAATCACATTTCCAAAAATCCGCGGAAATTTAAAACTTTTCTTTTCAGAGTTAGCGGAAGGAAACACTCGTACGTACATATATGATACATTATTTCCAATTATAATCAAGTGGTAGTGATAAAATTATTACAAACCTTAAAGTCTACCACCGATATAAACAAAACGTTCTCCAAAGTATGAATGTATCAAAATACGTAATTATACATGATCGGTAGATGTGCCCTGCCCAGGTCTCTGATGTCCGCTCCCCGGCTACTGCTGCTCGCGACCTGAAACGTTGCGTAACAACGTCCTAAGCTAATTGCTTAGAGAGTGAACTCGGGCGTAATCCGGAGTTCCATTCTCATGGTGCCAGGGAAAGCACATTCATATATATATATATATATATACTAGTATTCTAATAAACAAGAATTGAAAACATGGAAGTCACAGTAAGCATGCAGCAATCACAATCAAGTCCGTACGACAAGTCGCAGGACAGAGTCCGTCAAATCGTCTCTACGCGCACCATGCATAGGTAAGGTACTCCCCATGTGCATAGCACAACCACCTCTCTCCTGGAATCCATCTACTCCGCAACCACTCGGAATCCGGCATAAGTATGTTTTTATTTTCTCCGCTCGAACACATCACCCCACCCTAGCATCGATGTCACCTCTCGATACTAGGCGTGTCACCCGATTCCGGCATTGATGTCACCTCTCAATACCGGAGCTCACCGGAAGTCGGCTACAACCGACGCCATCGACTATAACGAGAGAGCCCATCAGTGCAACTCTCCCTTGCCGACCATCCGCCGTGGAAATACTTGTCAGGTTCGGGCCCGAACCTGGCAGAGTAAGTCCGTACCACCTCCTCGGGAGACTCCAATCTACCCGAATCTCAGGTATGCGTGATGCCCTCATCCTCGGGATACTCATATCCCGGGGTCCGCTCCGTCGCTAACAGAAACGTTGGCGCGGTTCTAAAAACCATGTGTTCCTCGTCACGCAATAGTACCGACTACAATCGGCTATCCACGGAAGTCATCGGGGTGCCCATAACCGTCCGATCGTTCAGACGTTGGCGCGATCGTATCATCGCCACATTCACAATCATATCCCATATGGGTGGCAACCGACCCGGATCGGATGGCCCATAGATGGGACGCAATCTCGCAATCATCGTGCATTCATTCACAAACGCCCATTTCTACAATCACGCGCTAAACGTTAATCCGAACCCTTCCGAATTAACGCTAGTGCCATGCCAACTACCACAGTCACACGCATTTATGTAGTTTATCTACTATACATGCATTTACGCTTGCGTAGTCTTTTATATTTAATTATATATTTTCTTTCAGTCTTTTCATTGATATACTGAATTGTACCTTCGGTATGACTTAGCTGGTCTCGGTCCATCCGGATAACCAGTTCGGTTCATTCCGTGGTTTTTAACCTTACCTGTTATTCATTTTGGGTCCAGACCACGTGGGGTCCGGTCTGGCCCATATTTTCGGTATATTTTATATTTTTCACTTTTTCATAATTTGAGCCGGGATAATACTAGGTCCGACTTATCAAGTTTTTTTTTCCAGACCGATCGGTCTAGGCCCTAGACCGATCGGTCCAGTGGTTCGGAACAGACGTTCCGTCTCGTCCAGTCCGGACGGTCTGGCAAGTGCGGAACGGACGTTCCGGACTGTCAGAACGGACGGTCTGGACTCGTCTTCAACCTCTGGACTTCGCGTTTTCTTCTGCGGACCTAGAACGGACGGTCTGACCTCAGACCGGACGTTCTGGTCCTCGCATCTCACCCAAAACACTCAAACATGCATGATTCACTATGGGTAATTCATCAAAACTCATATAATTTCATGGAAAACACGAATCAAACATCAATTTTGCACAAAATCACTCAAGACCTAAAACCCCATGTTAATGAACTTCCGAATTAAACTCGAATTCACTCACCTCGGGTTAATCTCGTGTTCTGGGTGACGGCTAGGAAGCTCGGTGGTGCTCTTCTTGCGCTGTAGAAACCGGATTCAAAGTAAATGATTCGGATTCGAGAGAGAATTCCGAGTTTGAAGATGAAAAACGAATGAGGGAGAAAGGGGTTAATTAAGGCTCGGATTAGGCGATTTCCGACAGAAATCCGGGCCCAGGGTGGACAAAATCGCGTTTAAGGTAAAAAATTTGGGTTTTCTGGTCGGAACTAGTGCGCACACGTCGTTTTCAGGTCGGCCAGGATGAAAGCCGCCGCTTGGTCGTTGCCGACAGTCTGGTCCATCCGTTCCGAGAGTCTGGAACGGATGTTCTGGACGGTGCGGTCCGTCCGTTCTGGCTACCCGGAACGGAAGGTCCGGATTTTTTTTTTTGAAATATTGGGTTGTTACAATCTACCCCCTTAAAGTGAATTCGTCCTCGAATTCAAACGTACTTAAGTTGAAAGTTACGTACCAAATAGATGGGGGTAATGATCGCACATTTCTTTCTCTAGTTCCCACGTCATGTCGGAGACTCCTTGACTCCGCCACAAGACTTTGACTAATGGAATCTCCTTATTCCGCAACTGCTTCGTCTTGTAGTCCACGATTTGTAGCGGCTCATCACAGAAGTGTACATTGTGGGTAATCTCAATCTCCTGCGGCCGTAGAATGTGAGATGGATCTGCCACATATTTCCGTAACATGGACACGTGGAATACATCGTGTATGTTGCCGAGTTCCGCCGGTAACTCCACGCGATACGCCACTGCTCCCACTTTTCCAATTACTGGATACGACCCAATATAACGAGGCTTGAGTTTCCCCGTTTTACCGAACCTTGCATGTCCTCGAATCGCCTGTACCCGAAGAAATACTTGATCGCCCACTTCTAGTTGGAAATCCCGTCTCTTTTTGTCTGCATAAGATTTCTAACGATGTTGTGCAACCTTCAGGTTAACTTTGATATTTCGGATAACCTCAGTCGTTTCCTCCACAATTTCAGGCCCAAAGTTTCACCGTTCTCCGATTTCCGTCCAACATAGTGGTGTCTTACAAGGCGCCCATACAACACCTCATAAGGTGGCATACCGATACTAGCATGAAAACTGTTGTTGTACGCAAATTTGCACAACATTAGGTGTCGATCCCACGGAGTTCCCCAGTCCAGTATACACGCTCTCAACATATCCTCGAGCGTTTGGATAGTTCGTTTTGACTGTCCATCTGTCTGTGGGTGATATGCCGTACTCATCTTCAACTTCGTCCCCAATGCATCCTGTATATCAGGTACGAAACGAATCATGTACTGGATTGTAGATAGTCAAGACGGGATTTGTACCTCTCGTAAAAGAGAGAGATATCGCTGGGCCCCTCGTGTGAGCGAGACTGTAGAAATGTGTGGCCGCACTATAGACGAACGTCGTCTATTTCAGACAGTCGAACTCAGTTAACGAGAAAGCAGTCGAATCAGATAAGGTGGCTTGTCCATGCCTTATGTTCGACATATGATATCGCGATACAAAAGGATCACCAGCCGGAATCATCACTGGCGTTCGTATGATCACGAACAAACTCTATTCGAGATAGGTAGTCATAGTGTCTTGCTAGAGACCGCCTATGACTTGTATATCCGAAATAGAGATTTCGGGTTATACTGCTATATCGAATGAGCCTACAGGGTCACACACGCAGGGAAGGACGAATACACGAGAGAAAACGACGGAAAACCGAGGCGGAAGGGTCCAGACCGGACGGACCGAAAGGTTCGGAACGGACGGTCCAGACCCTACGGTCCAGACGTGTAGTCCGTCCGTTCTGGAGACTGGAACGGACGTTCCACATTAGCACGCAGACCGTCCGTTCTACGTGGTGGAACGGACGGTCCACGTTTAGGCAGACCGTCCGTTCTACATGCTGGAACGGACGGTCCCAGTGCTTTTCTGGACCGTCCGTTCCGGGTTCCGGTTTTCCGAAAATTAAACCGAAATTAGGGTTAAATCACTTTATAAGAAAGTGATTAGAACCCTAATTAAGTAGAGACGAAGAACAGCCGACTTTTGCAGAAAAGTGTGAATTTTTGGTGAGATCCAAAAGACTCAACAAGTTCTAAGTCTCGTTTTCTCAAAGTGCACATATCGAATAGAGATTCGAGTCCTAGCAGACAAGTTCCAATCGTTGGAATCCATCCCGAGGTGTGGATACGTGTAGAGGGCGAGGTAATCTTCCTGCCTTTCGTGATCAGAACGATTCATCGATAGAGACAGGCCCCGGATCGATTGAGGTAAGCGTTCTAACGTTTCTACGATTCATTAGAAGCATGGTTCTAGGGTTTATTAAATTTTTGTTTTACATCCGCTGCGCAAACCCTAGAATCGATCTCTTAGGAATAGGATTCGCTCATGAGATCCCAGGAATCCCAACAGTGGTATCAGAGCCTGGTTGCTCTGTTTTGATTTCGTAGAACCCGATCACGCATGTTTTAGGATTT
>NW_010965612.1:0-1195 GCF_000463585.1 Tarenaya hassleriana
ACCAACAATTTTATCTTAATTCTTTCACAGTTGACATTAAAAGTTGATAACGTGAGAAATGAAACAGGTCAGCCACATTTGGTTTGCCATGCACAAGACATTATATATATATATATATATTCATCATTAAATTATAAAAAATTTAGATTTGAGAATAAATTATGACAATGATCAAGAGAACTTCTACTAAATTATGAAAATATTTTTGATCCTCATGTGATAAGTAGCACCTATAACGTGAATTATACTTGCTAAACTAACAGTACATATATTCTATGAATATCCCTCAGTTTACAAAGAAATAATAATCTTTAATCGAGTCGTAATTTTTTTAAATCATTCATTATATAATCCACATTTAACTGTTGATTTTATATCATATCCCACGAAAATATAAAAGATAAAAGATATTCATAATGTATTTACCATTTCGTTATCTCTACATTTAAAAAAAAATATTTATATCGATTTAAAGTTAAATATATTAGTGTTAAATTTAAATATATTATATATTTTTTAAAATTATCATTTATATATTTAAGTCAAAATAATAAATTACTTTTAAAAATATCAAGATAATGATATTTAAAAAAAATGATTGTGAATAACGCTTATATTTATGTTTTTGTGTGCGATAATATAAAATCAAGGTTGGAATACAATACTGATCATACGACTTTTTTATTTGTCAAATTATATTCTAAATTAGTGTATTATTTTTTACAAACTAAGTTTTTATCATTTTTATATTAAACTAAAAACTAATATTATATCATATTTGTGTGTGACGTATATTTTATCATAATAATATTGATTTAACAACTCGTATAAAATAAGTTCACATCCAATTTAAATATATATGAGTTGGAATCTCATTTAATTAGATCATTTCACTTAGTTCCATCTATATTTTGTTAAAGTTATTTTTTATTGTTCTTATCACCCTATTATTTATTTTACATAATTCTCCAAGATCCGTCTTGAGTTCTCCATTTATATGATGAAAATATTGATTTAATTCCTCATACATGATATATATATATATATATATATATATATATTATCGTCTCACACAACATCAATTATAAGGGCAGGAATCTCAAATAAATCGACATTTACCAGATCTGAATTTTGACATAACTCTTGACATGATTAACTTTTTATTTGGAATACACACTTCAAAATCTTTTGAAAA
>NW_010965613.1:0-645 GCF_000463585.1 Tarenaya hassleriana
CCCTTGAGAAGATTTCGTCCTCGAAATATCGTAATCTGCATCAAAACGAGATAAGTCAGTATCGTTAAAAGTATTAGATACAGTATACTCACCTGGTAGCTCAAGACGGTAGGCGTTGTCGTTGATCTTTTCACTTATGCGGAATGGTCCGTCAGCTAGAGGGTTCAGCTTGGACTTGCGTTTATCCGGGAACCGCTCGGGTCGGAGATGTAGCCACACCCACTCGCCTTCGTTGAATTGGACATCCTTACGTCCTTTGTTTGCTTGGCGAGTATATTGCTCAGTCTTATGAGCAATGTTTTCCCGAACCTTTTGATGGAGTTGCTTAACGAACTCGGCTTTCCTTTCACCGTCCAGGTTCGTCAATCCATCGCTCGGGAGGGGTATGAGATCAAGTGGAGTGATCACGGGTGTCACATTAGTGGCCGAGTGGACAGCCCTGTTGTAAGCAAACTCGATATGTGGTATACACTCAACCCAACCCCCTAGGTGTTTCCTGATAGTAGCTCTCAAAAGTGTAGACAATGTCCGATTGACTACTTCGGTCTGTCCATCCGTCTGCGGATGACAAGTGGTCGAAAAAACGAGCTTAGTGCCGACTCGTTTCCATAATGTCTGCCAAAAGTGGCTTAGGAATTTTGAGTC
>NW_010965613.1:992-1195 GCF_000463585.1 Tarenaya hassleriana
TTATCTACTCCGAAATGACCAGCAAGTGCGCCTCCATGCGCTTCGCGGAGTATCACATCTCGTATCGACCCTCGTGGAATACATAGACGTTTCTCTCGGAATAGATATCCATCATGGGTATAGAATGGGCCGTAGGTTCCGTGACTACACTCCTTAATAATGGTTCCGAAGTCCGGGTCATTCACATATTGTTCTTTGAGGAA
>NW_010965614.1:0-1193 GCF_000463585.1 Tarenaya hassleriana
TTTTTTTTTTTATGTTGTCGTCAGTCTAATTGGCATTAAATAAAAATTAGGGTTTCACACGTCATGTTGGTGTGTAATAAAAATATTTCGGTAAATGGGTAAAAAAACATTCACCTTTAAAAAAAATATGTTGAGTTGCTACAAAGAGACTTTAATTCCTCTGTATCTTTGTAAGTAGGATTCGTGTTAGAATTTTATATTTGAATTATATATATATGCGTGTGTGTGTACAATAATTGATTGATCTGAAATATACTAAAGTCTAAACCCATAGGATTCAAAGAGATATATAGATAGAACTGAAAAAATTACCGTCCCTATCAAAGATCTTCAAATTAGTGTATATATATATATATATATATATAAGCAGGATATGTTGATAAAACTATACTTACCAATAGAAAATATATACATTCTAAATTTCTAATTGTAGTATCAGACACTGAGACTCAACCTCTGATATGCAGATCCTTTTATCTTCTTTTATATATATATATATATATATATATATATGCTTCTTATATATATATATATATATATATATTCTTAACCAGTATGACGAAAATAATATATTTCCAAAAATAAAATAATAAATATGTTAGTAGTTCTGACGATATGGATGGTGTCCACTCTTCAAACCACAATAATCTCTCCTCTATATTCATTATGAAGTCTTTGCACCCATTTCCTTAGAAGCCACTAAACCTAACTATTATTCGTTCGCTCCATTAATTCTAATATCCAATTACACTTTTTTTTTTTAATTTCTTGAGATATTATAATTTCGGCATCATGTATATATCCACACGCACAAAATATCATGGTATCCAAACAAACAAAAAGATTCCGAATCTGGGAAAAAAGTTTGAAATTGAATGAACCATATATGTTTTTAAGGATGACCATCCATTTTGATTCCTATATTTATTCTTCCATGAATTCTTAAAAAAAACATAAATTAATTTTACATATGTTTTCACTACCACGTAAAATAAAATAAAACCAAGATGATAACAAGCCATTTGTTCATCTTTTTTTTTTGTTATTCAAATTACGTAATTATTAATTAATTAAAAATTAAAATCTGAATTAAGAAAATATAATTAGGTTGACAATACCACTTTAAAAATAAAATAGATTTCCGATTTGTGCAGGTATGATGAAACAGTTTGAATTTTTGGTAGAGAGACGAA
>NW_010965615.1:0-1193 GCF_000463585.1 Tarenaya hassleriana
TTTTTTTTATCATGGCCATTTTTTTAAAAAATTTTCAAATAGGTTTCCAGACATCATTCTATAAACACACAAATAGGAGCCCGAAAATCTTTGTACTTAGTGTGGTTGTAATTTTGGTTTTGTGGTAAATTATACCGGAATACGGTACAAGTTGGGAAGAAAAGTGTAATTTAAATCATTTGACTTGTTTTCTGATTAGTCTAGACCTCGGTTTAGAATATCAGATTATCTAAAAATAACTTAATCATCTAATTGAATGATATATAGTCTAAAAAGATATAATTAGTGGTTTAAATATTGTAATGTGAATTGATGTATCAATGAGGTGAATTATATTCAATGTTTTTACGTTTTAGCGTAATTTGAAAAATGCTATTTTTATATCATTCACAAAAATTTTGCGGAACCATAATTCATCTATCATAAAACAATTTCTTACGTTTCCATTTTCATTATTTTATCCTATTAATGCGTAATGTATATTTTCATTATTTTAACCCATTTGACAATACTACATTCATCTATCATAAATATATATTAAAATAATGAAAATATATATTATTGTTTATTGTGCGGAACCATAATTCAACTATATATTTTTTTATGATTCTGGGTTTCTAAGATTCTTTCAATAATCTGTTTACTAATAGAATCAATATAATATAACATATAACAACCACAAAAATTTTCAAACCGAAACTAGTTTAAGTTTACAATTGTAGAAAAAAATTATTTACTTAATGAAACAATATCAAACAGATTCTTCGGAAATATATATCTTTTTAAATATATATTATTGTTTATTATGAGTGTATATTTTCGTATAATATCTCCACTGGAAGATTTTCAGACCTTTTTTATTCCTACAAAAACATCACATACCGCACAATCAACTAATCAAGTCTGTGTTTTTTTTCTTTGGCAAAAAAAAAGTCTGTATTTTTTTTGTAATTGGCACAATCAAATGCTTATAACTTAAATATAAGTTATGCAAAACAATTTTATTTATTTTCTAAATGGTTCGGTCTAAGATAACCATCAACTTGTGAAAACCCGAATGGACTAACCATAAATATCTTAAGATTTTTTTTAAAAATTGTATTATCCCGAGTTTCAGTATTCGGTAGTGTTTATGAACAAGAGTGCATCAACGATTGCTTATGGATCACTGTGTTCCCATTCCTTTCGTGTCT
>NW_010965616.1:0-650 GCF_000463585.1 Tarenaya hassleriana
CCTAATAGCTACGCATAGATACTATCGCGCAGATCTAATATATGAACAAAAAGTTATGAGCGTATTTAGACAACACATTGACGGAATCCCTACATATCGATAAAAATGTGTATATATATATCGGTGGATAATCCGATGATCTGAAAATCGACCAAACTACTATGCATTATCCGGTATATGATCTGATAAGATATAAGTCAACTCGAATAGCTAGACATCACCATATGGTCAACAATTCGAGGCAAATAACTAACCATGCCCGATGAGTTGGTCGATTGTTGACTAATAATATTATTAACTTCATAACTTCCAGAAAACATGTCAAAATAAATCTTTCTTTATATCATTAGAAAGCTTTATCTAATATCTAATATATGAACAAAATGTTATGAGCATATTGAGACAACACATGGATCAAATCCCTACATTTCAATAAAAATCGGTATATATCTCTGGGTGGATAATCCGATGATCTGAAATTTGATCCAAATTACTAAGTATCGTCCGGTAGATGATCTGTAACTCAGAAGTCCACTCGAATTCTAGCCATCGCCAAATGGTCAATAATTTGAGCCAAATAACCATCCATGTCCGATGAGTTGGTCGATTGTTGACTGACCATATTATTAACTTCATAACTTCCACAAAAC
>NW_010965617.1:0-304 GCF_000463585.1 Tarenaya hassleriana
CGTCTTGTTTGATAAATTCTAATGCAATACCCGGTTGCACGTGTTGCGTCATTTTTTCCACTGGATCTCGTTCCACCGATGTTCGTTTGTCCGGCATCGATTTGTTACTTCTGTTGTTGTTTGTTCTAGGCGGAAATGGTACGAGAACCAAACCGTTGAAAAAAACTGGAGAACTCAGATTTCGCGGCTATATTTTGCGGGGTCAAGAATGGCGAAAGGCCGTGAACGGACTAGCGGGTGAAAAGAGATGAAACGTAGTGAACGCAAGAGTCGACGAGTGCGATCATACCAGCACTAATGCACC
>NW_010965618.1:0-1191 GCF_000463585.1 Tarenaya hassleriana
AAAAAAAAAATCATCTATATATAACGGTGGATCAATGTAAAGTTCAAGAATTTTACTACCAAAAGTCTGTAACTTTCCAGGCCAACCAACGCGCATTTGCAGGGTCGATAGATAATCCATCTGCCAAAGAAACATAAGAACGGTGGATCAATTTCACAAAACCATTTATGCAGTTTCTAGAAGGCAGCAATTTGTTTAGCCTGCAACCCATACATGAAAAGTAACATGAGATGAAGTTCGAGACTGACCTGAAATAATATTATCGTCCATATATAACGATGGATCAACTTAATGTTAATTTTACATACAAAAATCTGTAACTTTCTCGGCCTGCCAACGCTGTATTGTAAATTAAATCGATAAAACAACTGTAAAATTCTTACAGCATCTTTTGTGAGGCCATCAATGCCTGATATTGTAAGTTGCTTAATACCTTCGCCACCCAATTTGCCACTTTTGTGGTACCCCGGTCAGCATATAAGTAGAATAGAATCGAAGTAGTTCAGCCAGTACATAGTGCACAACCAGCAGCTGGTAGTCATTCACTCATTCAGGGTAAAAGAATCAAAGGAAATTTGTCAGCAAAAAAGCAAGGCCCCAACAAGATTGAGCAGTATAATGAGATCAACAAAAGTCCACAATTGAAAGTTGTGATGTAATCTAATATAGTTGAAAAGAGAATCTCCACTGAATATTCAGATGTCCAATGCCATACCATTTTACGTTTTGTAAATCAAGTAGCACCTTGCTTCTAATCTGTGGAAAAAAATTAAGAAAACATGAAAGTAAGTTGTCAACTTAACCAAAACCAGAAATCTAATGTTAGCTATGGATGTCAAAATTGTACTCAAAACTATCAAACGCACTAAATAGACCTAATATCCAACCACTGTCAAAAATTGTGAGAAAAAAAAACTTCAAACGACGGGTTTTTCAGATCTCATTCGAAGACTTGTTCAATAAAAGCCATATATACAAGGAAAGGAATCAAAATCATCGAACTGATTTTTTTCTTCAGAATAAAACACATGTCTATGAAAAAGAGAGCATCCATATTTATTATAAAAAAAACAATTCAACATACCTTTTTGTTTTGAGTTTCGAAAAGTGCTATCAAGGGATTCCCTGCACAAATAATGGACGAGAAACAGAACATGGCCTTCCTAAACATACCAAAATGGTAAATGTTTT
>NW_010965619.1:0-729 GCF_000463585.1 Tarenaya hassleriana
CCATGATTGGATCCTAAGACCTGAGATATCTACGGAATCCAACATGAGGAGTTGCGTGCTTCGATTACGTCAAACGTCCTGCGTAACAGGAGGACTATAAAGGCGTGTATCAGGTACGAAACGAATCATGTACTGGATTGTAGATAGTCAAGACGGGATTTGTACCTCTCGTAAAAGAGAGAGATATCGCTGGGCCCCTCGTGTGAGCGAGACTGTAGAAATGTGTGGCCGCACTATAGACGAACGTCGTCTATTTCAGACAGTCGAACTCAGTGAACGAGAAAGCAGTCGAATCAGATAAGGTGGCTTGTCCATGCCTTATGTTCGACGTATGATATCGCGATACAAAAGGATCATCAGCCGGAATCATCTCCGGTGTTCGTAAGATCACGAACTAACTCTATTCGAGATAGGTAGTCATAGTGTCTTGCTAGAGACCGCCTATGACTTGTATACCCGAAATAGGGATTTCGGGTTATACTGCTATGTCGAATGAGCCTACAGGCTCACACACGCAGGGAAGGGCAAAAGCACGAGAGAAAACGACGGAAAACCGAGTCGGACGGGTCGAGACCCGACGGTCCGGATGCGTGGTCCGTCCGTTCTGGGAAGCCGAACGGACGGTCCACGACAACACGCAGACCGTCCGTTCTGCCTTACTGGAACGGACGGTCCACGTGCAATTCTGGACCGTCCGTTCCAGGTTCCGGTTTTCCGAAAATTAAAACG
>NW_010965619.1:835-8866 GCF_000463585.1 Tarenaya hassleriana
GAGAGACTTTTAGCAGCCGACTTTTGGTGTTCTTGGAGAGTTTTTGGTGAGATCCAAAAGGCTCAACAAGTTCTAAGTCTCGTTTTTCTCGAAGTGTGAAAAACCGAATAGAGATTCGAGTCCTAGCAGACAAGTTCCAATCGTTGGAATCCATCCCGAGGTGTGGATACGTGTAGAGGGCGAGGTAATCTTCCTCCCTAAGTGATCGGACGAATTCTTCAGTTGATACAGGCCCCAGATCGATTGAGGTAAGCGTTCTAACGTTTCTACGTTTTCAATAGCAGAATGGTTCTAGGGTTTTATAAAATTTTTGTTTTACTTCCGCTGCACAACCCTAGAATCGATCTCTTAGGAATTAGATTCGCTCATGAGATCCCAGGAAACCAACAGGCATGTCCCAGAAAACTCCGGATTTCCTTAACATTTCGTGGAGGCGGCAGCTTCTCTATTACTTCGACCTTAGCTCGGTCAACCTCAATCCCTCTTCTCGAAATCTTGTGGCCTCGCACAATGCCCTCTTGGACCATGAAGTGGCACTTCTCCCAATTCAGCACAAGATTTGCCTCAACACACCTGTCCAACACTCGGCGCAAATTCATTAGACACACGGGAAAGGAGGGCCCATGGACAGAAAAATCATCCATGAACACCTCCATAACATCCTCGATGAGATCAGAAAACACAGCAGTCATGCATCTTTGAAATGTTGCCGGTGCATTACATAAACCAAAAGGCATCCTACGATATGCGAAGGTACCATATGGGCATGTAAAGGTGGTTTTCTCCTGGTCGCTAGGGTGAATGGGGATTTGAAAGAATCCCGAGTAGCCATCAAGAAAGCAAAAGTGGGAATGCAAGGCTAACCTCTCTAGCATTTGGTCGATGAAGGGTAACGGGAAATGGTCTTTACGGGTGTTGGAATTCAGCTTCCTATAATCAATATACATTCTCCAACCCGTAACCGTCCTAGTGGGTATCAATTCGTTATGCTCATTTTCTACCACAGTGATACCCCCCTTCTTTGGTACAACTTGCACGGGACTAACCCATGCACTATCTGAAATCGGGTAAATGATACCTGCATCTAACAGTTTGAGCACCTCTTTCTTCACTACCTCCTTCATGGTGGGATTCAACCTACGTTGATGTTCAATGGAGGTTTTGGAACTATCTTCTAGATGAATGCGGTGCATGCAAAGGGATGGACTAATGCCTCTAATGTCATCTAGAGTGTAACCCAAGGCCTGTCTATACTCTCTAAGCAATGCAACTAATTCAGCTAGTTCCACATCAGTCAATGCAGCATTCACAATTATCGGGTAAGTAGAGTTAGGTCCGAGAAATTCATACCTAAGCCCTTGTGGTAAGGGCTTCAATTCCACCTTAGGCGCGCTCTCTGGATCCCAATCTTTCTTCCCGCTCGTCTCCACATCCGGCTGCTTTACTTGAATGGAGGAGACCGGAGCTTGATGACTTGGAGAAGTTGATGGCTCCTCTCCGTTTTCCTCGTCCCTTAGCCAAGGGAATTCGTGGGCAGAACAAGATGAGGGCTCAATGGCCCTGTATTTCCAGCCCTCTAGCTCAATCGATGAGCTGTCATCTAAAGTCCGAACAATGCTTCGGACTTCCTCCCAATCGCAGTACATGCTGTCTTGTACCGCGTTCAATGCCATCTCGAGGGGGTCTGACTCTCTATATTCATCCCTCACTTCGTCGACCAACGTGTCGATCAGGTCTAGGTAGAAGGAAGACTCTACCAAATGTGGTTGCTTGAGATTCTGATCAAGTCTGAATTCAACCGTCTCATCCCCGATCTTCATCGTGAGTCTCCCTTCTCTGACATGCACTACAGCATTAGCCGTGTTCAGAAACGGCCTACCAAGTATGATGGGGATTTTAGAATCCTCCGGCATGTCCAGAACTACAAAGTCGACGGGGACATAGAATTCCCCTACCTTCAAAGGCACATCTTCCAAGATCCCAACGGGATATTTCACTGATCGGTCGGCCAATTGCAGTGCCATCCTCGTCGGTTTCAGCTCACCGACATTAAGTTTCTTAAATATGGAGAGAGGCAGCAAACTGACACTTGCGCCCAAATCGCAAAGCGCCCTCTCAATCTCCACATTGCCCAATCTGCACGGGATGGAGAAGCTACCGGGATCAGCCATCTTCTGCGGTAACTCCGTCTGCAATATGGTTGCACTCACTTCTGTGCTAAGTGCCACTGTCTCCTTCTCAACCGTCCTCTTCTTCGTAAGAATATCCTTCAGAAATTTAGTGTAGGACGGGATCTGTAACACTACCTCATGAAAGGGCATGGTCACTTCTAATTTCTTCAGCATCTCCGTAAATTTGGCGAACTGGCTGTCTTCATTAAACTTCCTCGCCCGAGATGGAAATGGTAGAGGGGGTGCCTGTGGAGGAGGCGGAATGTACCTCGCCTCTCCCCCCTCTACAGCATGGCCCTTGCCTTTATCTAAGGCGGCCTTCTGTGGTTCGTGTGAACCTTCTCCCTCTTCTCTGGTAACTGGGGAGGTCTCCGGAAGCTGTCTTCCGCTTCTCAAGCCTATGGCATTAATATGCTCTCTCGGGTTAGGATCAGCCTTACCCGAAAATTGGCCTTGAGGTCTCGTTGCCTGGGAAGCAAGCTGAGCAATCTGATTGTCCATCATCTTGATATGTGAATCCAACCTATCCAATCTCTGCTTGAAGCTCTCTTGCTTCCCTTTTAATCCTTGCATCTCTTGACCCAAGCTAGAAAACGAGTTTTTCTGATCATGCATTAGCTGGGGACTCCTCTTCCTTAGCCTGAGGCGGAGGGGCTCTGTATCCTTGATTTCTCTGATTGTAGTCTTGACCCTGATTCTGATACCCCTGATTCTGGCTCTGGTAGCCCTGATTCTGGTATCTAGGCTGAAATCCTGGGGGTCCCTGAGGTTTCGCTCCGCTTTGATGCTGAGGGTTCAACGCTCCTTGCGGATTGCCATAAGAAAAGCCAGGGTGATTCCGATTACCCGGATTGTAGAAGTTCGACTGATTGTTATATTGATTTCTTCCCACATAGTCGACTTCTTCCATGGCTTCTTCTGCTTGTTCCACCATGTACATGCCCGGTTTACCCTTCTGTGGGTTTGATGAAACGGACCTAGCAAGCTGCAGCTTGATGGCAGAAAGCTCCGAAAGAACGGCTTGTAAAGCCGAAGACTCGCTAGCATCACCTTTGACATCAGCCTTAGGCAAAGACCGTCTGCTGCCCATTTCCCCTGAAATGCTTCTCCCTTTAGCCATTTTAGCAATCTGTGCTTCTAATGCCTCGAAAGAGAGGTCATACACACTGCCTCCGCATGCTGCATCAACTACACGCTGCCTCCACATGCTGCATCGACCCATCCTCTCGTGTCGTCCCTAAGACCATGTATGAATGTAGAGAGGAGATACTTGTTGTCCATACCGTGGTGCGGACACATTCTCTGATACTCCTTGAACCTCTCCCAAGCATCATACAAGGTCTCATCATCATCTTGAGCAAAGGAGTTTATCTTGTTCAAGGCTAGCTGCGTCTTCATGGGAGAGTAATATTTCATCATAAACTTCTCCTCCATCTCATCCCATGTAGAAATGGAATTTGGCTCCAAGGTATAGAGCCAATCCTGTGCCTTATCCATCAGAGAGAAGGGAAATGCCTCGATCATCACGTCTTCCATTGTCACGCCCGGCGGCTTCTTGATGGATCGACATAGCATCTTGAACTGCGTAAGATGAGAATTCGGATCCTCATTATACCTCCCTCTGAAGCTCATCTGATTCAGCATCTGAATGAACTGCGGTTGAAGCTCAAAATGGTCTAAGGGCTGTCGGTTGATGCAGGAGAGTAGCTGAGTATGCTTGGGCATCGTGTACATCCCAAAAGTCTGCAAATTAGCTCGGACACGCTCTCTTGGCTGTGCTTCACCCCTTGCTGCCTCTTCTGCCATTATGTCCTCTCTTCGTTTTCTGCGGATTTCCCTCTCGGTTCTGTCTATGTCCGGGTCAAAGGCAAGCTCAAAATCTGGATCGAGTTGTCTTCGAGTGGGACATCTGCTCATACACTAAGAGAATCTGCAAAAATAAAAGTCCAGAAAAGGCAGAGAAGGTGAATCGAAGTGAATAAAAAGGCAGAGAGTAGGGAGAGACACCCCATAAAGTCCAGAACGATCCCGGAAAAGTCCAGGAAAATCGGAAAAAAATCTTGAAAAATTCAGAAAAGTCCAGGAAATGTCCAGAATAACTCCGAAAAAGTCCAGGGAATTCTGAAAATGTCCAGAGAGGTCCCGAAAAATCCAAAACAAGTCCAGAAAAGTCCAGAGAAATACAAACAGCAAAAATAATAAACAGAAAAATCAAGAGATAAAAGAAATAAGGAAAAATTGACTCAAGAGAAAAATAAAAATCACACAAACACACAAAGAAAAAGGAAGTGAACAAACACACAAAAAAATCAAACCGAAAAAAATCAAAGACTCCGGAAAGACTAACCTAGAGTCAATCTATCCTAGCTATGGAAACCGTAAAAAGTCCCCGGCAACGGCGCCAAAAACTTGATCACTTGCGTGACGAGCTTTAAATTTATACCCGACACACAACTAATCCGCAAGTATACGGATGTCGTAGTACCGGGGTCGAACACAAGGACTTAAGCGGTTAAGCTAGGAATCGACTAAAACTAGGAAAATGGTAAAAATAAAATTGGAGAATTGTTTTTGTTGTTTTGGGAAATTGTAGAGAATTAAAAGAAATAAAGTAAAATCAAAGACAATCACAATTCAAGAGGAGATAATCGATGGGAAAGGTTATGGGAATCGGGTTTCACCGAATCATGCAAGGATGCCGTAAGGAAATATTGGACCTAGATCATGCTTGTTCTAAAGTGAGGGATTCCAAGACTAAGGTCGGGTTCGGCTCTCTCAAACCGAAAACCCGTTATCCAAGAGAGTACTCTATCCACTTTCGTGGCTTAGAGTGAAATTCCAGAATGCATTAAATTCCCTTGTCACGATCCTAGATTGAATTGAACCGAATTTCTTCGCATTCAATCTCAACCCATGTCAATGAATGCACCAAGAATCAAGAATCCATGTCTCCATGAAATTCTCAATCATAAATTCTACCCAAGAGATTTTCATCAAATGGGAAGCATTAAACACCATTCATTAAACTCTAGCAATCAAACCCAAACAATTGCATCACTCAATTCAACAAAATCTTCAAGCCAAAGCAAACTCCTTCTTTCTCCTTCAAGATTTCGGCCCTAGGTCTTCTGGAGGAGAGAAAATCGCCTTCTTTGCTTTCCCCAAATCGAGCTCTCTTCAAAAAGTCTGAAAATTCGGACTTAATCAGTTCCAGGTCACGCAGTCCGCCGGACCAAGCCTTGGTCCGGCGGACCGGACATAAATGAAGAAGGCGGACCGCGAAGAAAAACAGCTCCTGGTCCGGCTGACCAAAACTGGTCAGCTCCGGACCAGGGCTTCGGAAGGTTTTCACGGCTGACTAGGCGAGGGACCGGCTGACTGGGCAGGCGCGCGTGTTGTTGGTCCGCGGCTGACCAAGACTGGTCAGCTCCGGACCAACGGTTCTTCGGCTGGGCAGGCGGACTAGGCAGGCGGACTGGCTGACTGAGGAGGCATGCAATCCTGGTCCGGCTGACCAGGGTTGGTCAGCTCCGGACCAGGCTGCATTTTTGCTTGGTCCGCTCGCTGGGTCGGAGCGTGCAGCGGACTGATGAACTCTGATCTCGGTCCGGGGCAGACCAGACTTGGTCAGCTCCGGACCAGATGAGTTTCTTCACCTTTCTTCTCGTCTTCTCTCCTCTTCAACTGTGTACGATTGGTCCACCGGAGTGCATTCCGGTCAGGGGCAGATCAAGAGCCTGTCTTCTCCGTTTTTCTCCAAATTTCTGCATATTGCTTTCGAAGTCCTGCCAAGGTCAAGAAATGGTCCCAAGACCCTAGGATGGCTCTAAAAATGTCTAAGAATGTATGGAAACCGTTTAGAAACCAAAGACATACTCGAATAAAATCCAGATAAAATCCGAGCCATCATTTGGTTTCAAAGTTGGTATTCCAAATGTGTTCCTATATGGTTCATATTGTTTTATGAGTAATTTTGGCAAAATTGATATATTTCTTCTACAAACCCATTTAAATAAAATTAAATTTTGCCTCTAACACTATATTTGATATACACACTCTGATAAACCATCCTCAAGCTTTAAAATTCAAGTTTGGCCTATATTTATCAATACATTTCAGTCACCGGTCATAGTCGGTCACAATGGTCACACAGTGCAAAATTGCACTTTGGTCACATGGTCGCATACCGGTCACAATGGGTCACAACGTTGTCTCATGTGAGTCAATTCATATAGTGTCTAACTTAAACAGATATATGTCAAAATTCATCTTCAATAATACATCTTTATCATGGTACAAACACAATATTATATATCATTATATTATACAAACACATTACAACATCATTAACCAAAGTTCTTTGACATTATTGTACAAATGTTTTGTAACACCTCATAATACCAATACACCACACAATTATTATACAGATTTTCTGTTGGGTTTCCTGGGATCTCTAGAGCGAATCCTATTCCTAAGAGACCGATTCTAGGGTTTGCGCAGCGGAAGTAAAACAAAATTTTTATAGAACCCTAGAACCATGCTACTATTGAATCGTAGAAACGTTAGAACACTTACCTCAATCGATCTGGGGCCTGTATCAATCGAAGAACATGTCTGATAACGAAAGGCAGGAAGAATACCTCGCCCTCTACACGTATCCACACTTCGGGATGACTATTGAATCGTAGAAACGTTAGAACACTTACCTCAATCGATCTGGGGCCTGTATCAATCGAAGAACATGTCTGATAACGAAAGGCAGGAAGAATACCTCGCCCTCTACACGTATCCACACTTCGGGATGGATTCCAACGCTTGGAACTTGTCTGCTAGGACTCGAATCCGCTATTCGATTTGTGCTTCGAGAAAAACGGACTTTGATCACACCCTCAACCTTTTGGATCTCACCAAAAACTGCTAAAAGTGTTCTAAAGTCGGCCCCCTTATTAGGGTTTTTAATCTCCCTTTTATAAAGTGATTTAACCCTAATCCGGTTTAATTTCGGAAAAACTGAAGCCCGGAACGGATGGTCCAGAAATGCACGTGGACCGTCCGTTCCAGCACGTAGAACGGACGGTCTTCTCACGTGGACCGTCCGTTTCAGACTTTCTGGAACGGACAGTCCGTTCTGGACCGTCGGGTCTGGCACGGCGGACCGTCTGTTCTGGACTTCTGGTCCGTCCGTTCTAGACTCTTCCGTCTTGGTTTTTCCGTCGTTTTGCTTTCTCGTTCACTGAGTTCGACTGTCTGATAGACGACGTTCGTCTATAGTGCGGCCACACATTTCTACAGTCTCGCTCACACGAGGGGCCCAGCGATATCTCTCTCTTTTACGAGAGGTACAAATCTCGTCTTGACTATCTACAATCCAGCACATGATTCGTTTCGTACCTGATACACGCCTTTATAGTCCTCCTGTTACGCAGGACGTTTGACGTATTCAAAGCACGCAACTCCTCATGTTGGATTCCGTAGATATATCAGGTCTTAGGATCCAATCATGGAACCGCCATATGAGATTCAAGTCATGACGCTAGTCCATGTGACAATCTCATGCGGGTCAATCTTGTATTTCGTTCTTCAACGAATACCTATGGCAGTGATCGTATCCAATACCTATGATCATCGCTATGATCATCAATCACACATCATACTAGTCTTATTATGTCATCATTCCCATAATGACACAAGACTAGGGAGTTTAGTATCATTCATAATGATACATGGATTTCATAACACATCTAGTATGCAAGAACATGTAATGAATCAAATACTCTCATAAAACCATAGAAAGTATCAATACATCGAATGTATCTAAAGAAAGCTCATAAACAGTACATCATAGAACACTAAACCAACA
>NW_010965619.1:9287-10610 GCF_000463585.1 Tarenaya hassleriana
CTTTCGCTTGTGCGATCGCTCTATTGTTGTCACAATACAGAGCAATGGGGCTATCAGCACTCGGAATGACACCCAAGTAACAGCTTCCTTTGCTGCGTCCGACGCTGCAATATACTCAGCTTCTGTAGTAGAATCTGCAACGGTCGCCTGCTTGGAACTCTTCCAGCTAACAGCGCCTCCGTTCAAGCAGAAAACATAGCCAGACTGCGATCTGTAGTCATCCGGGTCTGACTGGAAACTAGCATCGGTGTAACCTCTTACAACGAGCTTGTCTTCTGACCCACCGTATACCAAGAATACATCCTTAGTCCTTCTCAAGTACTTCAAGATGTTCTTGACGGCGATCCAGTGCGACTCACCTGGATCTAACTGGTATCTACTCGTAATGCTCAACGCGTAGCATACATCCGGTCGAGTATAAAGCATGGCATACATGATGGATCCAATTGCCGAAGCATATGGAATCCGATCCATGCGTTCTCGCTCATCAGGTGTCGTAGGACACTGACTCTTGCAGAGAAGTGTGCCACTGCTCATCTGTAAGGTTCCTTTCTTGGAATCTTGCATCTTGAACCGTTTCAAGACCTTATCAACGTATGTACTCTGACACAATCCTAGAAGACGCCTCGATCTATCCCTATAGATCTTTATGCCTAGAATATAGGCCGGTTCTCCTAGGTCCTTCATAGAAAACTGCGTTCCTAGCCAAGACTTAACGTCTTGCAAGGTAGGAACGTCATTCCCTATAAGGAGAATGTCATCCACGTACAGCACCAGAAAAACTACTGTGCTCCCACTAACTTTCTTGTAAACACATGGCTCGTCTTCGTTCTGTGATAAACCAAACTTTTTGATTGTCCCATCAAATCGAAGGTTCCAGCTCCTCGAAGTCTGCTTCAGTCCATAAATGGACCTCTGAAGCTTGCACACCATCCTCGGGTTCCTTGGATCGGAAAAACCTTCGGGTTGTGTCATGTACACATCCTCGGTCAAGTTCCCGTTAAGGAACGCGGTCTTAACATCCATTTGCCATATCTCATAGTCATAATATGCGGCTATGGCAAGTAAGATCCTGATGGACTTCAGCATAACTACGGGCGAAAAGGTCTCATCATAGTCAATACCATGAATTTGACGGAATCCTTTCGCCACAAGTCGTGCCTTATACGTGTGCACGTTGCCATCCATGTCGGTCTTCTTCTTGAAGATCCACTTGCATCCGATGGGTTTTATGTTGGGTTTTCTTGGGATCTCTAGAGCGAATCCTATTCCTAAGAGATCGATTCTAGGGTTTGCGCAGCGGATATAAAACAAAAATTTAAT
>NW_010965619.1:10760-12510 GCF_000463585.1 Tarenaya hassleriana
AGTTTCACTCGTCAAAGGTTGAGTCACAGCGGGCAGTGAAGCAGGTTGAACTTCTTCAACTTGTTCACTCGGCTCAGCGTCTACTTGTTGCTCTCGAACTTCCTCAAGTTTGATCCTACTCCCACTGACTCTTTTGGAGACGAACTCTCGCTCCATAAAAGTCGTATTCCTGGCAATGAACACCTTGTTCTCTTCCGGAATGTAGAAGTAGTAACCCTTAGTTTTCTTAGGGTAGCCTACAAATAAACACTTATCAGATTTGGAGGATAACTTATCAGTCATCTGACGCTTCACGTAAGCGTCGCAACCCCAAATTCTGACAAACGATAACGCGGGACGCTTCCCCGTCCATATCTCATATGGTGTCGTTTCAGCCGACTTCGTTGGACCCCTGTTTAGCAGGTACGCAGCGGTCTCTAAAGCATAGCCCCAGAAGAACTTCGGAAGATCTGTCTGACTCATCATAGACCGAACCATTTCTAACAGTGTTCGGTTCCTCCGTTCTGACGCGCCGTTCCACTGTGGCGTTCCAGGAGGAGTTAATTGTGATACAATACCACAATCAACCAGATAGTCAGTGAACTCTTGGCTCATATACTCGCCACCACGATCGGATCGAAGTGTCTTGATTGTCCTACCAAGCTGGTTCTGTACTTCGTTTCTGAAAGCCTTGAACATTTCAAGTGTTTCAGATTTATGTCTCATCAAATAGACATAACCGTATCGGCTGAAATCATCAGTGAACGTAACGTAAATATAGATAACCTCCTCTAGCTGGACAGCTCATTGGTCCGCATACATCACTATGTATAAGAGCCAATAACTCAGTCGCTCTCTGTCCTTTCCCTTTGAAAGGATGCTTTGTCATCTTGCCCATTAAACAAGACTCGCAAGATTCAAGAGACTCAAAGTCAAATGAATCCAGAAGACCTTCAGAATAAAGGTTCTGTATGCGCTTCTCGTTTATATGGCCTAGACGACAATGCCAGAGGAAGGTCGGGTTTAAGTCGTTCGGCTTAAACCGTTTAGTACTCACGCTATAGATGGATGATGTCGAGTTCGAAGGCTGATCATTCAAGACATATAAACCATTAACTAGATAACCATTACCATAGTAAATATCGTCTCGATAAAACATCAACCTCGAGTTCTCAATCACAAATCGAAAACCATCCAAATCCAGACAAGAAATAGAAATAATGTTTCTGCTAATCGCAAGAACATAGTAACAATTACTAAGCTCTAAAACAAGTCCAGAAGGAAGATGCAAATCGTAAACGCCAACACACAATGCAGCAACTCTTGCTCCATTTCCGACGCGTAGATCCGCTTCTCCCTTAGCTAGCATCCTACTTCTTCTTAGTCCCTACACATTTTCACAAATGTGTGAGGCACTTCCATCAAGTCCGCAACCAAGTCACCATCGAGGTTCACTCCCATACGCTCAAGTTCTTCAACATGAGCTCTCATGTTGAGGACGTGGGTGTTGACAGAGCTGCCTCTCGGCATCTCCGTCTTCACCAGAGCTTTCAGCGTCTTGTACTTTTCAGTACGCGCTAGCTCCTCAAACGTGGTCTTGAGCTGATTGATCATATCAAACAAGCTCTTCCCCTCAAATTGCCTCTGCAGATTCGGGGCCATGCTTCCCAACATGAGACAGGAAATCTCATTGTCGTCAGTCTGATGCTTCTGCCAAGCATCCTTGACGGCTCTCGTGGCATTGGCCGCAGGCTCTGGTGGTAGAGCCCCT
>NW_010965619.1:12713-15012 GCF_000463585.1 Tarenaya hassleriana
AATGATCTACTACCAGCTAGTTCATCATCAATCAGTGTCAATCTATCTATGATCCACTACCAGGTAGTCCATCATCAAACAATGACAACACAGATGCAAAGATGAGCTATATTCCCATAAAGAAAATTAACCCTACAATAATTTTCTATATGGGACTAAGATCCGTATTTCACATAAGAACAAGTTTTTACACTCAGTCTTATGCTATTTAGGTAGACATCTAATGTCAATCACATCCAATGTGATTCTTAGATCCTTTATGAGACTATGATATCGAATATCATTGCATGCTTGTCTCATCTGTACCGTTAAGTCTCAAGTCAAAACTTGACAACTTTACCCAAGATAAACCATATTCAAGCTGTAGGAACCACGATTTCCTACCCTGCCTCACAAAGATAATCCGGCACGCTCAGCTTTGACATGACCCGTGTTACGGACGATCGATGTCTTGACAGGCGCTCTAGTAATGGGAGGGACACACTTAGCATTACATAAATAAGGGATTTTCGAAACCGCACCTAGATCAAGCATCTACTTTCAAGCTATGAGAACCACCATTTCTCCATCTTGCCTCACCAAGATAATACGGCACACCGAGCTTTGGCATGGCCCATGATACGTACGATCGAGGCCTTGACAAGTGCTTTACTGATAGAGCTTCTAGATCTAACCGGTTTCTGTGCAACGATTTTTCATAATCCGAATAGACCATCCATTCGATTATGTAATCCCAATCCCGGAGCTCCCACTCAATCAAGCATATCCAATATCTTGATTAAGTTACATGCATTCATTCACTATGGGCCATCCATAAGAATAAATCATGTCTATTTGAGTTACAGTTGATCAGAATAAGCAACAATTGCATAATCGAACCTTGAAAACGAAACATTTTGGAATCTGGACCTCGGACCGTCCGTTCTAAAGATAGAACGGACGTTCCAGGATGGCAGAACGTTCAGTCTCGACTTCAGAAGCTAGAACGGACGTTCCTCTCAGTAGCCAAGCAGAACGGACGTTCTGCTAGGGACGGAACGGACAGTCCACGACTGTAGAACGGATGGTCCGCTCTAAGCCATGGAACGGACGGTCTGCGAGACAGAACGGACGGTCCGCACTTCGCAGAACGACCGGTCCAGCCACAGAACGGGACGGTCTTGCCTCAGCATCTGGAACGGACGTTCTGACACTCAGACCGTCCGGTCCAGGCCTGCAATTCGATGTTCAACCTCCCGTTCCACAGCTCCAGTCCGCCACCCCGGCCCGCCGTCCAGGGTTCATGAACGTGATCAGATCACGTTCTACCGTATTCTCGGCCCCCGATCAGATCCGAAACTGATCCGAAATCTCCTGTGAACCCAAAATTTGAACTCCTGCACTCTATGCAACATGAAACATGCAATCTACACTAGATTCAATCATCAAACATGCATAGAAATCAATCGATTATTTTCCAACAATCTAAAAGCGTTATTTTGGGCTCTATGACTTCAATGGTTGATGTTGATAATGAAGCAATAATATACTCAAAGTCTCTGTTAAATCCATGTATAAAAAACTGATCGGGTTTTATGATCAGTGAATATCGGATTTCAATGGTACAAGTTGACGATATCGGAGATTTCTCTAACATGGTATTTTGGACATAAACAGGATGCTTTGTGTTGTTTGTGTCTTGTTGGTTGAAAAACAAACGAGAAATCTTTTCTCGATGTGTAGATATTTTTCGGTTGGAAAATGATCATATATTATAGTTTGGTCTAAATTATAATGTTATATTATTTCGGGAGAGAAGATTTTGTTGTGGAATATTGATCACGAAGAAGATGATTAATCTTCGGAAAAGTGATTGATATGTTTATATTTTGCAGATTAACTTGGTAAGAAGTTATTGTGAGATATGAGTTGAATACCAACGAGATATAAGTAAAATACCAGTGAGGTACAATTGAAAACCAATGAGGTATAACTGGGAATAGTAATAAAACTTACCATGGTAGAAAATGGTATGAATACGTATTGTATAATGATATAAAAGCATACATGTTAAATCATAGCTATGTTGAAAAATGTTTGTATGTCGGCTATTTTGTGCAAAGAAACAACGGTTGACGAAACTTGTCAATGTTATTATGCACAAAATGATTTGGGGATGAGAACAAAGCCTTAACGTTAATCACGAATAAAATGATCTCTACTCAACATCTAATACAACGTTAGACCTTGAGTTCAAAGAGTTAAACCTTTTATTCTTGTGATTGAAAGCATACAAATAAAAATCATCCCAAGATTAGTG